>NC_133661.1:179883381-180233888 GCF_037893015.1 Macrotis lagotis | reverse complement strand
TCTTAATTTCTTCCATTAACCAGGATATTTGAGTTTACAGGTCTCAAATCTGATCATAGGTCACAAAATCTATGACTAGATCTAAAACCAGATAAGAATCTTAAGAGTTTATCTATTCCAAGGTTGTTAGTTTCTAGATGAAGAAACTGAGGTCCAAAAAATATTTATCTGATATAAAAAGGAAAAATTGTGATATGAATTCAGGTCCTATGACTCACCAGTCTATCTCCAAACAATCAAATTCTTTTTTAATCTGTTTTCTTTTTTTTTTTAGGATTCTGCCATTCCAAAAATCATTACTATATGATTCCTTTCTGTCTCTGTATCACCCTGCCCTACTCTCTCTCTCTCTCTCTTTCTCTCTCTGACTCTTTATCTCTGGCGTTTTCTCTCTTTCTCTTTCCTTTGGCAATACCTTTTCTACTTCTCCTTTTTAAAGTAATATCTGCCTTCACATTTATTTTCTGTTGTCTTCTCATAGTCTAATGATTTAGGAATCAGTAAAAGTTAGTGTGTGGATATTGTGATAGGGCTATCCAAGAATGAGGGCAGAATATTGGTAAATGTAGACACAATCAATAAAAATACAGTACTGTGAGAGAAATAATATTTTAGGATGAAGGAGAATTAAGATGGGAATTTTAGAACTAGGTTCTATAAAACCAATGCAATCAAGATTAAAAGAAATATATTTAAATGGTAAAAAAAATTTACAGCTAGTGTTTCTGACAAGGGACTCATTTGTAAAATATATAGAGAACTGAGTCAAATTCATAAGAAAACTAGTTATTCCCCAATTGATAAATGGTCAAAGGATATGGAAAGGCAATTATCAGAAGAAAAGAAATGAAAACTATCTATAGTCATATGAAAAATTGTTCTAAATCATTATTGATTAAAGAAATGCAAATTAAAACAACTCTGTAGTGCCACCTCATACCTATCAGATTGACTGATGTGACTAACAAAGGAAAATGACCAGTTTTGGGGATATGGGAAAACTGGGACACTAATACATTGTTGGTGTAGTTGTGAACTGGTTAAACCTTTCTGGAGAGCAATTTGGAATCATGTCCAAAGGGCAATAAAACTGTGCATATCCTTTTATCTAGCAAAATCACTGCTAGGTCTGTATCTGAAAGAGATTATGAAAAAGTGTAAACCTACATGTACAAAAAAAAATCATAGCAGTTCTTTTGTGGTGGCAAAGAACTGGAAATTGAGGGGATGACCATCAGTTGGGCAATGACTGAACAAACTGTGATATAAGTATGTGATAGAACATTGTTGTTCTATAAGAAATCATGATGCAGGGGTGGCTAGGCTAGGTGGAGCAGTGGATAGAGCACCAGCCCTGGAGTCAGTAGTACCTGAGTTCAAATATGGCCTCAGGCACTTAATAATTACCTAGCTGTGTGGCCTTGGGCAAGCAACTTAACCCCATTGCCTTGCAAAAATGGAAAAAAACCCTTAAAAAAAAGGAAATCATGAGGCACAGGACTTCAGAAAAGCCTGGAAAGTCTTACATGAACTGATGCTGAGGGAAATGAGCAAAACCAGAAAAACATTATATACAATAGCAACATTGTTGGATGATGATTAACTATGGTGGACTTGTTCATTTCAGCAGTACAATAATCAAAAACAATTCTAAAAAACTTGTGATGGAAAATGCCATCCATATCCAATATCCAGAGAGGGAACTAGAGTTTAAATGCAGACCAAAGCTGCTATCTTCAATTTCTAAAAATTATCTTATGTATTATAAATGTTTACTCTCTAATGTTTTTTTTCCTTCTGTTTGCATTTGATTCAGAAATTCCTTCACAACATGATTAATTTGGATCTTTGTTTAGCATAATTGCACATGTTGAACCTATATTAGATTGCTTTCTGTCAGGGAGAGGGGGGAGGCGAGGGAGGAAGGAGAAAAAATATAAAACTCAAAACTTTGTAAAAAAATAATTGGTGAAAATTACTGTTGCATGTTGTTGGAAAAACAAATATTTTTTTTAAAAAAATGACTAGGTTCTAGTTCTAATTACTGTATGATATTGGATACTCTGTCTCCCTGGGTCATAGTTTCTAAATCTATCAGATGAGAAAATTGGACTGAATACCTTCTTTTACCCTTTACAAAAAATTTGTATAAATCTTTGAATAAAGAAAGATGTATGGATGCAACAGAATCTTGGTGCATCTAATTACTTGGACTCTGAAGACATGGGTTCTAGTTCTAGTTCTGCCTCTAGCTATCTCTGATTATGATCAAATCCTGTAACATTTTTGGACTCCATTTCTTCATTTGTAAATGGAGAAGATTGGATGTGGAAATCTCAAAGGTCTTTTCTAGCTCTTAGCAATCTGTGGTTGTTGTTCACTAGTTTCTATTGTATCTGACTCTGTGACCCCATTTGTGGTTTTCCTGGCAAAGTTATTAGAGTGATTTACTATATCTTTATCCAGTTCATTTTACAGATGAGGAAACTAAACAAATAACATAAGTGACTTGTTCGAGATCACTAGTAACTGTCTGAATTCAGGAAGATTAGCTTTCCTGACTGAAGACCCAGGAGTTTATTAATCTATGATAATTGAAAACTCTTCCAAGCTGAGCTAGATGATGATACATAGTGTCCACTAATTAAAATTAGATGATGATGATATAAACTTGTTTTTCTATAAAGACGATTATAAGATAATTCAACTAAGGAAAAAATAAGATGCAAGCAATGTAAACATTTAAATGTTAGTTGATTTCTAGTTATAAGATAGAGTAAGACTGATTTTGTGCAAGCACTAAAGAAAAATATCTGCAATTCAAACTCAGTGAATCAAAAATACAAGTCTAGCTTTAAAAACAAGGCTATACTGACATGTATAAATGAGAAGCAAGAAAGAATCCTCTGTCTACATTTCACATTACTTAAGTCTTTAGTGGAAACAATAGTGCTCTATCCATTTTTAGTCATCTTACTGATTTAAAAAATAGAGAATTGGAAAAGGTTTGCAAGAGAGTAAGAAAAACTGATTAAAAGTTTGAGAAGTAGAGAAGATTAGAGAAAATGGGATTATTTGGTTTTGAAAAAGCCTGAAGAGAGGCTTAATGCCCATTTTCAAGTAGCCACATAGGAAGAAATACTTTATAAATGACCATGCTTAACTGTCTTTGCTGCCATTGAAGACAGGACACCATTATACAAGTACAGATTTAGTTTGGATGCTGAGAGGCTTTAAGGGTTCTGAGACACTGTAATTTGTTACCAATTATGGGATGTATCATAACCAGAAAAAAGGGGCTGGAAACAGTTTCCCCAGAAGAGACTCACTCATCGATAGAATTGCAGAGCAGGAAAAAATGAGAAGGGAAATGAAGAGATCTCTGCCTATCAGTCACACATGAATCAACTGCCACCAAAATAATGATGAGAAAACTATCTGCCTGATCAAAAACAAGCAGTATCTTTTCAGATACAAGCTATGCAATTCCCAGCTTGTCCTATGGACTAGCTGGATCCATCCATTACTACTTGTATTAGAGCTATTGGGTAAGGGTCAGAGGGTAATAGATGCAGCAAAGTTAGGCAGAAGAGCAGACAGTAAATGGATTATTTATATTTAAAGACTTCTTTTGTTTTTGATGCTGGTTGAGTCATTGGTAGCTCATTCTGCAGATTGGCTCAAATTGATAGCAAGCATTTTTCTTTTGTTCTCAAAGATGCCATCTTGAGCTGTAACTCAATTCTTTCAACTGCCTGTTCTTAAAATATCAAAATGCCAGAGTTGTATGTATTTCAATTTTGAAATAGAATGGAGCAAGGATGGGGGGGTACAATTACTCCACTGATGGTACACAATTATTTCTTTCACATCATGGGGGTTAGGGCATGGAAAATCCATGTAAATGTTTTTTGACCTCTTGTGATATAATGAAAGTGCAATAGAGAAAGTAGAGATGTGAAGAGTCAACTGTATTGTTACTTTTGTTTTTTATGTTCAAAAGATCAAAGGATTTATTGCTGCAAGACACCTTTTAAGTCATCTAATTTAAATCTTCATTTTATAGTTGAAGAAATCAAAATTCAAAATAAGTGACTCTCATGAGGTCACACACATGTCACTGTTAGGATATGAATTCAGGTCCTCAAGCTCTAATCTTAACATTCAATGTACCACTATGCACTAAAATAATAAATAAAAATTAAAAAATTAAAATCATGTTAAGAATAATATAAACATAAGGTATAGAATTATACATAATTCTATATTTTTGTCTATTTTATGTTTTAAAATATCATTCTATATATTTATAATTCTATATTTTTAAAGCTTAAAATGGCCTTTTAAAATCATAATTATGTGTGATTTAGATGTTTATGTATTGCCATTTTTAATTGAACAAATTGGCTCAAAGAAATCACGTGACTTTCCCAGGATCAAATTGATAATAAAAATCAAGAATTTAAAATTCAGGTCTCTAATCTGAATCTAAACTCTAAACCAAATCTTAACTCCTTTGGCAAAATTCTTTTCATTAAACTATGTTATCTCTATATTCAATGACAACTTTAGTACAGTCAAGTCAAGGCCCTGCAGGAAAGTAAATGGAGTTAGCTCCTATAGGTATCTTACATATATTCCATGGTCTCCCTTCTACTACTTCATAGAAATATTCCTTGAATGTGACTCTCCTGAATATGTATGTACCTTCCCATATTGATCTTCTGATGACCCTTTGTTTATTCAGGGGAGGGGAGCATATGTTTTCTTGTTACTTAATTTGCTAGCTTCTTTAATTTAAGCCAGTGTTCTAATTTAAACCAATGTGTTTCCTGGTTTGTGAAAGTGAAAGCAATTTGGGGGACTCATGAGTAATGGGTGTGAATGAATGCTGACCCACTCAGTGAGGAGTAATTGTCTGGTAGTCCCATATGTAAGAATGACCAAGGATATTTCATGTTTAATAGATTTTGAGCCACTCAGTAACTTGACACTAATTTTTGAACCACTAGTATTTTTCTAGCCTCTCAAACAACAATCAAATTTTAGTAGTTATTTTATTTTAAACAGTATGAAAGTATTTTATAATGGTTCACTTGACAAATAAAACAAAAGCAAATATAATTAAGGACTCTGGACTAACAGAAGCTTGGGGTAGATTTACTCCCTTAAAGTTTAAAGAAAATGTGTGTATTTGTGTGTGTGTGTGTGTGTGTATGTGTGTGTGTGTTTATTTTAAACAATTAAGCTAAAATTTTCTGTTAGGATATCTTATAGGGTTATAAAAACAGAATATTGAAATTTAAATGGAATAAATTATGGAAAACAGAAATATTTATTACCAATTCCATATGTCATTCAAAAATTTCATTGTAAAATGATGTGATTAGAGTTTCTACACATTCTCAAGAGTAACTGATTTGAATGGAATTTTTTCACTTTTTTTAAAACTTACCACAATGCTAACTGCCACCATTACCCAATCTCCCACATTATCTTAGTCAAGCCTAGGAAATCAAAGAAGATTCTGGATGTCTCAGAATCCTTAAAATTCTAGTTGATTTATTGGAACTGGAAGACCACTCAAGGGATGCACCTGAGGATTGTTATCAAAGAAAGAATTAGTATAACTAGAGAACTTAATGTTTGGGACCCAGAAGGTGAGACAAATTGACAACACCTAATCTTTCTCTTATGAGAAAATCCTTCCTAGAAATAAATACTTAAGATTACCTTCTAACTCATTTCTTTATCACTACTCCAGCTTTCATAACCCATTGTGATATAGACTTCTGACAGACAATTTTAGAAAGGTACATGTTTTTTATTCTCCCTCCAATTTAAGTTTTAAAATAAAATTTAAATAATGCAATAATTTTTCAAATAGCTGTTTCAATAAATAGCTATAATCTATGTAGCCAAAATCTTATATAGACAACAAAAGCATATGATTCTTGTCTTTGGTTGATCCCTGATGGGCTTCCCAAAGATCAGAGAATAAAGACTGAACAGTGACTGAAAATGAATAAACTGGGATATGTTGCCATTTACCTTTGAAAATGGGGGCTTAAAATATATTGAGAATAGAGATCTTCTTGACTTAAAATAATGAAACTCATTTGCCATAAGCAATCAATAACAATACTATTTGATTTATGGTAATGGTAACTATAGTAATGAGCCCTTATGGCATAGTGGATAGAAAGTCACACTGGGGAGGTCAGAATGATTTGGAGTCAAATCCTGTCTCTGACCCATTATGGCTTTGAGACCTGTGAGCAACTCATGTAAATTTTCAGCCACCCAGCCAATTCTTTAAGACAATAAGAATTGGGGGAATTATTGATCTTTGTTGGGGAGGGAATTTCCATATAGAGATTTACCACTCCCAAGAATTTGAAATTTTAGAAAATCTCCCCCAACTCTCCCCCAAAAATATATTTGGCTATTTGAAAGGGTAAAAAATTGCAATTAACAAGTAAACTGAAGGGCTTACTCATGACCTATCATATTTATTTATCATCAAAGAAATGTATGATCATAAAAGAAAGGTTGGTCACAAGGCAAGAAGGAGACATAACTATTCAAAAGAATTCAAGGAAGGCTGCTAACATATTGGTTGAACATCCTGTGGCAAATTTGTGGGAGATCATAAACAAGAGGCACAAAGATCAAGTGGATATGGATAGGTTTCAATCTGCATTGTTAGGGAGAATGATTACATGAAGTCAAAGGGACATTTGGTGTACATTTGTCATCAAACCCTGGACAACTGAGAGGCAGTGTTGTTTAATGGATAGATAAAAGGTCTAGCTTTTCAGTAAGGAAGTGTTCCCAAACATTAACTTTGTACATTGTTAATCCCATCTTGACTGCCCTTTGAATGGTGAACTCATCAAGGGCAGGGGACTGTCTTTTGTTTTTCTTTATATCCCCATCATTTGGTGTCTAGCATATATAATATGTGTTTGATAAATGCTTATTGACTGACTGACTGGAAAGTTTTTAGAGATCAATATTCCATGCAAATTTCTAAGACTGGTAAGTAGGAGATATGTTGCTAAATTGTAACTTGTGGAGAGAATTTCCACATGAGTTTTTCATGCTAATAAAAATTAAAACCATCTTATATATAGACAAACTCACACACACACACACACACACACACACACACACACACACACACACACACATAACCCTGGGCACCTAATTAACTAAACATGCTAGCATAGGACATGCTATACTGGATTAGATCAATGATCCATTCACTCTTTTTTTTCTTCTTAATTAAAGACTTTATTTATTTTGAGTTTTACAATTTTTCCCCTAATCTTACTACCCCCCCACAGAGGGCAATCTGTCAGTCTTTATATTGTTTCAGTGGTATACATTGATCCGAATTGAGTGTGATGAGAGAGAAATCGTATCCTTAAGGAAGAAACATAAAGTATAAGAGATAGCAAGATCAGACAATAAGATATGTTTTTCCCCCTAAATTTAAAGTAATAGTCCTTGGTCTTTGATCAAACTCCACAGTTGTTTCTCTGGATACAGATGGTATTCTCCATTGCAGAGAGCCCTAAATTGTTGCACTGATGGAATGAGTGAGTCCATCAAGGTTTATCATTGGCCCCATGTTGCTTTTAGGGTGTACAGTGTTTTTCTGGTTCTGCTCATCTCACTCAGCATCAGTTCAGGCAAATCCCTCCAGGCTTCCCTGAATTCCCATCCCTCCTGGTTTCTTTTTTTTTTAATTTATTTTTTATTCTCATTTTGTACAAATGTTTTTCTTTACATTAATAAAATATACTTGTTTACAAGTAAACAAAATACCCCTCCCCCCATGAATATAGATAGACTTGCTTGGGTAAAAAAGTAAAAGGGGGAGAAAAAAATTAAAATAAAAAAATAATAGTAATAATTGTAGGTATGGCCATGTGGTGCAATGGACGAAGCACCAGCCCTGGAGCTATGAGCACCCGAGTCCATATCCAGCCTCATAAACCCAATAATCACCCAACCATGTGACATGCAAGCCACCCGATCCCCACTGCCCCGCAAAAACCAAAAAGAAGAAGAAGAAGAAAAAAAAAGACCCAAAATAAAATAAAATAGTAATAATAGTAGGGGTGGCTGGGTGGCAGACAGAGCATTGGCCCTTGAGCCAGGAGCACCTGGGTCCGAATCCGGTCCAGACACCCAATGATCACCCTGCCATGTGGCCCCAGGCAGGCCACCCAGCCCCACTTGCCCTGCACCCTCCCCCAAATAATAATAATAACAAAAAATGTGTTTCAGTCTTTGTTCCAACACCATCAACTCTGTCGTGAGTGGATCACATTCTTTATGATAAGTCCATCACAAAAGTTACTTCCATATTTTTCCAACTTTGCCATTGCTGATCGCAACTCCCTCCTTTCTTATTTCTCCACTACCATGTACTATATTTTCTCTCTCCTTTCACTCTGACTCTGCTGTAGGGTTGTTGACTGGCTCAGCAGACAGATCCCTGGTCCTGGGGCCAAGAGGCCCTGAGCCCCCATACCACCCCTTAGGCCCAGAATCCATCTGGCCCTATGGTCCTGGGCAGGCCATCCAATCCCAGCCCCTTGCAAGAAGTAAAAAAAGAAAATGTGTTATATCTGACCACTGTCCCCCCATGGTCCATCTTCTCCTCCTTTATTCACATCCCCAACCCTTCCCCCTGCTCCCCCCTCCTTCTTACTCCAGTTATCTATACCCCATTGAGTATATATGTTGTTTCCTCTCCTAGCCATCTCTGATGAGAGCAAAGGTTCCCTCATTGCCCCTTGCCTCCCCCCTTCCATATCATTGCAATAGCTCATTGTAATAAAAAATATCTTATTATGTGAAATAGCTTGGACTATTCCCCCTCTCCTTTTTCTTTCTCCCATTCCATTTCCCTTTTTTTTCTTATTGACTCCATTTTTACATCATATTTTATCTTCGACTTCAGCTTTCTCCTGTGCTTCAACTATAAAAGCTCCCTCCACCTGCTCTATTAACTGAGATGGTTCATATCAATATTATCAGTATCATTTTTCTATACATGCAGTTCATCCTCATTAATTCCCTCATATTTCCCCCCTTCTCCTCCAATCTCCATGCTTCACGTGAGTCCTGCATCTGAAGATCAAACCTTCTGTTCAGCTCTGGCCATTCCAAAAGGAACCTTTGAAATTCCCCTGGTTCATTGAAAGTCCATCTTTTTTCCCTGGAAGAGGACATTCAGCCTTGCTGGGTAGTTCATTCTTGGCTTCATTCTAAGCTCTTTTGCCTTCTGGTATATTGTATTCCAAGCCCTACGAGCTTCCAATGTAGTTGCTGCTAAGTCCTGTGTGATCCTGACTGCAGCTCCACGATATTTGAACTGTGTCCTTCTGGCTGCTTGTAATATTTTCTCTTTGACTTGGGAGTTCTGGAACTTGGCTATAATATTTCTGGGGGTTGGTTTTTTTGGGATCTCTTTCTCAGGGGGATCGGTGCATTCTCTCCATTTCTATTTTGCCCTCTGCTTCTAGAATATCAGGGCAATTTTCCTGTAGTAATTCTTTGAAAATGATGTCAAGGCTCTTTTCCTGATCATGACTTTCAGGTATTCCAATAATTTTCAAATGATCTTTCCTAAGTCTGTTTTCCATATCAGTTGTTTTTTCAATGAGATATTTCACATTTTCTTCTAATTTTTCATTTTTTTGGTTTTGAAGTATTGATTCCTGATTTCTGGTAAATTCATCAGTCTCCCTGAATTCTATTCTTTGTCTGAAGGATTTGTTCTCCTCAGAGAGTTTTCTTATCTCTTTTTCCATCTGGCCAATTTTGCTTTTTAAAGCATTCTTCTCCTCAATAACTTTTTGAACTGTTTTATCCATTTGACCTAAGCTGTTTTTTAGCATGTTATTTTCTTCAGCATTTTTTTGGATTTCCTTGACTAAGCTGCTGACTTCATTTTCATGTTTTTCCTGCATCTCTCTCCTTTCTTTTCCCAGTTTTTCTTCTAACTCCCTCATTTGATTTTCAAAGTCTTTTTTGAGCTCTATCATAGCCTGAACCCAATTTCTGTTTTTTTTCTTGGAGTCTTTAGATGCAGGAGCTTGTGCTTCCTCATCTTCAGACTGAGTATTTTGATCCTTCTTGGGCTCATTTGCAAAATATTTCTCAATGGTCTTCCTCTTGTTTCTTTGTTTGTTCATTTTCCCAGCCTAAGCCTGTTTTTTGGGGTTGCTTCCTGAGCTTTTGGGACACTCCCACAAGGGTCTCGGTGTGTGAGGTTCTGTCCTCCCTCCTGGTCTGTGAATGACCATAAGCGCCTCCCTCTGCCATGGGGCTGAGGTGGGGGGGGCCCTGTTGTTCTATGGGGGACCTAGACTGCAATCAGGATCTGAATGTGGTCAGAGCTCCAGAGTCCTGTTCCAGAGGCAGAGGACAGAGCTCTACAGTCCCTCTCTCTTCACTCCCCTCCCTCAGCTCAATGGGCTCATGCCCTGGGGGCTCCTGCTTACCCGCTCTGCCTGCTTCTATTTCTAGGTCTAGGCAGCTGAAGACCAGGCTGCTGGCTGTGTGCCCTGAGGGCTGGGCTCCAAGTGCTCGCTCTGGCAGAGGTCCCCTGCTGTTCCCCCACTTTGTGCTGGTACTCCCCGGGGTGCAGCTCAAGAGACTCCCCCGCTGCTGTGAGCTGAGGCTCCCAGTGCCCTGGGCCTGCCTCCAGGAGGCTGAAGTTCTTTGGCTCTGGTGGGCCACCCCTCTGGCGGGCTGCCCCTCCAGCCCCTGGGAGCAGAGCCTCTCTGCTCTTTTCCAGGTTACCTTGAGTAGGAGAACTGCCTCACTGGGTCCCTTTGTGGGTTCTGTCTCTCGAAAGTTTAGTTAGAGTCCTTACTTTATGAGTTTTTATCAGAGAGCTCCTAAGACTAGATCCCTTCTTGTCGCCATCTTGGCTCCCTCCCCCCATTCACTCTTGCTTTCATTTTAATAGAATACCAAGTAGGCATTTCATAAGAAAGCATAGCAATCCTCTATGGACACAGATTTAGAAAATTAGGAGTGAATTCTGATTCTTTTTTTTAAATCATCTAATAAGGAGGGATTTTTAACTTAGAAGCACCTTTTAGGTTGAGAATTTCCAGATTTACTACAATGTGAAACAGGTCAGCTAGGTGCTTCAGTGAATATAGTACTGGTCCTGGAACTAGGAAGACTGATCTTCCTAAATTCAAATCTGGTTTCAGGCACTTGGTAGTTGTGTGACTCTGGGCAAGTTATTTAATTGTGTTTGTCTTAGTTTCCTCAAATGAACTGGAGGAGGAAATGCCAAATCACTCCAGTATCTTTTCCAAGAAAATGCCCAAGAGTCACAGTCAGATACAACTAAGCAACATTTAAAGAAGATTTCATTAATATTTTGATGATTACAGTTTTGCAATATACTTTGAAATCGGGAGCTCCTCGACTCACTTAACCTTTTTGTTTTCATTTATTCCCTTTATATTCTTGATCTTTTGTTCTTCCAGATTAATTTTGTTACTACTTTTTCCTGGCTCTATGAAACAATTTTTTGGTAGTTTGATTTGCATGGTACTGAATAATTAGATAAACAGATAGAATGTCATTTTTAGTATAATCACTTGTCCTACCCATGAGCAATTAATATTTATCCAATTGTTTATATCTGATTTTATTGGTGTGAAATTGTATTTGTGTTCATATAATTCTTGTAAATTTCACTTTTGCAAAGCATCTTGAGTATCCTCATTTTCTCTTCTGACATTGCTATCACTCTAGTGCAGACCCTCATCATCTCATGTCTGAGCTATTGCAATAGTATATGATAGGTAGTCTGTTTATCTTAAATCTCTCTCCAATCTAATCCATTCTCAGTTTAGCTACTAAAATAAACTCCAGTGGCTCCCTATTGCCTCCAGATATAAATACAAAATCCTCTGTTTGGCATTCAAAACTCTTCATAGCAAAGCCCTCTTCTAACTTTTCAATCTCCTTATTTCTTACTCTATCTAGTTTTTATCTACTTGCCTTCCCTTCCCTTCTAGATCATAAAGTTTTATGTCTCTGTAACCTCTACTTTCCCTTTGATAATGCCTTGAATAATAAATATTAACAAATTTTTGTTGAATGAGAAGATATAGATACATGAATGAAATAATTTTATATCTGCTTACCAAGAATTTCCTTCATATTAACAAGAAAATTTAGGGAGATGGGAAAAAGCAGTAGTCTGCTTCCTTGTCCAGTTTCATTTTTTCATTCACTTAATCTGAATCAATTTCCTCTTAGCTTTTATCATATATTAAAATGAGTTTTTTGAAAAAGAAAAAAGTTGCAACTCCAAAAACGGAACCAATGTTGGTGGAAATCTCATTTGTCAAATTAACATAATAGAACCTTCTCATCATTGTCTTTCCCACTGTTAACTTCTTCAATATTTTTAGTTTCTATAATTGTGTCAGTCTGTGCATTCCCTGAACCATCATTAGTCTCAATGTCTTTTGCTTAGTAGACAGTATTTGGGAATTGCTGTGGCCAAAATTTAATTTCCTTGAGGCTACCTTCTGGTCATGAGTCTCTTTGAACTTAACTAAATTGACCTTCAGGACCAAACATACAGTTTATTACCAGATTCATACTTTGGGCCTTCTAAAAAATCAAATCAAATCAAATCAAGATAATATTTGTAAAGAAATTAGCATATTTTCTGGCAAAAAAAATAAGTGCTATAAAATTTCCTATTCCTTTTCCATACTTTCCCTCTTTCAGCTTTGTAGGGCCTGTCAAAGCTTGAGCTATTTTTCATAGAATTCAAGAACCCTAGACCACTGATATGACATGACAAAAACATTGGAATGGAGCCCTAAAGAAAGAATACTCTATTAGAGGAACGAAAGCAAGCAAAAGTTACAGGAATTGTAATATAGGCATTGCACACTAGGGACCCCTTTTGATACTGTCATGGTTTATAGATGAACTTGAGGTTCCAAAGACTTCTGATAGAGTAAAATATCCAACAGATCTTACAAGCTTGGTCTTGCTCTATATCTGTTGTGAGGAACAACCAGGTTTACTGAGGTTCATCGTGAGAGAGAGATTTTACTCTTCAGGAATTCCCTTGACTGTATTAATGGATGGAATTTCATTACCAGGAATTCCCTAAACCAGAAGTCTTCAGTCTATGATTCATAGGCCAAATCCAAACAACTGTCTTGTTTTTATTTTAAAAAATAAAATAAAACTTTATTTTAAAATGTAAAAATTATTTTAGCTTGCAGACTATCCAAGAAGAGACAGTAGACTACATTTGGTCCTCTTGTTATAATATTCTGACACCTATCAGGTCTAGTATAAATGATACACAAACATATATACATATACATATATATATATATGTATCACATAAAGAAAAATTGGTATGTCTTTATAAAGACAGATATATACACAAGTATATATTTGTGCATACCTTTGCGTACATATTTCAGCAGTGTATTAATAGGTTTCATTTTATCATTGAAGAATAATCTTGGAGATATAAGCATAAAGGATGTCATCAGAAAGACACAGTTGCATCTAGGTGGTGCAATGACTAAGGAATTGGACTTGGAGACAGAAAAAATTCAAGTTTAAATGAGGCCTCTACATTTACTAATCGTATAACTTTAGAAAAGTCACTTTAATTCAATTTACCTCAGTTTTGACCTACTCACAGGGATGTCAATTCTACATATATACACACATATGTATATAATGTGAACTATATATACACATGTGCACAACTTGTTTAGGATAGAAGGGGTCAAATGAAATTAAATAAAAATAGTAAAGCACTTTGTATAATGTTTGGCCCATAGTAAGTTCTAGAGAAATATTGACTATGGGAATTATGATGTTTGACTGGAAAAAAAAGGTAAGCAAAATAAGGGATAATTCTTGGAAAGCTTATGTGTTTCATTAGTATCTATACAACATCAGGAGACTTAAAGGATATCATTCAAAACATGAAGTGTCTATGTTTTTCCATCAATCCTTCTGTGGAAGATTGATAGAAGAACATAGACAAGATCTGCACAGGATAGGAAGCTATGGATATGTTAAGATCTGCCTCATTTAAGTAGCACCTCAATGAATGAATTCACAAATCTCTTGAAAATTCAACATTCATATAATTTAGGGACATAGCTTATCTCACAGGTGAAGATTTCCTAGAACAAAGTACCTATCTGATATAGCATGGTGAGCTTATGAAATAGGTTTAAGTCCTGGTTGAGATTAAAGTGTGTTTCCAGTTGTTATTCATTTATGTCCAACTCTTTGTGACCTTGTATGGGGTTTTCTTGATAAAAATACTGCCTTTCCTTCTTCAGCTTTTTGAACAAACAAGAAAATAGAAGCAGAGTTAAGTTACTTACCCAGGGTCATTCAGTTAGTAAGTACCTCTGGCTAGATTTGAACTGAGAAAGTCATCATGAATTCAGGTCTACCACTCAGCCTACAGTCCAACCATATTTTAATATGAACCAATTTGGTATTAGTGGCTATTATGGGAATATTCTATGGATACAGCAAAATCATTTTGAATCTTGATTATTGGTTGTCATAGCCCATTCTTGTGATAAAATGAAGTTGGTAATTTGTATCACTAATTTTTAATACCAATTATTAACAAAGCATAAATAATGACTGACTTTGCACCCCTACCCATAGTAGCTAAATCTCATAATTAGAATCTACTACTACTTTTTAATACATTTCATTATCTGCTGATTCAAGTATCTTCAGGTCAAATATGTTAGAAAACAGCTAATTATGTTATTCCCATGAGTAAGAAAATCTTTAAATTTAATTAAAAGACCTTAACTCAGTGCTTTCACATTAGGGTCTTGTTCCCACAGGATTTTCTATGATGTGTCTTAAAATGACAGAAAGTAATAGCTGCTACTAATGTGAATCCTCAAGCTTCCTTTTTTAAAATTCATTTTTAGTTGAAGGATATTTTGATCACTTTAATTCCATTCTCTCCATCACGCCTTCTATGTTTCTGGTTAAAAGCATAGACTAATTGGTACAGCTCGTTTGTCAGTTTTAAAGTTGTTTACTTTCTATAACTCATGCCAGTAAAGCATCTTAAACATGGAGAATGGTTTCTCAACCTCAGTATCCTCTTTTGACAGATTAATCAACACAGAGCCAAAGGTGTCAGAAAAAAAAATCATGAAAGTGGAGGAAAAAATGCTAAGCATAACATCTGAGCTGCAGAAGGTTCAAGCATATAGTATGCTGTGACTTTATGGGGACTGAAACAGAGGCACAAAATATATATTTTCTATTTCTCTTTTAAATTGGAAAGTGGGAATAGAAGGAACTTTCCTGGCCTAATATTTTCTAGGAACACAAGACAGTCAAGGTGAATCACAGATTTTTTTCAATTGTAAGTTCTGTTTGGCATGTTTCTTTGCCTTCAAACAGCTGTTGGAAATTGAACTGAGGCAAGGAAAGAAATCTTAAGATCCTGCATTTAGAAATGGAGGGTATCTTAGAAGTACAACTCTCTTTTTACAGGAGGAAACTGAGCCTCATTGAGTTTGACTGACTTGTTTAGGGTCCCATAGCCAATATGCATCAGAAGCATGACTTAACTCACATATTCTTGACTCCAACACTGGAAGTCTATTTGTTACTGTATTTTGTACAGCTCTCATCATATTCATACTTATACCTACTTGTCTATATGTATATACCCATACACACCTATATTGTGCATATAGAGTAAACAGACATGCCTGTGCATTATTCTAATACATATAAAAATGTACATATATAAAATTATGCATGTGCACCCTCCATGAACATATGCATCTTAGTTTAAAGAAAGATGCATTAAGGATTGCCATTTTACCCCATTAAAAAGCAATCTTTCCTTTTTTGGGACCTCACATAACATGTTATACCATCATGTTCTCTTATTCTACTTAATACAATATTTACAATTCTACATATAGGCACACATATGTATATAATGTGAACATATGCATGCACACATACACAGCTTGTTTAGGATAGAAGAATGAGGATATGTAAATATGTACCTGTATATTTTGGTGTATAATATATGCACATATATGTATGTGCAACAGAGTATTCCATGAATATTTTTCATATAGAAATATTTCAATTCATTTGCTAATGATCTAAGACAACTCTGAAGGATGCCTATGATAAAAAATGTTACTTATCCTCATAAAAAGAACTGATGATACCTGATTGAAGTATACTTTTAAATTTTATTTTTCTTGACAGTTCTTTTGGGGGAGTCTATGTTTTCTTTCACAACATGACTATTATGGAAATATGTTGCATGACTACACAGAAAAAGGGATCATAGAAAAGAAATATTCCAATTCAGAAGGCAGGATTATTACTAACTGACAGATGTGATGGGTTTTGAAGACCCAACAACTATATGGGAAAAAATATTATCACAAATCATAGTTTGGATTTAAGAGTATACTCAAGCTGCATAAGGCTCGAGTAAATGAACAGTAATTAACTAACTGAAATTTAAGTAGTTATTCTTTTATCCAAACAATATATAGACAATGAAGAATCACTTAAGGTTTTGTGTAATTGGATAAAATTGAAACTTGAGGAAGATTAATCTAATGATAATATAGTATGAATTAGAAACAAAGAGTATAAGTTTAGTGATATATATATATATATATATATATATATATGCATGCTAGTAAAAAAGGATGAAGATTCAACTATGGCTCAAAGATATTAAGCCTAGATAATTGGGAAAATAGTAGTTCCGTTGTCAGAAATAAGAATATGGGAGATGGAGAGTAGCTTGACATAGAAGTAAAGTGAAAGGTGCACTTTGGGACCCATGTAGTTTGCTATTATGATTAGGCATTTAGGAAAGAATATTGAATTTAGAGTCAGAGAATATTAGTTTGAATCCTGGTTTTTGTTTCTTGGTACCTATATGACCTTGTGTCAATCACTTAATCTCTCTGGACCTCAGTTTTCTCATTTATAAAATGGTATTGGATTAGATGACAATCTTTGATGTCATTTTTGAGCTCTGTCTATATGTTTTGAGATGTACTTTGTACAATTAGTACTTTGTACAATTAGAAGTATAGAACTAAAACTCAAGTGAAAGATGGAGTTGGAAATGTAGATTTGAGACTCAGCTTTAATGGTAATAATTTAAACTCTAATAAAAGACCATTTTTACTGAGGGAAATTGTTCATAACTGAGAAGTTTTAAGACTGAATTAGTTATGGGGCAGGAAATGAAACAGAGGGGTAGTCAGAAAGGTAGGTGGAAAGTGGAAAACAAGAAAAATGTCATAATCATGGACAATAACTGAAGGAAGAATTTCAAAAAGGAGGGGAGGTCAATTACATCAAATGATGTAGAAGGGTTGATGTCTGTTTGAGCCAAGAAAAAAAGACTGACTAATGAGAGCCTGGGAGAACTGATTCCTTAGAGAGTCTAAATGTAAGGTCAAAAATGGAAGGATCTAAAATTCTCTGGAAAGAACCCAAGTAAGATAGTGAGTTGGGCTTTAGTTGGTTTCAAAGAAAGCTATTTTCCTATGAAAAGTAAAGGGAAATTGAAGCCAAGACAATAGGAGCATGTTTTCCCTACCTAGAGATCAAGGGAATTGAGAGAAATAGCTTTGTTTATGAACTAAAAGGTAGAAATAGGAATCAAAGGGTAGAATAAGTCAAAAGATTAATCGATAGAAGGAACTAGGCAAAACAAAGATCAATCAGGGAGTGACATTAGAGAGAATGAAAATGCCCTAAATTTTGTAAATTTGAATTTAGTAATATGAGATTATGTTGATACATCACTTATTCTGTGCTTAATGTGTGTTCTCCCTGAAACATTTCTTTGCTTTTTATTAAAATTCTTTATGCATTTAGGAAACAACTGTCTGTTTTGTATGGTGGTATTCAGGGCAGGATTGGATTATATAGGAGGAAATACAAGGTTTTGAAGTAAATACTTCTGACTTCTGCAGAATGAGTGCAGGAAGTTACCAAGCCATAAGGGGGCAGAGAGTCCTAAGAAAAGCCAGTCAGAAAGCAAAGGAAATTAATCAGTGAAATAAGATGGTTCAGGTAATTAAGAAGAGGTCTACTTCCAGGAACTTTGTAATCATTCAGTGGGGATTTGGGAGAATACAGAACTGGTATGACTCCTGAGTCATTCCTGTGCTATTACACTTTAAGCATTAACTTCAAGAAAACAAAAACTATAAATGAATTTGGGGAACTAGAGTTAGGAAGAGACATGGTAATAACAATCAATCAATCAATCAGTCAATCAACCAGTGCTTGCTATGTGTCAGGATACTCTGGTGAGGTGATGGAGATATAAAGATAATGATGAAATAGTTTCTGCTCTTAAGGACCTTACATTTTATTAATTAAGATAACATGTAAATGGAAATACTATAATAATTTCAAATAGTTAATAAATACAAAATAATTTTTTGGAGGAAGAAAAAAGACATAAGGAGAAATCTAAACTGAGATTTGAAAGAAACTAGGAATTCTATGAGAAGGATGTGAGTTGGGGATGAACTTCAGGCATAGCAGCCAGGTATAGGAGCCAACCTGAAGAGGCACAGAAATAGAAAATGAAGTATATCTAGTGTATAAGGAACAGAAAGAAGGGAATTTTGGCTGAACTGAAGAATACATAAAGGACGGTAAAAACATAATATGGATTGAAAGACAAATTTTAGATTTTGAATCTTTTAAAATTCTAATAGAGAAATTAATATTTAACTCTAGAGGTAATGGGGACACATTGTAGTTTATTGGGTAGGGAAATCACCTATGCCTTAAGAAAATTACTTTGGCAACTGTGTGAAGGACAGTTTGGACCAAACACATGTATAAGATTAAAAGAGAGTTAGAAGGTCATTCCAATAGTCGAGAGGAGAAGTGATGCTGACTTGAATTAGGGAGATTGCTATTTAAGTCACTTAACAAGCATTTTTTTACGTGCTTACTATATACCAGGAACTATCTATACAAAGAAAGGATACAAAAAATAAAAATAAAAACAATAAATCAACTCTGCTTTTGAGGCAAACATAGTCTAGTGAGAGAGACAGCATGCTAATAGCGATATATAAATAATACATATTTGCACTTGAAGGGTTACCTCAGGAAAATCAAACAGATTTCATGGTGAGTCTATGACATCAGAGTTAGGTAGATGACTTGTCATAAAAATAATGGACAAGCCTTCATGAAGTGCTTTTAGGTTCTGGGGATATATAGATATTCTCTCTTTATCTCTTTCTTTCAATCTATTTATATGACAATTTAGAGAAAATACAAAGGGAAGGTACTATCAATTAAGTGGAATCAGGAAAGGTTTCTTGTAGAATTGCATTTGGAATTTGAAGAAAGTCAGGAAAGTCAGGAAACAGAAGTAGGGAAGGAGAGGAGTACAGGCAGTAGATAGAGACAGCTATGTGTCAAAATACTCTGGTTAGGTGATGGAGATATGAAGATAATGATGAAACAGTCCCTGCTCTCAAGGAAGTGAGTGCATGAAGTCAGGAGATAGAGTATTGTGTGCATGAAGATTGCAGGATACATGGAGATGAGTAAATTGTTAAGAAGATATGAAAGTTAGAAAGGTAGTAGATTTTGAAGGACTGTAAAAACCAGAGGACTTCATATTTGATCTTAAAGGTAACAGGGAGTCATTACAATTTATTGAAAGAGAATTGACATGGTCAGATGTGTTTTAAAAAGATCACTCTGATAGTTGAGAAGGATGGACTAAAGTACGGAGAAGCTGAGACAGGAAGGCAAAACAGCAGGTTATTGCTATAGTCCAGGTATGAGATAATGAAAACATGTATCAACATGGTGGTATTAGAGGAGAGAAGGAGTACATAGAAAAGGTGTTACCTACATAGAATCTCTAGTGTTTGCATTTGGGACATGATGAAGAATGAGAAAGTGAGGATAATGTCTAGGTTGTGATCCTGGCCAACTAGGAGAATGGTGGTACCTTCATTAATATAGCAAGGTTAGGAAGAGTACTTGGGAAAGGTGAGAAGATGTTGAATTCAATTATAGATACATTGCACTTAAGCTATCTCTGGAACATTCTGTTCAAGTTTACAATATCTCCAATAGGAGACAACAATATTTGATATCAGGAGATTAGGGCAGATAACTAGGTGACATTAGTGAATAGTATGCCAGATTTGAAGTCAGGAAAACCTCAGTCCAAATACTGCTTCAGATATTTACTATCTGCGTGATCCCAAGCAAGTTAATTAGACTCTCAGTCACAGATGAACTTCCTCATCTGTAAAATGAGGATAATAACAGCAGTAACCTCACAGAGTGATTATGAGGATAAAATAATATTTGTAAAGTCTTTTGCAAACCTTGAAATTCTATTTATAGGCTTTTGAAGTTGTTGAAATATTTTTGTTATGTCTGACTTTTTGTTACCCTATTTGGGATTTTCTTGACAAAGATCCTGGAGAGGTTTGTCTCTTTCTTCTTCAGCTCATATCACAAATGAGGAAAGTGAGGCAAACAGGGTTTGACTTGCTCTGCATCATACAACTACTAAGTATCTTTAACTTAAGCCCAGGGCTTTGTCCACTGTGCCACCTAACTGTCCTATCTAGATGTCTAGTTATTATTATATAAATTTGAGATGGTAATTGAAGTCAAGGGAATTGATTAGTAAAGGGGACATCATGGGAAAGATCTTGTGGAGATAAAAAAGTGAGAAGACTAGGAAATGAGTGGGCATGTAGATAAGGGAAGTCTGATTTGTATATCTCTTTAAGGTTTAATTATAATAAAAGTCAACATTTACATTACACTTAAAGGTTTGGAAAGAAATATGTGAATATATGTTTATGTGCATGTATATATACTGACATATATATGTAATATGAATATATATGGATATATATGTATGTGTATAATATGAGTCTCATAGTACCTCTATGAGTCAGGTACTATTATTATTCACCTGTACGGATGAGGAAACTAAGACTGAGAAAGGTTAAACAACTTGCTCAGGTTCAATCAGGAAGTAAATATCTGAGGAAAGATTGAACTCAGTTCTTCTTAATTGATTCCAAGCCTGATCCTCTATTGACTAATGTTTTCCTTATAAAAATCTTATGGGGAAAGTTTTGCCAGTAGTATTATTCACATTTTACAGATAAGGAAACTGAGGTTCAGAAAGGTTAAGTCACTTATTGAAAGCCATACACTGAGTCAGTAATAGAGTAGCATTTGAGCACACATTTCCTAGAACTGAGCCCATTTGCTCTTTCCATTGAATCATATTTCTTTTTTAGGACCACAAACTCCAGCATTTTTGAGATTTTCCCTAAGCCTGCTATAGATTTACTGCCTAATCTGGTTTCCATTTTTCTTTCTTCCAGTCATCCCCTTTAACTTTGGTGATTATCTCAAGGTCTTATTTACACCCACTTGCTTCAGACAGAGATCCTCTTTTTCCAAACTTTTTGCCTTCTTAAAGAAAAGTTTCCTCAACTTTCTCTAAATAACAGTTTAGACCAAAAGATCCTTTTAACTAATCTTACTGTCTTCAATGTCTTTGCCATTTAATCCATCCTATACTCCTCTTCTTTACTCAGATTAACTTTCCAAAAAAGACTGCATTCATTATGTTACCTAGTTTTGACATATTATCCACAAGTTAAATATCCATGCTTTGAAACACTCTATAATCTGCCCCATCTCTATCCAATCTCTTCTTCCATTGCTTCCCTACTAAGATAGTCTTCTAATCCCCCGAATACAGAATATGAATTTCCTACTGCAATCTTTTGTGCATATTTCTCCCTACATGTTTTCACAGACATAGTCCTCACAGTACTACTCCCAACTATTGTAGCAAATTTCATTTCCTTCCTCCTCTGAATACCTGCATATTACCTAGAAATACCTGGGGGACTGGCTCATTTCAGTAGTACTTTTTTTTGATTCACTTGTCCTATAGCCTCAGTTAGGTAACAAACTCTAGAAGAGCAGAGCCCGTGTCTTCTACTTCTTTTTTATCTTCTCAGTGTCTAACACTTTCCATATATGAAGCAATTCCTTTATATTCAAAAAACGCTTTCACAATCCACCCTTTTTGCTCTTTCTGGAACATTCCAAAAATTGGTGAAGTAAATGGTAAAACCATGTTTATAATTCCTACTATTTCTTGATGTAAAATAATCCCTTTATTCATCTTGGATTCATCTCTTTCAGTTATATTCCCTAGAAGCTATTCTAAACCTTAAATGCTGAATCATATCACCTTTACTCAGTCCTCTTTTTTTTTTACTTTTCTACAGACTCTGACACCATCATCTCCTCTTTATGATATTCTATCCTCCCTTGACACCATTCTTCAATGGTTTCTTTTATATAGTTCCTTGACTGACTGTTTCTTCCTGTTTTTCAATATTTTATATTATTCTCTTTTTCACCAAGTCTGAGTATGTTTCAAAAACCATATTCAACTCTCTTTATTCCTTTTCCCTTGGCACTCATACATTCACATGGCTTTTCTTGTTACCTCCCTGGGGCTTGACAAATCCATACATTCAATTCTTCTTTTCCTGTTCTGAACTTTAGTTCTTTTTTTTTTACAATGGCATGTTGGACATCTCTATGAATGATAGTATCTCAGATTATACATTTCCCCATATCCTTAGAAAAACTAGGTGATGAGGGATAGATTTCCAGGCCTACAGTGTAACTGTGTAACCTAGGGCAAGTCACAGCCCTATTTTCCTCAGTATTCTCATCTGTAAAATAAGTTGGAGAGGGAAATAGCAAACTACTCCAGTATTTTTGTCAAGAAAATCTCAAATAGGGTCACAAAAGTCAGATATGACTGACATGAACATGAACAACAGCAAATTCTGAGCTCATCATCTTCCTTCTAATAATGATACTAAAATATGTTCTGTTATCCATTCTCAAAATCTTTACATCTTTTATCTCCTGCAATGACATATTAATCTAGTAATCAGCAAATAGTCATGTTTTAGGTGTTATATAGTAGGTGCAGGGGGATGCAAACACAAAGAAAGGAACAATCCTTACTCCCAAGTAGCTTATATTCCTATGGGTGTGTGTGTGTGTGTGTGTGTGTGTGTGTGTGTGTGTGTGTGTGTGTGTGTGTGTTTAGGAACAATAAGCATATACAAATATATACAACATAAATATAAAATGAATAAACATAAATAAATGTAAAGTAAATTCAATTTAGTTTTTGAGGAAGGTCACTTAGCAATTGAGGAAATCAGGAAAAAAGCTTCATGCATAAGATGATGCTAGAGACTTTGTCTTGAAGAAAGAGAGGGACTCTGAGAGACTTGTAAGCATGGAGGACATTCTAGACTTGTGGAATAGCCAGTGCAAAAGCAAGGAAATGGGAAATGGAGTCTAAAGATGGAGAAGCAGAGAATTTGACTGGATCAATGAGATAGAAGGGAAAATAATATTCAATGAATCTGGAAAGATAAGTTGAGATCAGGTTGTATAGGGATTTAACAGCTAAAGAAGGAAGTTTACATTTGGTCTTAGATGCAATAGTTGATTAAAATTTTTTCAGGTTTGAGATTAAGTACAGTTACTTTGATAGCAGTGTGTATCATAAAATGGAATGGGGAGTGGCTTGAGGCAGTCAAAGCAATTGCAGGGGTGTCTTAATAATCTAGATGAGGAGTGATGAGAACTTGAACTAAGATTATAGCTTCCTGAGTGGAGAGAATGGGTGAGGTACAAGCAATTTTGTAGAGGTTTGAAATGGCAAAATTTGTTAACTAATAGGATTTATGGGCTGAGGGAGAATGCCAAGACAAGGAGAAGGCCCAGGTTATGAACCTAAGAGATTGATGGATGTTGGTACCTTAGATAGAAATAGGGAAGATTAGAAGAGGGAGAACTTTGGAAGAGAAAAGATGATTTACACCTGTTATATTTGAGATATCTCTGAGACATATAGTTTGACATTTTCAATTGAAAATTGGTGATGTAGGACTAAAACTCAGGAGAGACTGGAGCTAGAGTTGGATATATGGATCTGAGGGTAATCTCCATAGAAATGATAGTTTAAGTAATGGAAACTGACAAGGCATATATATATATATATATATATATATATATATATATATATATATATGTGTGTGTGTGATGTGTGTGTGAGAGACAAAGACAGAGACAGAGACAGACAGACAGACAGACAGACAGAGAGACAGAGACAGAGACAGAGGAGGGGGAGGAGGAATGGGGGGAGGGAGGAAAGGAGAGAGGGAGGGGGAGAGGAGAAAAGAAGAATATCCACAATTGGGAAATATTCACAACTAGAATATGTAATACCGATGATGGGTCCAAATAAGAAACTGAGACAAAAGAATCAGATGGGTAAGATAACTAGGAAACAAAAAATCTAGAGAGGAGAAGTTTCCAAAAAAGAGCAGGCAACAATATAGTAGATAGATCAGGTAGGATATGAACTAAGAAAGGATTATGAAAAGGGCAATCAAGAGATAATTAAAATTTTGGAGGGAATTAATTTTCCTTTCTTTTTTCTTTTTGGTTGGTCTCCAGGTTTTACTGCTTTAAAATATTATTCATTTATGTTTAGCATTCTTTTCTTTTTAAATTGTGACTTCTAGATTTTCTCCTTTCATTCTACCCTCCCATTAAAAAGGTAAAGAAAGAAGATACATATATATATATGTATATACATATATATGTTTGAAATCATATAAAACCTATTTCCATATTAATCAAGAAAGAAAAAGAAAGCAAGACAACTATAGCTAAATTTGCATTCAGACTTTGCCAGTTGTCTCTGGATGTGAAAAGGATTCTTTTTTAAATCATGAGTCCAACATTTCTAAAAATATACAGAGAACTGAGTCAAGTTTATAAAAAAAAAGCAAGCCATTCCCCAATTGACAAATGCTCAAATGATTTTTGGAGGCAATTTACAGTTGAGGAAATCAAAGCAACCCATAATCATATGAAGAATTGTTCTAAATCATTACTTATTAGAGAAGTGTAAATTAAAGCACTTCTGAGTTACCACCTCCACCTCTCAGACTGGCCAATGTGACCAGAAAGGATAATGATCGATGTTGGAAGGGATGTGGAAAATTGGGGACATTAATACATTGTTGGTGGAGCTGTGAACTCATCCAACCTTTCTGGAGAGCAATTTTGAATTATGCCCAAAGGGCAATAAAAATGTGCATACCATTTGAACCAGCAATACCATTACTGGGTCTATACCCTGATGAGATCATGAAAAAAGGGTAAAACCATAACTTGTAAAAAATATGCATAGCATCTCTGTTTGTGGTGGCAAAGAATTGAATGAATGTCTATTAATTGGGGAATAGCTGGACAAATTGTGTTCATTATGGAACACTATTGTTCTATCAGAAACCAGGAAGGATGGGAATTCAGAGAAGCCTGGAAGAATTTACATGAACTGATGCTGAGCCAGATGAGCAGAATCAGAAGAACATTGTACACCATTAAAAACAACATGGGGGTGAGGATCAACCTTAAAGGGCTTGTTCATTCTATCAATGCAATAATCAGGGACAATTTTGGGGTATCTGTGATGGAGAATACCATCTGTATCTGGAGAAAGAATTGTGGCATTTGAACAAAGACCAAAGACTATTACCTTTAATTTAAAAAACTTATCTTGTAATCTTGCTATATCTTATTTTATTTTTCCTTAAGGATATTATTTTTCTCTCAACACATTCCACTTAGATCAATGTATAGCACGGAAACAACTTAAAGATTAACAGACTGCATTAAATAAATACATTATTAAATCATGAGTCCTTTGGAATTGTCTTGGATTATTGTATTAATAAGAGGGGCCAAATTTATCACCACTGATGATAGTTACTATGTTTAATGATCTTCTGGTACTTCTCATTTCACTTTGTATCACTTCATATAGGTCTTGCCATGTTTTTTCCAAAACTACCTTTTTCATTTTTTTATAGCACAAATAGTACTCTATCACAAACATATTCCACAACTTGTTCAGTGGTTTGTCCAATTCATGAACATTCTCTCAATTTCCCAAACTTTACTATCATTAAAAGACCTACTATAAATATTTTTGAACAAACAAGTACTTTTCCTTTATCTTGCTAGGTCAAAGAATATATACAGTTTTGTTGCTTGTTGGATATAATTCTGGATTGCTCTATAGGATATTTGGATTAGTTGACCTGTTCTCCAAAAGTTCTTTTTTCTTTCATTCATCTAGTATTTCTCAATTCTGGTAGAGGTGAGATGATTTAATTTGTGTTTCTCTAAGAAATATTTTTTTACACACATGATTATAGATAGCTTGGATTTCTTCTAAAACTTCCTGTTTATTTCATTTGGCCATTTATCAATTGGTGAATGGCTCATATTTTTATAAATTTGATTCAATTCTCTATATATTTGAGAAATAAGACCTTTATCAAAGAAACTTGCTATAAAATATTTTAGATGCTATTCCATTGTCTGTGATACCTTCTAGAAAATCATAGCTTCCTTGATATCTCTTTTAATTAGCTCTGTTTTTATTTTTACTTTCTCTGAGGGGCAGCTGTGATTGCTGACCCTGCCTTTTTTATTTCAGCTTAAGCAAGGAAGATTCAATTCCAGCCCTTTATTTTAGTTTCTCTCTCTCTCTCTCATTCTCTCTCTCTCTCTCTCTCTCTCTCTCTGTTTTTTTTTTTTTTAGGTTTTTGCAAGGCAAATGGCGTTAAGTGGCTTGCCCAAGGCCACACAGCTAGGTAATTATTAAGTGTCTGAGACCGGATTTGAACTGAGGTACTCCTGACTCTAGGGCCATGCTTTATCCACTACGCCACCTAGCTGCCTCTCTCTTTCTGTTTCAAGTGTATTTCTTGTCTACAACACATTGTTTCAATTCATTCTGCTATATCCTTCTGTTTTATAGGCCAGCTCATCCCATCATATTCACAATTATAACTAATTGTGTTTTTCATTTCATCTTATTTTCTTCTATTTATTGTCTTTTTATCCTGTTTTTTTCCAATTTTTTTTATTTCTGACTTCCCTTGTTCCTCCTCTCCTCATCACAATACCTCCCAGCCATTTCCCCTCCTATTTCTTCATTCGAGAAATAGATTTCTATACCCAAATAAGTATGTTAATAGATTCTCCCTCTTCCAACCAATTCTTATGAGAGGGACACCCAGGAATTCCCTCCCTCTCATTTTCTCCTCAACTAAAAAAGCTGTGTTTGTTTTATGTCAGTAAAATCGTTGTCATTTATTTAATCAATTTTTCCTTTACCACTTTTATTTTTATTAATTCAGGGATTTTTTATGTCCTTGGCTTCAGTTAACATTTTTTTGAGGATTTGCTTATAGTTGTTTTCATATTGCTAACTTTTTCTAGGTTTATGTCCTTATCTTCCCTGTTACCATGGTAACTTTTTTTTAAAGAAAGGTTTTATTTATTTTGAGTTTTACAATTTTCCCCTATTCTTACTTCCCTCCCCGCTAACAGGAAGGTGGTCTGTTAGTCTTAACATTGTTTCCATGTTATACATTTATCTAAGTTGAATGTGATGAGAGAGAAATCATATCCTTAAGGAAGAAAATAAATTATAAGAAATAGTAAAATTACATACTAAGATAACTTTTTTTCTGATATTGAGGGCAATAGTCTTTGGTCTTTGTTCAAACTCAACATTTCTTTCTCTGGATATAGATGATATTCTCCATTGCAGATAGACCAAAATTGTCTGTGATTATTGTGCTGATGGAATGAGCAAGTCCATCAAAGTTGATCATCACCCCCATGTTGCTATTAGGGTGTACAATGTTTTACTTGTTCTGCTCATCTCACTCAGCATCATTTCACGCAAATCCTTTCAGGCTTCCCTGAATTCCCATCCCTCCTGGTTTCTAATAGAACAATAGTGTTCCATGACATACATATACCACAGTTTGCTAAGCCGTTCCCCAATTGAAGGACATTCACTTGATTTCAAATTCTTTGCCACCACAAATAGGACTGCTATGAATATTTTTGTACAGGTGATGTTCTTACCCTTTTTCATCATCTCTTCAGGGTATAGACCCAGTAGTGGTATTGCTGGATCAAAGGGTATGCACATTTTTATTGCCCTTTGGGCACAATTCCAAATTACTCTCCAGAAAGGTTGGATGAATTCACACCTCCACTAACAATACATTAGTGTCCCCAACTGACAAATGGTCAAAGGATATGTAAAGGCAATTTACAGATGAGGAGATCAAAACAATCCATAGCCATATGAAAAATTGCTCTAAATCATTAATTATTAGAGAAATGCAAATTAAAGCTTCTCTGAGGTACCACTTCACACCTCTCAGATTGTCCAATATGACCAGAAAGGATATTGATCATTGTTGGAAGGGTTGTGGGAAATCTGGGACACTATTACACTGTTGGTGGAGCTGTGAACTCATCCAACCTTTCTGGAGAGAAATTTGGAACTGTGCCCAAAGGGCAACAAAAATGAGCATACCCTTTGACCCAGCAATACCACTACTGGGTCTATACCCTGAAGAGATGATGAAAAAGGGTAAGAACATCACCTGTACAAAAATATTCATAGCAGTCCTATTTGTGGTGGCAAAGAATTTGAAATCAAGTGAATGTCCTTCAATTGGGGAACGGCTTAGCAAACTGTGGTATATGTATGTCATGGAACACTATTGTTCTATTAGAAACCAGGAGGGATGGGATTTCAGGGAAGCCTGGAGGAATTTGCATGAGTTGATGCTGAGTAAAATGAGGAGAACCAGAAAAACACTGTACACCCTAACAGCAACATGGGGGTGATGCTCAACCTTGAAGGACTCACTCATTCCATCAGTTGCAACAATTGGGAAAAATTTGGGGCTGTCTGCAAAGGAGAGTGTCATCGTATCCAGATAAAGAGCCATGGAGTTTGAACAAAGTTCAAAGACTATTTCCTTTAATTTAGAAAAAAACAGATATCTTATTGTTGGATCTTGTTTTTTCTTAGACTTTTTGTCTCTTCCTTAAGGGCATGATTTCTCTTGCCTCACACTCAATTTGGATCAATGTACAACATGGAAAAAAAGTAAAGACCAACAGATTGCTTTCAGTCGGGGGGGGGAGTAAAATGGGGGAAAATTTTAAAACTCAAATAATATCTTGAATAAAAATAAATTAAAAAAAAGAAAAAAGAAAGTAATAAAAAATAACAAGAAAAAACAAACAAAAAGCCAATGCATTAGTGTTGCCATGGTAACTTTTTATGGTCAAGTTTTTTTTCTCTCATTTTTTCAACTTATTTCTTCATTTTGGACTTTATGCTAAAATTAAACTGTGCTCATCTAGGAATGGAGAGACACTATCTTAAACTTTAGTCTTTTTCGTGCTGCTGTTTTCAAAACTATTTCTTGGCATCTGCAAGTTTTTAATACTTCTAAGGTGGTGTTATCCTAGAAGTATGACCCTTGTTGTCCTATGGCTCCAAGAACTAGTTGTCCTCTTGGCCCCTGAATTGTAACTTAGGTCCCCCACTTTCTTGCAGTCATGAGCACTAGTGCTCCTCTTTCCTCTAGAACTGTGACCAGGATCCTTGCTCCCTTGTGACCAAACAAAATCCTTTCCTCCCTGGAACTATGACTCAGAACTGCTTAATGACAATAAAGTTATTGCACTCAGTTTGTGTGTGTGTATATGGGGGGGGTAGGTTATCCAATGCCAGCAAAAGATCTCCTGCAATTTCTTTCTGACCAGTTTTCTGACCCTCTTTCCATCTCTGGACTGAGAACTACAAAAGTTGTTGCCACTGTCATTGCCTCCTCCAAAATCCACTGCTAATGTTCCTGCTGTACTCTGAACCTGTGCATACCCTAGTGGTATAGAATTCTGTGAATCTCACATGTTGTCTTATACTAAAAAAAAGTCTTCTTTTGACCTTTTGTTGATTCTGCCTCTCCAAAATTTTATTTGAGATTTTATTTTAAAGTTGTTTGGAAAGGAACATCAAGAAGTTTTAGCTGGGTCCTGGTTTAGCCATCTTAGATACTTTTTCTCCAGGGTGCAATTTTCAATTGAGTGATGAAGGCAGATGCTAGATTGAAAAGGGTTAAGTAATGAGAAGATAGGAAGTGAATATATATAGTTATCTTTTTCAACATGTTTAGCTGAGAAATGGAATGGACATAGAGGGTAGGGTGTAGTCAAAGTTTTTAAGGATTAAAAAAACCCTTTAGTCTATTTGAAGAGATGAGTAAGTAGAGAAAGATTAAAGATTTGAGTAAGGGTTAATAAAGAGTTGAGAAGACAGGAGGTAATGGCATCACAGGTATTTATAGAGAGATTGCCTTGGACAAAGAGGACTGACTTTTTGTCAGACTAGAGATAAAGGAAAGAGACTAGTAGAAAACTTTAAGGGAGTTTGAGATGAGAAAGATGGGAGTAGAGGATGGTTATGTTGAAAGACTTCAGTTTTTTTAGAAAAGTGAGAGACAAGGTCCTCACTTGAGAAAGAATAGGGAGAGTTGTGGGAGACTTAGGAAGGGAAGAGAAGACTTGGGATAGCTTCTGTGAGGAGATAGATAATCAATTACAGAGAATTAAAAAGAATCACTGTAGTCATGGTTCATCTGAAGTTGGATAAGATGAGTTTGTAATGTAGCCAGTCAACAAGAATGAGTTTTCCTCAACTGAGTTCTACAGGTGGAATCAGGAAAGAAGGAGGAAGACTGTGGGAAGAACTGAGGTTGAAGTTTCCCAAGAGATGATCAATGGTAAGACAAAGGGGACAAGAGAATTGAGAGTAGAGAACAGTGTAAAGTTGAAGTATATTGCTATTGTGCTGATTACTGGGTTGAGGTTAGAGGAGAAAAGTGAAATCCAAGCAGATATAATGTCCTAAGAAGGTACTGAAAAATTAAATGTCTAGATGAGGTAGAAAAATAAATTTAGGAGAGGCAGGTATACAGAAAGGTCAAATGAGAGGAGGTTATAATTATAAATGAGAATATAAGCATTTCTAATTAGGAAAGTAGAACATTTATGGGTAACAGTGAGATGTTCCCTGTGATTGTGTGTGTGTGTGTGTGTGTGTGTGTGTGTGTGTATGTGTGTGTAACTGAGGCAGAGTGAAAAAATAGGTCATATGATTTCAGGAAGGGGAGGAATTAAAGGGAATATATAGGTAAATAATGAAGCTCACTGTCCACAAGTGCTTTTGAAGAAGGGAGTGGACCAAACATAGGGTTGGATTTGGCTCTTGTCTCCTGCTACAATTGTTTTTGCTTCTTCTGTTCTGGCAATGAGGGAGGAGGGTAGGAAATGGCATAAACATATCTAAATAGAGGTTTCTTTGCCCTCCCCATTCCTAACTTCCATTACTCCATCAAAAAGTTTTTCGAGCTCACAGGAAGGGGACAGGAGAAATAAGACCTGCCATCCTTTAGTAGACCACCTTATGTCTTTTGGTGGCTTTGAAGCATAATTTCCTAGGAGTCTTACTGTATGATAGACCTTCTAAGTGGTGCTAGAGAAAGTGGGTTTTTATAAAAATACCGAATATAACAAAGAACCAGAATCTGGCACTGAATGTCAGTCATGTGTGATTTCCTTTCAATACTAGTTCTTCAAAGATGAATAGCATTTTAAGAGATTTGCATATAGGAAGCCAATCCAATTGCTTAACTAAAGCATCTTTCATTCTAGATTGATAGGATAAAAGAAAATCAAGCAAAAATAAATATTTCTGTTTATACTGATTTATATTTCACTCTTTCATTATCCCATTTGAGGTTTTCTTGGTAAAGTTACAGAGTGGTTTGTCATTTCCTTCTTCAGGTAGTTTTACAGATGAGAAAACAGAGGAGGATAGAGGTTAAGGGACAGACCTAGATAATATCTGAGGCCAGATTTAAATTGAGAAAATGAGACTTCCTGATTCCAGGTCATGCACTCTATTCACTGCATCATCATTTATAATGTGAGTATTCAAATTATAAGAGCTATGACAAAGTACATAATCTTGGGTAAAAATCTTTTAATTCTCTGGTCTGTTTCCTCATCAGTAAGAAGGTCGAACCAGAAAATTTACAAGTTTTTTTCCAGCTCCAAAATTTCACAGGATCATAAAATCATATATCCTGAGTTAGAAGGGAACTCAGAACTTATATAAATTAGTATGCCCAGTCTTTTTGTTTGAACAATATATCATTGCTATTAGTAAGAGGTGTACAGAAAAATTATAGTTTTCATCTAAACATTAGCTATTAATATATTAATGATCATTGTGTAGTGATATTTTTAATATTTCAGTTATGCCTGTCAGAAGTAAATTCAATGAGAAATTTACTTCCCATTGCACCATAAGCATTTGTTATTGTTTTCGTGTTTCCATTTTGCTCTGTATCTCTCCAAATACCTTTACAGATGGTATTCTTATCCCTACCAGTGGTTCCTTTTACTGCACATTTTAGTCAAATTTGTCAAGGCCCCTGAATCTTCCTCTTTCCTAAGGACATTTCAGTGGTACAGTACATGGATCAGTTTAAATGCATATGCTTAACTCCCTAGGAAAAAAATAATGGAAGGGTCTGTGATTTTGGCAGCATGAGTGGACTCTCAGTGAGTAATTTCTGTCTGCCAATACAGATCAAAACCCTCTAGGAGTTAATAGATAAATTACAGAGAGTAGCCTAAGGCACATAGAAATTTAGTGCCTTGCCTCTGGGCAAACAATCTTAGAGGAGGGACCTGAGTCCAACGTTTTCTGACACTTTTCCTGTTTTTCTACTTCTCTCTCATTCAGAAGTTTAAGTGTTTTTCTATTATTTCTAGGATATAATACAAACTCCTCTGTTTGAAATTTAAAGCCTTTCATAATGACCAGAATATTTATTTCTCAACTGAGTTTCATCTAAGTCTTCTTCCTTTCCTTATTCTGTTACAGTCAAATTGGGCTACTTGTTCACCATATATTTACATTTCATTTTTTCCCTTTTGTGTCTTTACAAAGGCCATCCTTAATGCCTGACATAAGCTTCTTCTTTAAAATTGTGGAGTTTGTTGTTTAGTCATTTCAGTTATGTCTGACTCTTTGTGACCTCATTTGGAGTTTTCATTTTGCACAGAAAGAAACCAAGGCAAGCAGGGTTAAATGAATTGCCTAGCTACAGGACCTATATAGTATCTGAGACCAGATTTGAACTTAGAAAGATGAATCTTCCTGACTCTAGGTCTGGCACATTTTTCATTGCAGCACTGATTCACCATATTTTTTTAAATCATACTCTGTTCCTGCTTTGTGTCCTTTTTTTCCTTGCTGAAAGGTAATTAACTCTTAATTTACTTCCTTATTTCAAATATCCTTATTTATAATAGGAGAGCACTTTCATATCCCTTGCCATCCATAGAGATCACAAGTACTGGGCTTATTAAGACCTAGTCTCCATTGATTATGGAGGCCAAAAAAGAGTCACCATTTGGAGACCAATGTTTTGGTAATGAACCAGTCTCTCCACAGTTAGCTAGTCTAGTCCTAGAGAATAGACTCACAGACTATTTTGGACTAGGTACTAAGCCTTTTCAGCTTGTTCAGGCTGCTAGAACTTTCTGTTGGCATAGCATCAAGAACCCAACATCACTTCTACATCATAATGAGGCAGCTAGGAGTGTTGTGGATTGGGTGCTAGCTCTAAAGTCAGAGAGACCAGAGTTCACACTCCCTCTCAGATATTTACTCATTGTATGATCTTAATTACTTAATTGCTTAATCTTAATTACTTAATCTCCATCATGTTAACAAAATCACCTTCCTCCCAGGATTATTGTGATGATTAGATGAGATATTTTGTAAAGTGGCATATAGTAGGTGTTGTATAATTGTATTGTTGTGTTTCATTGGAGTAGGACTTTAGTCAACTCAGTTTCTGAAGCACACAGGTCTCTGCATGCTCTTACTTTGGGCCTCATTAAGGAAAGTAATTTATGCAACACCATATATTATTTGGACACAAGTACGATAGCACAATAAAGCATGAAAAAAATTTGAAAGGAATAGATAATATAGGAAAGGAACTAAAACTAATGATGTTCATTAGGAAAAGAAAATGGCAGACTGTATGAACACCTGGTTTTAATAAAGTCACAAAGCTCCTTTGTCTCAAAACTATTTCCTTTTTGAATTGCCGTAGTGCCTAGAATTTCATCACTCAGTAGCTATTTACTTAGACTAAAAAAGAGGGCTTTTAACCTGATTTTGGGGGAATTTGAATGGGAAAAGCAATCCATTTTCATTTTTATTACTCTTTAACTGAAATTTGTAATTTTCATGAATCATGAATTAAATAAATTTGTATAATAAAGATAATATACTTACAAATATGCACATATATATACATGCATACACATAAACACACAAATATATATGTATAGATGAGAAAGATTTCATAGGCTTCACAACTATACCAAAGGGATCCATCATACCAAAAAAAGATGAAGAACTCTTTGGTTAAGGAATTATATTCTACTAAGTAAAAAGTAGAAGACCTGCATTTTATTTTTGAAACTGATGTTAACTTTTATGTTTTACTCTTGAAGTTTACACTAGTTAGCTTGATACATAATTAAAGTAGGTAGGTTAGTGGAAAAATCTTTGATACTGCAATCAAGAGAATCATTTTAAATCTAGGCTCTAATACAAGTTTTAGGGCCATGGAACAATCTCTTAACTTCTTTTAACAATAGCTTCCTTATCTTTAACAGTGAAGATGTGATCATGCAATAGGATCCATTCTGAAAACTTAACTAATTCAGCATCATGGTCTTATCCTAACATGCAATAGTGAAAATTCTAAAGACAGACAGTTTGCAAACTGGAGACTCAATGAACAGAACATATGCATGACTGGGTCCTGTTTGTTGGGAGGGGGAAGGGAAAAATGAACAGAGTTGAATGTGTTCATCTATAGTCCTAGAAAGATTTAACAGGGGATATTAACTACTTTGGGCCACCCATCTATCTCTTGAGGTAGAAATGAGATGATTAAAAATATATTTGGCTGACATTGGGTGTGGGTAAGGATCCTTTTTTTGGGAGGAAAGAATCACACAAGACTGACAGCTACTGAGCAGATTTCTGTGTGTGTGTGTGTGTGTGTGTGTGTGTGTGTGCGCGCGTGTGTGTTGGTTGCATTCTATAGACTATTTATTTACTGATGGTCTGAAGATATGGTAACTAGCTTGAACTTTTTTACCCAGATGATTTTTCTGAAAAGATTGAGAATGTTATTTAATGAATTTGAAGAACAGTGGTAGGAAAAGGCTCATAGACAGTTTTGGGAACTCTCAGTTCAGAGATGGTAAGGGGGTTATAAAAACATCAGAAAGAGATTGCAGGAAGCCTTTTGATCACATTGGGTACAGCTGATGCTGATTGAGAAAAAGGAACACACTGAGTGAAGGAGCAAGGGAAAGGTATGATGTGAAAAATTTTCTCAAATAAAAGAGGAAGTTAAGAAAGAGCCTTTATAGTTGAAAGGAAAATGGGAGTGGTAATGTACAATGCTTGAACTTTGTTCACAGCAGAATTGGCTTACATATATGTATATACATATATATATATATATATGTATATATATATATATATATATGTATAGATAGTCTATATATGTTTATATAAGGATATAGGCTGTGTGTTTACTCTCAGTTAAGTATAGACATCTATTTTGCCTAACAGGGAAGGGAAAAAGAGATATATGGAGACAAAAAAGGGAGGCAAATTAGCAAGGCTATGGTCAGAAGCAAAATAGACTTTGATGAAGGATAGTATAAAAAGATGGAGGGAAAGATAAACAGAAGAAAATAGGATGGAGGGAAATACACAGTTAATCATAACTGAATATGAATGGTATAAATGGAAGCAGATAGGATGAATTAGAAAGTCAAATCCAACAATATGTTGTTTATGAGAGACACATGAAACAGAAAGACACACAAAGAATTAAAATAAGGAGTGGAGCAGAATATTTTGCTTCTGCTGAAATAATCAAGGCAGAGTAGTTATGATCTCAGACAAAAGAAAATGTAAAAATAGACCTAATGAAAAGAGATAATCAGAGAAATTACATTTTGATAAAAAATACTATAGTCAATGAAGTTATATCAATTTTAGTATGTTTTTTTTCTTTTAGTTTTTGCAAGGCAATAGGGTTAAGTGGCTTTCCCAAGGCCACACAACTAGGTAATTATTAAGTGTCTGAGGCCTGATTTGAACTCAGGTACTCCTAACTCCAGGGCCATTGCTCTATCCATTGCACCACTTAGCCACCTCAGTATGTTTCTTAATAAGGGAATATTTTCTCAACTATATAAAGAACTGTTAAATTTGCTAATTCCCAAATTGATAAATTGTCAACATATGTCAATAGGCAGTTTTCAGAAGAATAAATTAAAGTTATGTATAGTCATACCTCTAAGTCACTATTGATTGGACATAAGTAAATTAAAAGAACTCTGAGATACTACATTACCAATCATTGTGGGAAAAAGTTTGGAACCATGCCCAAAGGATTATAAAGCCATGTATATCCTTTGATCCATTAATTAAATGAGATACTTGTAAAGTGGCACTACTAATACTAATACTAATACTAATAAATACTAATACTAATACTTATACTATTATTGTGTCTATTTCAAAGAGATAAAAGAAAAAGGATTTATATATATATATATATGTATATGTATATTAATGGCAACTCTCTTTGTGGTAGAGAAGTTTTGGATTTGAAGGGATTCCCATCAATTGGTGAATAACTGAACAAGTTTGGCATGTGATTGTTAAGGGATACTATTGTGCTATAAAAAATGACAAGTGGATGGTTTCAGAAAGATATGGGAAGACTACATGAATTGAGGCACTGTGAAGTAAGCAGTACCAGGAAATAAGCAGGATGGTTTCAGAAAAACTTGGAAAGATATATGACCTCATACAAAATGAAGTTAACAGATCCAGGAAACACTGTACCCAGGACCTTACTTATATGAGTTCACAAATCATTTATATATGTCTATGAGAGTAGAAAACAACATAGAATTTATGGTGTTTGTTAGAAGGTGTTGTGGTATACTTGTCACTTCTACAGTCTGGGTGATATCCTAAATGGGCAGCTAAATGGCATGATAGATCAAAGCACAACAACTAATACTAGTACTACTCCAACTCCTACTAAAAAATTGATCCTTGCTTTCTATTGGGGAATTCCCCCCCCATTCTTTGTGGTTCTGTCTTAAAGCAGAAAATGTGTAAACAGGTCATATAATCTTCTGGGGGTCTCTTTCAAAGTAGGCAATTCAAGTCAGATGTCAGAATACTTACAAAAAGGCTATAATCATTAGTATTTAATTGGTAAACTTAAGCTTTAAAACAGAACCACAGGTACTAAGAGAAACAAAGTGACTTTCCCAAGGCAATATTAAAAAGATTGTCTGATATTGGATATAGATTCTTCTTTTCTTGGCTCTAGGTCTAACTATCAATTATACATGTGAACTAAGCCAATGATAAAAAGAGAAATCCTACACAGGACAAATGAGTCAGTCTTTGAGATAGCAAAATATAGGAAACAAAAATGAGTTTCCATAAAATGGGAGATAATGAAATAAAATGCAGCCTATGAATGAAATAGAATAGTAATATGACACAATAAATGATAGATATGAAGAATTCAAAGAAACCAAGAACAGACTTTGTGCAGAGAAAGAAAAGCTAAGAAAACAATATACACAATGACCATAATAATGTAAATAAAAACAATACAAAATGTAATCAAATCATGAACAATTATAATGAGCATTTTTGGTTCTAGACAGGTGATATGGAAATACATCTTCTCAGTAAAGAGGTGAGAACACCAGATGTGGAATATAGAATTCAATGTACACTGTCAGACAGTTGCTGTGTGGGTTGGTTTTCCTTATTTTATTATAGAAAGGGTTGAATTGAGGGATGTAGAAGAAGGGAGAAATGAGCAACTGAAGAACAAAATTCCTCAATAAAACTATTTTTAAAAAGAAATGAAAATAATTCCTTTCTGATTTGAACAAGATAGTCATACATGTTAATGCAGAATGTTGACTTCCTACCACAGTCTAATAAGCTACAGACATAAAGGTTAAAGGCATAGTTTATAGAAGAACAAATGTCTTTTCTATGATTTGGTTTGAGAGTGATCCATCTCTCCAAGTAAATCCAATCAGTTTCTAGCTTTTTTAAAGAGTGAATTCAAGAAAAGACCATTTGGATCCTCACTTGACATTTTCTAGATCGATGATTCTCAATTTTTAAAATTTTTATGACTTGTATAATTTTCAAATTTATTGATAATTCCAAAGAACTTTTTTATATGGGGTTATATTTTTTCACATTAAAAATTAAAAATGATTAATTTTAAATATTCATTTTAATTCATATAAATAATAATAAACCCATTGAAAGTTAACTTTTTAAAAAGTAAAAAAATTAGTGAGATGAGTGGCATTGTCTTTCATATTTCTGCAAATATCTTTAATTTTCTGATGATAGAAGATTGCTAGAGTTTCACATCTGCTTCTGTAGTCAGTCTATTGTGATGTGTTGTTTTGGTTGATGAATATGAAGAAAATTTGGCCTTACACTGATGATGTAGTTGGAAAAGGGAGGGATATATTTAATGGACAAATACTATCTTAGTATTATTCTGAAAATAATTGAGGACCCCTTGAAATTTCAAGGGTTTTCAGACTATACTTTGAGAACCACTATTATAGAAAATAAGAAAAATAACAGGAACTATGATTTCTTCAGTTTAGTTCACTCTCTCTACTATGCAAGAAAGCATCTTCATTTCAATTTATAGCATAAAAATTATGTTGAATACTAAGAGGTTAAGTGGCTTGCCCTAGTCGCACAGACATCATGAGACAAGGCTTGAAACTAGGGTTATCTTGATTTAGTAGGCCCCTCTCTAACAACTTCCTCTCTTTTACTCTAAGTCTTTTTTTGTTACTGCTGCTATCTTTGTTTCTATTACCTACTTCTGTCTTTTTTAACTTAAATGCTGTATTCTCCAGGCCACAGCAGTGTAATTTCTAAAGGTTATTTACAAGGGGAAAGAGACTACAAATTTATATATAATACAACAGGATAAGTTAATTAGAAGTGCATATGAAAGAAAGCTCCCTAGTCACAAACTACCTTCTAAGCTATTTTATTTAGCTACATTTTCTAAGCTTTGCTTGGACTTGTCTTCATTTTCTCTAGGCCAATGAATTTAGTCCCTTTCTGTCTTGTAAGGTTTTATGTTGAGAAAGTCCCTAAGACAATTGTGGAATTCATTTACTTAGATGTACTGGATAGATATCATTCCCTTGTTTTATGTTCCCCAGCTTATTCTTATCCATTTAGTACGTCTTCTTATGCTATGCAAGGTCTTGATTTTCCCTCAACATTACTATGAAATCACTTACTATCTAATTTTTCTTTCCCTTGATCACTAGGGGAACAGGTCTAGCCATTTTTCTAATTATCTCAAAAAATTATGTCTGAGGTAGACTACACATTTTTCTCTTTTCCTCTGTGCAGCAAGGGGTGCTTCTCTCCATTTTTCTACTTTAGATGTTTCAGGAAGCAATCCTGAGGAATTTGAACAGCTCTGCCCATCTGATACCAGATTGGTCCTGAGGGAAATTAGGATGGATTTGCAACACCTATTGACCAGTGAGAGGTTCAGAAAGATGTACGGGTGGGAGAAACTCTGCCTGGTACTAAAGGGGAGATATCATATGTTTAAATTCTTTTTCACCTAGTTTGGTGGTTGATCATGCAAACCTGCTTGGATGAGGTAAAGGGGTGATATATTCCTAGTTTCTGGGAAGTTTCCATGAGTTTGGAGGTTGGCAGAAGTCAAAGTGCAAGGGAAGAATCCAGAGTAGAGTCTCTATAGCAGACCAAATATCTCTGGACATTGGAGTGTCCTCACAGCCATAGTACAGACCTCTGAGGAACTATTTTCTTGGTAGACCATTGGTTGAACTGTAGAAAAGAGTGATGAGTGGTGCTACTTGATGTGTAGCTGAGAAGAATTGGAGGATAGATGGTATAGACACTTCTAGTTGAGAGTTGAAGAAAAAAAATTTCACTGTGAACACTAGTCAGGGGATAGGATAAAGGGGAATATTGGTGCAGAAAGATCATAGGCTTCACAAAATCACTTGAAGAGCCACACTTGAGAAGTACCTTTTAAAAGACCTACTCAGTACATGACTGACTATAAGTCAATAAGCATTTATTAAGCTTAGCATTTGTTCTATCTTGTTCTAAGTTCTAAAGATACAATTAGAAGTGGCTTCTGACCACAGGAAGTTTCATGGGAAAACAAAATGCATAAAATGGAGCTGAAAAGGGGATGGAGGTTTACCAAAGTCCTAAGAATGGAGCATGACTGATCCAGACCCTTTTACAAAATGTATATTTCAATAGAAAAATCACCCATGGGAAAATGGTTAATTGAAGCCATATAGATATAGGGAGGATCCTCATAATTAAATGTTACATTCTGTGAACTCAGTTTTGAGTTATATTTATTTTCCATGAACTTTATCTCATTTTTTGAGCCGGAAGAACTCACTGCTTACAAGGAGGGATTTGATGTGAATATAACAGGTGATGTCAGATAATGAACTTTTCAGACTTTTGGGTTGGTGGCAGTGAGCCAAAGTAGTAAGAAATCCTTCAAAATAGGTTTAAGCTCTTTGTTAATTTTAGAGATTCTGACATAAAAATTACATCAGAATAATTCAAGTTGATCCATATTCATTCTCAAAGGTCAGACAATGACAGTCCCTTTCTTTATAAGGTTGTAAGCAAACATTTGGAGTCCTTCTGACATGGAAGATAAAATTTAAATACTTGTGAGATGTCCTAAAGTCCCAAACAAATGAATTTGAAGTCATAGTTAAAGACCAGAGGACTTCTTACTAGAGTCACCAATATTCATGTTCAATTTAAGAAACACTTCACTGAAGTCTTAGATGAAAATTAGGGATGGATGAAATAATAATTGGTAAAATTACTATTATTAATTACTATTATTATAAATTAATTAAAAATTAGCAAGGGGTATTTATCTAGGTATTTGTTTTCTATTGATTCTTGCTTTAAACAGATTTCATGAAGAAATCATTGTTTATTTTTCTTTAAAAGACATGTATATTATGTTCAGATGGTTTTGAATAAAATAAGGAAAACAGGAGCATGGTATAGGCAGTATGTGTCAGAGGTCAGAGATCATAACAGAAATGAAACTAAATTCAAGATTAGAGAGGTTGATAAAGAGGCATTTCAATTAAAACTAGCAGCCTTTCAACCATTATTCTTGCTTTCCCGATAGGTGATCACCATCTTTCTAGATTGCTTTTCCGGGCTGTTGTAATCAATCTGTCTAGCAATCATTGCATGCTGTAGGCTCATTGTGTATTAAATTTATCTATTTTTAGTTTTCTGGTTACCTGCTCCTCTTGTGATTTAGTCTGTGGATTCTGCTCTGATCTTGGAGTTTAGGCCACTAGCCCTAGAAATAATTGCCTTATCTATGTCCTGAGGAGAGTGGGTCTTACTTTTGTAGTCCTCTCTGTTTTGTAAAAGCAGGCAATCAAATCTATTGTCTTATGGCATTAGTAAGGGGATGATTTACCAGTCTGGTTCCTTATGTAGCTTGATAGTATAATGTCTGAATCCTTAGTTATTCTAAGATTGCACCTGACTGATAGATTGGGAAACAGGGAAGAAAGAAGTGGCAGATTAGGGTTCTGTTGGTATTAGAAGACTGCAAATCAAATTTAAAAGGGAGAATGGCAAGAATAATTTTAATATTGACCTGATGATTTATCTTCAAATTGTAAAGTCCACCATAATAACGGGAGTGACAAATGTATAGACTACTTCTTTAAACTTGAGTGGATTTACCAGTTCAATGAACTCTTAGAAGGTTAGAAATGATTAGTAATTTACTTTGGCATTTGACTGACCCCTAGAGTCTTCAGGAAGGTGCCAATAAATTCCATTTAGTTAAAAAGGATTCCAGGTATAAGCCTTAAAGATGTTCTGTTTCAGTCCTGTATCATAGTATCCTCCTTCATCCTCCTTCACCCATTGTGGTTACCTTTTAAGTTACTGAGGTAATTACTGAGGTTATGCACTAAATTATATATACTTAGCTTAAAAGTCTTCTTTAAGAGCTTGGAGGTGGGGTATAGGGGGAAGTGTATGGTACTTTATTCTCATATACTTAAGTCCAGGAGATATTTTAGTATGTAAATGATTAGGACAAGCACAGAGGCCAAAATCATACCATCTGCAACTCCCACCAAAGAGACTGTATTTTAAGGGTGACTTTTAAATGAAAAAAAATCTTTGTAATAGAGATGATTTCATTTTATAGAACAAAAGGTAATCTTTTCTGAAACATTTATTTGGGAAGCCTTGAATCTAAACATTGAGTAGGAGGAGAGGATAGGGAAGGTAAGAAGACATGTTTGTATAATTGTAGAACTATGTAAGAGAACACCAATATAGCTAGATTTAATTATGCCCTTTAACTTGTCTTATTTCATTCTTGAAGATCGATAGGCTTGTTCTTTTCTTAAGCAGCAGTGATTCCTACAATCTAAACATGAATGTAATCATGTGCTGCCATCCCAGTGTTTATAGACACTGTCAAAGACATAGCCCATTATAATTATTTTCTCAATCATTCTCCCAGAGAGAAACACTCCAGGCAACTTAAAATTTAACTTAATCACTAGAAACAATATCAATTCGACAAATGGATCTTATTAGATGATCGTTTTAAAAAGCTAATTTCTCAATAGTTTCATTTTCTGTTAAATTTCAAAATGTGTTTACATAAAAACCTGAACTATTATCACATTTAATATGAATGATAAAAGAAATTCAATTAAAATGGTTTCCAAATGGAGCATATATAAACTAAGTCAGAAAATGTTTGAAGGCTTGTTCTTTTTTTAAAAAAAATATCTTCCTATTAGACAGAAAACATGCTGCAAACAAGTAATGCAAATTATATTTCATCCAGTTGATTTCTTTTATTTGAGATAAATAAAACTTTAAAAAATTACAACTGATGATAGTTTAGGTAGTACTTAAAATTGTTCCATTGCAAGGATTTATTATGTTTGAGGTGAGGAGACTGCAAAGTCTACATAAAGACCAATTTGTTATAGTATGGAAGAAAATAGGTTTACTCTGTCAATACATTACAGATAGTCACCAAAAACACTTCATTGTATCCCCAGCTCTCAAAAGATGGTCGCACAGTGTGACTGCAAGGAATTGCACAGGCAGTAAAGGGGCTGGAAAACTTTCTGATAAGATCTTTTTTGGGAGGCAGCATGGAATATTGGACAGGGTGCTGGATTTGGAGTCAGGAGACCTGCATTTGAAATCCAACTCTGATGCTTCATAATAATGATCTTTGACAAGTTGATTTATTTCTCCAGAAGTCTTAATTGCTTGAGCTAAAAAATGGGAATGATGAGACACCATATGACTCGGATGGTTTTAGTGAGGCAAGTACTAAAGAAATGAGAGCTATTATTAAATTTAAAAGCATCTGGTGCAAAAAATGTCAATTTCATAAAGAAAAGGAAGTGGTAATACCTTATATAATGTTATATATGGTTGTCAGAGCCTGATCAGATATCAAGGCCCAAACTAGGGAAATATCAGGAAGAGTAAGAACTGTTAGGGTCATCTGAGGTCTTCAGAAGACAATTTCAAGACATAATAAAAGAGCCTAGTTTCAGAGAAACCTGATACACTTGTATCAACTGATAAAGAATGAAGCAAGCAGAACCATGAAAATAATTTATACAAAAACAACAACATTGTAAAGGCAGACAACTTTGCAAGATATAAAAAGGTTAAATCAAAGCTATGATTAACTACAAGCTCATAAGACCAATGATGAAACAACCCTCCCATCTGACAGAGAGATGATGAACTCAGGGCACAAAATGAGACAAAAAGTTTTGGATATGGTGAATGTGAATTTTTTTTTCTTGACTATGAATATTTCTTACAAGTGTTTTGTCTCCTACTCCTTCCACAATGGAAGAGATGGGAGAAAATGAAAGAAAATGTTGTTATTTGAAAAAAACTTTTGATTTTTAAATTTGATTTTAAAAAATTGTTAATTGCGACAGACAGGGAGCCTGATAATCAAAGAACTGAGAAACCAATAGTGAATAGTCAAGTCCTAGGTTAGTAGATGAATGTGAAATTAAGAGAGAGCTAGAGTGAATGGTAAGAGGAAGGAGTCTCCTTGCCTACTCCTATTACTTTCCCTTCAGTTTGGAATATGTCCACTTTTTTCAAGAATGCCTCACTTTATTTCTGATAGGTCTTGGACTGGCAGCAATTTTCTTTAATTACACCCTACTTTTTCTTGTTGGGAAGAAAGTAAACAAAAATTAAGGTGAAAAATTTCTTCAACTAGTAAATCTCTGTAGATAATTTTCTGCTGTCCCCAACAAGGACGTGAGTGCCACCAGCCTCTTCAGATAGTTAATTCTTTGAATTTCAGACTTCTTTGGGATACAACAATGCCAAATTAAATATAACCACACATATATGTATAAATATATAATCAAATTTGACTTTTGGAAAGATAATGAACTATGATTCAACATTGTTGAAATAGTAGCATTCCAGATATCTCTCTATGGTCTGGCTATAATTTTCCTTTCTGTCCTTATTTTATGCTTCTCTACTTCACAGTCATACTTTAGTTAATTGTTGTTAGGTTGTTTTTAAGTGTGGTTTTCTTGGGATTTTCTTAGTAAAGATACTAGAGTGGTTTATCATCATTCTTTTCTCCATCTCATTTTACAGATGAGGAAACTGAGGTAAACAAGGTTGAATGACTTGCCCAGATTCAAAAAAACTAGTATGTCTCCGAGCTCATATTTGAACTCAGGAAAATGAGTCTTTTTGACTTCAGGACTGGTACTTTAGTCAATCTAGACTGATTACTTTTCCCCTCACAAATCTTGGGCATTCTTGCCTCTAATTCCCTCTCCTTAACTCTCATCTCTGTCCTGTCATTGCTTTCCTATTAAATCTCCTCATTGGGAAATTCATTATTCTGTGAAATTTAATCTACTTGATACACACATTTAAGTATTCTCTGCATCTCTGGACCTAGAGGGCAGGACCATGGTCAGCAGGGCTACTATTTAAAGAGGGAACTCAGCAGTTTTTTTCCTCCCTAATTTCTACCACTTATCCTGTTTATTTGTTTCTCTGGCACTTTCCATCATGCCCTGGCTGCAAGGAACCTTCTCCTCCCTTCTCTAGCTGTCTTTTGTATGTCTTTATCTAGTAGAAGGAACCTTCTCCTCCCTTCTCTAGCTGTCTTTTGTATGTCTTTATCTAGTAGATGGTAAGCTTCTTTTTTTATGTTTTTGTAAGGTAAACGGGGTTAAGTGGCTTGCCCAAGGCCACACAGCTAGGTAATTATTAAGTGTCTGAGACCAGATTTGAACCTAGGTACTCCTGACTCCAAGGCCGGTGCTTTATCCACTACACCACCTAGCCACCCCAGGTGGTAAGCTTCTTGAAGGCAGGAATTGTCTTTGTTTTTGTTTCTATTTGTATCCCCAGCACTTACCACACAGACTGGCTTCATAATGCTTATTTAAATAAGCAGGTGCTTACAGAAGCTAGATGGCTCAGTGGATAGAACATTGTGCCTGGAGACAGAATGATGAGATTTCAAACCTAGTATCTGATATTTACTGTTTGACCTTAGACAAGTCACTTAACCCTCATTACCTCCAAAAAAAAGCTGGTGTTTAAAAAATGTTTATTAATAGATGGATGTAAATCTTATTCATTCTTTAAGATTCAACTCAAATGCAATATTCTCTCTGTTTAAAATTTATTTAGTTTTGAATTTTACAATTTTTCCCTAAATCTAACTTCCCTCCACCCCCCCCAACTACAGAAGGCAGTCTTTATGCTGTTTCTATGCTATACATTGATCTAAATTGAATGTGTTGAGGGAGAAATCATGTCCTTAAGAAAAAGAAAATAAAATACAAGAGATAGCAAGATTACATAATAAGATGATAGTTGTTGTTTTCTTTTTAAATTAAGAGTAATAGATTTTGGTCTTTGTTCAAACTCCACAATTCTTTCTCTGAATAGAGATGGTATTCTTCATCACAAATACCCACAAATTGTCCCTGATTGTTGGACTGATGGAATGAGCAAGTGCATTAAGGTTGATAATCACCCCCCATGTTGCTATTAGGATGTACAATGTTTTTTCTGGTTCTTCTTATCTCACTCAGCATCAGTTCATGTAAATCCCTCCAGGCTTTTCTGAATTTCTATCCCTCCTGGTTTCTAATAGAACAATACTGTTCCATAACATACATATACCACTATTTGTTCAGCCATTCCCCAATTGACAGACATTTACTCAATTTCCAATTCTTTGCTTCCACAAATAGAGCTGCTATGAATATTTTTGTACAAGTGATGTCTTTACCCTTTTTCATGATCTCTTCAAGGTATAGACCCAGTAGTGGTATTGCTGGATCAAAGGGTATGCACATTTTTATTGCCCTTTAGGCGTAATTCCAAATTACTCTTCATAAAGGTTGGATGAGATCACAGCTCCACCAACAATGCATTAGTGTCCTAGATTTCCCACATCTCTTCCAACATTGATCATTGTCCATTCTGGTCATATTGGCCAGTCTGAGAGGTGTGAGGTGGTACCTCAGAGATGCTTTAATTTGCATTTCTGTAATAAGTATTGATTTAAAGAAATTTTTCATATGATTATGGATCACTTTGATTTCTGCATCTGCAAATTGCCTCTGCATATCGTTTGATGATTTGTCAATTGGGAATGGCTTTTTTTAAAAAATAAATTTGACTAAGTTCTCTATATATTTTAGAAATGAGTCCTTTGTCAGAAATGCTAGCTGTAAAAAATGTTTACCAATATACTACATTTCTTTTGACCTGGTTTACAGTGGTTTTTGTCTGTGCAAAAGCTTCCCCCAACTTTAAATTTTATTTTTTTAAAATTTATTTATTTATTTTGAATTTTACAATTCCCCCCCCAATTTCACTTTGCTCTTCCCATGCCCTACAGAAGGCAGTCTGTTTGTCTTTATGTTGTTTCCATGGTATACATTGCTCTAAGTTGAATATGATGAGAGAGAGAAATCATATCCTTAAAGAAAAAAAATAAAGTATAAGACAGAACAAAATTACATAATAAGGTAATTTTTTAAAATTAAATGTCATAGTCTTTGGTCTTTGTTTAAACTCCACAATTCTTTCTCTGGATATAGGTGGCATTCTCCATCACAGATCCCCTAAACTTGTGCCTGATTGTTGCACTGATTGAATGAAGAAATCCACTAAGGTTGATTGTCAAGTCCATGTTACTGTTAGACTGTACAATGTTCTTCTGGTTATGCTCATGTTGCTCAGCATCAGTTCATGCAAATCCTTCCAAGCTTCCCTGAATTCCCAATCCTCCTGGTTTCTAATGAAACAATAGTGTTCCATCACATACATATTCCACAGTTTTTTAAGCCATTCCCTAATTGATGAACAATCACTCAATTTCCAATTCTTTGCCACCACAAACAGGACTGCTATGAATATTTTTTTACAAGTGATATTTTAACCTTTTTCATCATCTCTTCAGAGTATAGATCCAGTAGTGGTATTGCTGGATGAAAGGATATATGGAAAAACATTTTAATATAATGTAATCAAAATTATAAAGTTTGTTTTTAATGATGTTCTCCATTTCTTCCTGGGTCATAAACTGCTTCCCTTTCCATTGGTCTGACAGATAAACTATTCTTTGAATTCCTAGTTTGCTTATAATATTGTCTTTTATATCTAAATCCTGTATCCATTTTGATCGTATCTTGATATGAGGTGTGAGGTGTTGGTCTAATCCGAGTTTCTGCCATACTAATTTCCAATTTTCCCAATAATTATTATTGAAAAGAGAGTTTTTATTCCAAAAGCTGGACTCTTTGGGTTTATCAAACAGCAGGTTGCTATAATCATTTTCTGCTATTACATCTAAGTCTATTCCACTGATCCACCACTCTATTTCTCATCTGATACAGAGAGTTTTCATGACTGGGGCTTTATAATATAATTTTAGATCTGGTAGGGCTAGGACACTTTCTTTTGTACTTTTTCCCATTAAATCCCTGGAAATTCTTGACTTTGTAATTCTCCATATGAATTTACTTATAATTCTTTCTAACCCATTAAAGTAGGGGTTTTTTTTGGATTTTGATTGGTAGTGCACTAAATAAGTAATAGTTTAATTTAGGTAGAATTGTCATTTTTATTATATTAGCTCAGCCTTTCCACGTGTAGTTGATATTTGCCCAGTTTTTTTAGGTTTTTGCAAGGCAAATGGGGTTAAGTTACTTGCCCAAGGCCACACAGCTAGGTAATTATTAAGTGTCTGAGCCCGGATTTGAACCCAGGTACTCCTGACTCCAAGGCCACCCCTTATTTGCCCAGTTTTTAAAACTCTGAATTTATTTGTGGGAGAAGTGTTTTGTATTTGTTTTCATAGAGTTTCTAAATCTGTCTTGGCAGGTAGACTCCCAAGTATTTTATATTGTCTGAAGTTACTTTGAATGGGATTTCTCTTTCTACTTTTGCTGCTGTATCTTGATATTAATATATAGAAGTGTTGAGGATTTATGTGGGTTTGTTTTATATCCTGCAACTTTTCTAAAGTTGCTAATTGTTTCTAGTAGTTTTTTAAGATGATTTTTAAGGATTCCCTAGGTACACCATGATGTCATCTGCAAAGAGTACGAGTTTTGTTTCTTCCTTCCCAGTTCTAATTCCTTCAATTTCTTTCTCTTCTCTTATAGCTAAAGCTAACATTTATTTTATTTTTAGGTTTTTGCAAGGCAAATGGGGTTAAGTGGCTTGCCCAAGGACACACAGCTAGGTAATTATTAAATGTCTAAGACCAGATTTGAACCCAGGTACTCCTGACTCCAGGGCTGGTGCTTTATCCACTACACCACCGAGCCACCCCTAAAGCTAACATTTATAACACAATATTGAATAGCAGTGATGATGCTTCACTCTGATCTTATTGGGAATGCCTCTAGCTTATCCCCATTGCATATAATGCTTGTTGATGGTTTCAGATGGATACTGCTTATCATTCTAAGGAACATTCCTATGCTCTCTAGTGTTTTTAGTAGGAAAGGCTTTTTCAGCATCTATTGATATAATCATATGATTTCTGATAGTTATTGTTATTGATATAGTTAATTAAACTAATGGTTTTCCTAATATCTAACCAACATTGCATTTTGGGGTTAAATCCTACGAGGTCATAGTGAGAACTTGCTATAATCACTTTGCTCAGATTTTATTTAAGATTTTTACATCTATTTTCATTAAGGAAATAGCTCTATGATTTTCTTTCTGTTTTGACTCTTCCTGGTTTAGGTATCAGCACCATATTGTTGTCCTAGAAAGAAATAGGCAGAATTCTGTCCTCACCTATTTTTCCAAAGAGTTTATATAGAATTGGAAGCAATTATTACTTAAATGTTTGATAGAATTCACTTGTGAATCCATCTGGCCCTGGAGATTTTTCTTAGGGAGTTCAATAATGACTTCTTGTATTTCTTTTTCTGAGATAGGGTTATTTAAATATTTAATTATCTCTTCATTTAACTCAGTCTTATATTTTTGTAAATATTCATCCATTTCACTTAGATTTTCAAATTTATTAGCATACAGTTGGGGCAAAATAATTCCACATGGTTATTTTAATTTCCTACCCATTGGTAGTGAGTTCACCTTTTTCCCTTTATGATGCTGGTAATTTGGTTTTCTACTTTCATTTTGTAATCAAATTAACCAGAGATTTATTAATTTTATTGTTTTTTTTTCAAAAAGCCAACTCTTGGTTTTATTTATTAATTCTATAGTTTTCTTGCTTTCAATTTTATTAATTCCTCCTTAAATTTTTAGAATTTCTAATTTAGTATTTGATTGGGGGTGTTTAACTTGTTCTTTTTCTAATTTTTTTGGTTGCATGTTTAATTTATTGATTTCTTCTTTCTCCAATTTATTCATGTAAGCATTTAAAGATATAATATATTCCCTGACAACTGCCTTGGCTGTATTCCATAAGTTTTGGTAGGTTGTCCTGTTATTATCATTATCTAGTTTGAAATCATTGATTCTTTCTATAATTTGTTGTTTGATCCACTCATTTTTAAAAATGAAGCTATTTAGTTTCCAATTAGTTTCAGGTCTATCTCTCCCTGGTCCATTATGGCATATGATTTTTTTATTGCATTATGATCTGGGAAGGGCATATTCACTATTTCTGCCTTTCTGCATTTGGTTATTAGGTTTTTATGCCATAATACATGGTCAATTATTGTGTTAAGTGCCATGTACTGTGGGGGAAAAAAACCAAACTATATTCCTTTCTATCCCCATTCAAGTTTTTCCAAAGGTCTATCATGTCTAAGTTTTCTAACATTCCATTTACTTTCTTAATTTTCTTCTTGTTTATTTTATGGTTAGATCTAAATCTGAGAGTGGGAGGTTGAGGTTTCCTACCAGTAGAACCTTACTGCCTATGTCTTCCTGTAACTCATTCAACATCTCCTCTAAAAATTTTAATGCAATACCACTTGGTGCATGCACATTTAGTATTGAAATTGATTCATTATCTATGGTACCTTTTAGGAGGATATAGTTTCCTTCTTTATCTCCTTTAATGAGCTCTATTTTTGCAGCTGCTTTGTCTGAGATAAGAATTGCTACCCCTGCTTTTTTCAGTTCAGCTGAAGCAAAATATATTATGCTCCCATCTTTTACCTTTACTCTATTTGTATCTCTCTGCTTCAAATGAGTTTTTGTAAGTAGTATATTGTAGGATTCTAGTTTTTAATTCAATTTGCTATTCACTAATGTTTTATTGGAGAGTTCATCACATTCACATTCAAAGTTATAATTATTAACTCTTTATTGCCCTCCATGCTATCTTCCCTGTGTTTGTCCCCCTTTTTCACTTTATCCATATTCCCCAGTACTTTGTTTCTGAATACCACTACCTTCAGTATATTTACCTGTATCAACCCCCTCCCTGTTCTTTCCCCTTTCCCTTTGCTCCTTATTCTATCTATTAGTTCCTCTTTTCCTCCTGCCTCTCCCTTTCCCCTTTTTATACTTGAAATTTAAGTTAAGTTTCTCAACTTAACTGATGTATGTTAACTTTAGGTCTAATCTGATGAGAGTAAGATTCAGGCCATTTTCACCTCCTCCTTTTTTCCCCATTGCAATAGGTCCTTTGTACCTCTTTATGTAATGTGATTCATCCCATTCTCATCCATCCTCCCATCTTCTTTACTGCCCCCCACTTTCTATGGATATTGATTTTAAATCATTCTATCGAGTCACAGATAAGTCATGAGTGTCCATCACTTCTGGTTAAGTACATTCTCTCTAATAGAGTTACAATTCTCAAGAGTTATGAGAATCTTTCTCCCAGGTAGAGATATATAGCCAGTTTTCATCTTATTAGATAGCAATTTTTTCTTTACCCTTTTAAAAAATTTTTTTCATGAGTCTTTTGTTTGAGGTTCAAATTTTCTACTTAGTTCTGATCTTTTCATCAGAAAGAGATGGAAGTCTCCTATTTCATTAAATGTTCATCTTTTCCTCTGGAAAAGAAGGCTCAGTTTTACTGGATAGTGGATTCTTGGCTGCATTCCAAGCTCCCTTGTTCTTTTGAATATTTCATTACAGGTCCTTCAATCCCTTAATGCTGGTGCAGCCAGTTCATGTGCAGTCCTCATAGTGGATCCTTGGCATTTAAATTGTTTTTTGTGGTTGCTTGCAGAAATCTCTCTTTTATCTGATAGTTCTTTAATCTGGCCACAATATTGCTTGGTGTTTTCATTTTGGAATTCCTTTCTGGAGGGGATCAATGTATTCTTTCAATAACTATTTTGCAATTTTCCATCACCAAATTCTGTAATATTAAGTTCAGGCTTTTTTTTCTCATCAATGTTTTCAGGAAGCCTAATGATTCTTAGGTTGTCTCTCCTCATTCTGTTCTCCAGGTCAATGGTTTTGCTGATGAAGTATTTTACATTTTCCTCTATTTTTCTCATTTTTGGGTTTTACTTAATAGATTCTGTTGTCTCATGAAGTCATAAGTTTCCATAGATTACATTCTTATTTTGGGAGAAGAATTTTCTTCATTTACCTTTTGCAACTCCTTTTCCAATTGGTCAATTCTATTTTTGACAATGTTTTCCATTTACCCAATTGTAGTTTTGAGAGAATTATTTTCTTTTTGCATTTGCCCAGTTGAGGATTTGAGAGAGTTATTTTCTTTTTGTATTTGTCCAATTATATTTTCTAAGGATTTCTTTTCTTATTGCAAGATGCTAATTTTCTCTTGCAAAATGTTAATTTTCTCTTGAGTTTCCAATTTTTCCAATTGATTTTTAAACTCCTTCCTGATTTCTTCAAGAAAGTCTTTCTGGACTGGAGACCAATTCATATTCTCCTCAGAAGTTCTAAATCTCTCTGAGTCACCTGGCCTTTAATTTCTAGGTATTTTTATATGGACACCCTTTTACGCTGGCCTTTCTTCATTTTCCTAGGATCTTGTGTTCAGAAAGGGGCTGGCTTGGTTTTTAAGTTTAGTTTTTAAATCCCTAGAGGCTTTTTTCACTTGGCTTAGTACGGGCACAGACCAGTATGGGGTGCTGATTGCTTTCCTCTGAAGTGTCTGTGACCTTGATTTGAGGCCCTCCCCCTTGGCCTGGAGGGGTGAGGGGTGACAGAAGGGTCTGAATTATCTTTAATCAGTGTGGGCTATGCCTGTCCCTTTCAGGGAGGGAGGGAGATCTGCTGTTCACATCTGAGTCTTGGGAATGGGGGGGTGGAGGGACTATTACTGTGTTTGTTCCAAGAAGACTCAGGTGAAAGTAGGGAGCTCATGTTGGGAGCTGAGTAGATTGATGTCCAGTAGCACTCTTCAATTCTCTGTGCTGGGACTCCCCAGGCCTCCACTCCCATTGTCAAAGCCTCCCTGGCTGATCTTAGGTTAGCCCAGTTTTCTCCCTGCCCCCACTGGCTCTTTGCTTTCTGCCCCTGGTTCATCCAACATCCCAGGAGACAGACCTTTTGATAGATGTTCTTCTCCTAGCTTCTCTTTCTTTGTTTTGTTGATATGATTTCTGTTAAGAGGTTTCTTTCATATTATTTCTGAGAAGAAATGAGGAGATCTTAGTTCAGTGCCTCTCTTCTCTTCTCCATCTTGTCCAGAAGTCATTCAAATGCAATATTCTTTCTGATCCTCAAACATAAAAATCCTATTTCATACCATTTATTTGGATATTTATTAGCTTTCTAGGTGAAGCAAAAAAAGGTTATAGAATGTTAAATAAGGATTGTGTAAATAGATTATGGAAAACAGTCAAAAAGGTTAGATGGATCTGCATGGATTATAGTGGAAACACCAGGAACAATTATCTCACTGTAAAGTCAATTCACACTCACCTCAATCAGGTAAGGTAATTTTTCACTCTACATTTTTTAGTTGATTCCATCCCACCAGCATTTCTTTTTTCTTTTTTTCTTTTTTTAGGTTTTTGCAATGCAAATGGGGTTCAGTGGCTTGCCCAAGGCCACACAGCTAGTTAATTATTAAGTGTGTGAGACCGGATTTGAACCCAGGTACTCCTGACTCCAGGACCGGTGCTTTATCCACTGCACCACCTAACTGCCCCTGCACCAGCATTTCTTGTAGGAGTAGAAGCTTGAGTTTCATCTGATTTTTGTTCTCTGACAATTTTTTGATCCTAAATAGAAAATATATCCTTCTGGTTTTTACCAGTTTCCCTCAAACTTGTAGACTTGTATTTTCTGAAGAGTATGATATAAAATACCCTTGGGGTCAATAGCAAAGAAACCCCCTTCCCATCAAAGCTTTACTGTCTAAAACTCAAAGCAGGATAAAGGGGAATTCCCTTCTCCCCCCTTATCATAGTTTTTTTTAATCTATTACTAATCTTCTATATTCATGGGCTAAGTCCTTTTCTTCCCAAAAGATTGGCATTACCTCCCAAATTTTACTTTTCTAATAGAAGCCTGGATTTAGACATTCTCAAATTGCAGGTGACTAACTAGGCAAACTCTAATGCTAATATTTCTTAAAGTGCTCATCCCCACCCCTATTTTTGACTAGAAGACTAGATTCAAGGATCATGCTGCACAGATAATTGTCTCTCCTTTATCTTGGAAGCTAATGTTGAGAAACCTTTACTACTTACTCTTAATCCATGGTTTCTATTCCCAAGGCTGTCATTAATGTCGAGCCTGCCCTTGAGAGGGCTGACAGGGATCCTGATTCAATTCAGCTGTATGTTTTGTTACTTTCTCAGTATCGCCAAAAGATAATCTGTTACAATATTGCAATGTCCGCTATGGGGTTACTTGAAAAAGACACATTTCCCAACTAGCGACATTTCACCATCTGGTTTCCTTGCTTGAAATTCTTTTCCTCCTCATCTTGTTCTCCTGATTTCCTTCAAGGCCTCAGCTAAAATCTCACTATCTATAGTAAAACTTTTCTGATCCCTCTTAATTTCAAAGTCTTTCCTCTATTGATTTTATTCAATTTATCCTGCCTGTAGCTAGGCTGTACATATGGGGGTTACATGTTGCTTCCTTGATAAGACTATGAGACTGCGAGACTGTGAGACCCTTGAGTATAGAGATTTTATTTTATCTTTCTTTGTATTCTAGTGCTTATATCAAGCATAGAGCTTGATATACATTAGGTCTTTAATAAATGTTATTGGTTGACATTTCACTCAGTACAAAGGATGGCTTCTCCAAAATTAGGAGTTAGAATCAACCAGTTCATCCATAATAATTTAGACATCTCCCAGGAGGTACCAAGAGACAAGTCAATGCTTTCCATAGGAGGACATATTCACAATTATTGATTAAAGAATCACTACTCTGTAATTGAATCAAGTTGATCAAATAACTCTTCTGACTCCCTCCCCACATTTAAAAGTGATCATCCTATCAATACTTTAAAAAAAGTGATAAAATTCCACATTGTCCAGATTAGAGCATTGTTATTTTCCTGCATTTTTGAAGAAGACCCTTAATGACATCATGGGAAGATTTCTTGACTTGCTAGTGACCTGAATTTAAATGAGGCAGACTCACAAAGTTGTCCTCACTCTCTTCTGCAGTTATTGAAGTCTAGTGGCAAGATAAAAATCAAGATGACTGACCATGCTTCAGTATGGAGAGGATGTCTTTGGCATCTTTGATGTTGGACCAAGCTCTAAGTATTCTACAACATCTACTTCAGCTGTCTTTATGGCCTTCGGACATATTTGTTCTCATTCACCCATTCCGCTAGGGGAAGTATTCCTATGCTTGGGGTAGATATTTACCTAACTGCTTTGTGGCCAATAGGTTATGCTCACCTGGTGTAGCCCATCAGACAAGATAGTTTCACTGGAGTGTGTTCACAATAAATACTACAACTTCTTGGAGCCACAAGTGAGAGTAACATGAGGGTAGACACTAGATTACAACATATAGTTGGAAGGAAGTTGTTCCAACGGCAACAATTTATCAGAATGGAACAACACTACTCTTTATCTGAGGTCTGACAGCGGGTATAATCCCCAAGTCTCTCTTTTTTGCATATACTTACTCAAAATGTTCCCGATTCATCTTTTTTTTTGTTCTTAAATGTACAATCCTGTCTTTAGTATGAAACAAACTAGGAGTCTAGCAGCTATTAGACTCTCTACTGGTCTTTAGTCTCTGGAGTTATGCACCATATATACCTACAGATCTCTTAGTTCTTGTGGAGGAATCCAAAGGACTACCAGATGTTAGTAAGGAACAAAGAGATCAATATGCTCTAATACTTGAATTTTGGATTCTCTAAATTTGCATATCTTGCATTTCTTTTGAACTACTAGAATTCTGCATTGCTCACACAAAATAGCACATTCTTTGTTGAGGATAAGCCATGTTGGGCAATCCTGTATTAGTGTCTCTCATGTTGCACAAACAATGCCAAAGTTTTTATGAGATTACTTGAGAGTGTCCTAATATCACTTTTTCTGACTATCATTTCCTGCAGTTTGTATGCATTTTGGCATAACATTTAACACAAAAAACACAGGTGTTCCATCAGCCAATACCATACCATTCAAATGTGGCTCATTGGTTACAGAAAAATGAGAAGTTTTGTATAGTAAGGATAGGTTCACATCTCTTGACAGTATACTTTGTAGGGATATACACATTGATAGTATACTGAGCTAGCTCAGTGTTTAGGAGGCTCCAAAGGAACGTGTGGGAGAGAAGAAATATTAGATGCTTACCAAACTGAAGGTCTATATGCCTGTGAGACCTGGACAGTATACAAGCACCACACTAGGAATTGTTTCCATTTGAATTGTCTTAGGAAGATTCTGAAGATCACCTGATAAAATAGGATACCAGAAATTTCTTAAACTAAACTGCCCAGGAAGCATTCAAATTCTATATAGAGAATACAACTCAGGCTGGCTATGCTGTTCAAATGTCAAACTTACACATCAAAAAGTCTATTTTTTTGAAAACTTGCATATAGTAGGCACTCATATTCAGGCTCTTACTAGCTATGTGACCCTGTTTGCCTCAATTTCCTTATCTGTATAAATGAGATGATGAAAAAAATTTCAAACCACCCTAGTATCTTTCTCAAAAAAACCTTCAAAGGGGTTCATGAAGAGTCAGACACAACTAAACAACAACTCCTCTATAATCCTGTCTTTTAAATATTTTCCCTATTTCTCAGCAAGACAACCTTTGTAATCTGTTTTTAAATTACTTTAAAGTAGTCCATTCTTTCTCTCTGCCTGGACTATTTAGTATGCATGGCACTTCCACACTTGTACCCTCCTTTGAATTATTTTAGGTGATTGTCTTTGGCAGTGATTAGTTAGGCTACTATGGACAATATGGGAAAGCTTAATGCCTTCATTTTTCTTTTGTTCTCTCTGTCTCTCTGTCTCTGTCTCTTTCTCTCTCTCTGCATATGTGTGTGTGTCTTTCACCTTTCCCCTTCTTTCTCCATCTCTCTCTTATACCTTCCCTTTATCTCCATCTCTCCTTCCCTCCCTCCTTCCCTCCCTCCCTCCTCTCTCTCTCTCTCTCTCTCTCTCTCTCTCTCTCTCTCTCCTTTGCTTTCTCGCTCCTCTCTCTCTCTCAAATCTTCCCGATGGTCTTGAAAAAAGTGATTGTTTTTAGTTAGTTTTAAATATAATTTACTTTTGCAAGACTCCTCTCTTTTCTTCTTTCTGCTTATCATCACCAACCATCCTCATCATCATAGTCACCATGGATATTGATATTGTATTTTAAGTTTTGCAAAGAGCTTTAAAAATATTCTCTATTTGATCCTTACTACAACTCTGTGAGTTAAGTGTTATTATCATCCCCATATTACTGATGAAGAAATTGAAACTGAGTTTAAGTGATCTGCCCAAAGTCAAATAGCTAGTAAATGTCCAAAACAGTGTATTAATTCTGGTTTACTAGCTCAAAATCTGTCACTAGTCATTGTTTCACGTCACTATCTATGTGGCCTAGAAGGGAATCAAGTGCAACAGAAAAGTCACTGCTACATCTCAGTTTTTGCCTCATTGCTCATATGATTTTTGATGATATGCTTTAAAATGAAGACAACAAAGCTGGAGAACTTTAGGTCAATTGTTTTAAAATACAGAATCATATATTAGCTGCTTTTTTAATGGTAGTATCATAGATTTAAAGATAAAAGGGAATTCTGAGATCATATAGTTCAATCTCCTCATTTTACCCCATTTATTTCATTTTTAAAATTCTCAACTTAAAACAAGCATTTTCATAAGCATTGTGGAATAGAAATCAGGGGTTGAACATGAAAATCTGTGGATCTCTTATGAAGTGAATAGCTTTTAAAGTATAGTTTCTCTTTATTTTATAGAAGAAGCCAGATAAATGACTTATCCCAGACCATAATAGTATTTTGTATTATAAATGTACAAACATACATTTATTACATACAGTAGTAAATATAAAGACAGAATTTGAACCTGGATCTACTATCTCAAAATTTAGTACTCATTTCACTGCACTACATGACTCCATAAAGTGATGAAAAACATAATAAAGTATTAAAGTTGGGCTATCCATTTTACTAGGCACCACTTGAAGCTTAAGGCAGAGATGGTTTTCTGCTCCCCCCCCCAGGGTTGTAGTGGGCAAGTGGTGGGGAAATGCTTCTTAGTTTATACTCTTCAGACTATTGCCCCTAATCTCCCCAGGACCCTTCCAAATAAACTGCAGCAGCTTCATCCTTCAGTTTGTCATTTAAATTAAAAAAAAAAGTTTAAAAAACTTTTATAAGAGTCTTGGGAATTTCCAGAGTACATGATAGATGCAAGTATGAAGTTGAGAGTACATTGTGTACTGTTCAGTCTTATCCATGATAGAAATTTCATTTCCATATTTCTTTGACCTAGATTGCTCTGATAAGCCATTTAATCCCAAAGTTTTCACTGTGTTTATTTTTTTGCTCTTCTACCTGAGAAATTTTTTCCTAGATTTTCCCCCTAATTCTGCCCAGTTTCTCTCCTTAGCTGAAGCCAGAAACCTACTGGTATGCTTCCTTAATCATGAAGAAAGCAAAATACTTTGGTCTTACCCTTGATTTCACATTGAACTGAATCACAAGCCCAGCACCCTGAGTGTTCACATTCTATGGTCTTCACTCAATAAAAAGGAAGTCTACTGTATTTTTTCCTAGCTTTTCTAGCTAGTCACTTATTCACTGATCTGTTCTTACAACTGGTTATCTATTTTACTGTTCTCTGTCCTATTGCTCCATCCTTTTGTCATTCAGTTTTCAAGTTTTCTTTTTCATCCTTTCCATCATCTTATTTGTGATTGAGTTCCAAACTTTCCTTTTCTTCCAGCTTTTACATATAGTTATGTTTTCTAAGCATTGTATTTTTTCCATTCAAAGCACTGATTATACTTTAAAAATATTACAAATACCTCTACTTAATTGGAAAGCATAGAAGGCTAATATGATCAAAAAGCAAGACAATAAATGTCAGAGGGAAATGTAGAAAAATTGGGACACTAATTCACTACTGGAAGAGTTGTGAATCAATCCAACCACTCTGTGTGAAAAGTGTTTTATAATTGTTTTTATAGAGTTTCTGAGTCTGCCTTGGCAAATAGACTCCCAAGTATTTTAAAATGTATAAATTTATTTTTAATGGGATTTTTCTTTCTGTCTCTTGCTGTTGTATCTTGTTAGTGATATATAGAAATGCTGAGGATTTATGTCAGTTTATTTTATATCCTTTGATTCTGCTAAAGTTGCTAATTGTTTCCAATAGATATTTTAGATAATTTTCTAGGATTTTCATATCATCTGCAAAGAGTGAGTTTTATTTCTTCATTACTGATTGTAATTCCTTCAATTTCAATTTCTTTTCTTATTGCTAAAGCTAACATTTCTAAAACAATACTGAATAATAATGGTGATAATGGGCAGTGTTGTTTCACTACCTTCAGAGAAAGAACTATACATGCATAATTTAATGCAGATAGAAACAAATTATTTTTCACTTTATTTTTTCCTTTTTTTGGGTCTGTTTCTTCTTTCACAATATGACTAATATGGAAATATGTTTTGTATGATTGCATATACTATTATCAATTTATGCAATCATTATCAAATTGCTTACTGTTATAAGGAGAGATTAGGAAAAGGAGAAAAACAATTTATAACTTAAAATTTTAAAAAATTAATGTTAAAAATTGTTTTTTACATATAATTGGGAAAACTAAAATAGTATTTATTTTTATGTTTTTTTTGCAAGGGCAAATGGGGTTAAGTGGCTTGCCCAAAGCCACATGGCTAGGTAATTACTAAGTGTCTGAGACCGGATTTCAACCCAGGTACTCCTGACTCCAGGGCCGGTGCTTTATCCACTATGCCACCTAGCCACCCCCTAAAATAGTACTTAAAAAGAACAGTACATGGAATTGAAATCTAGAGAACATCCAGTGAAAAATATGTCTATAATTTGTTCTTTCATTTTCAGGGGAGAGAGACAGGATAACTATAGAAAAACTGATTCATCACTGGAATTGAAGTTAAATGAGGAGGGAATTTAAAGTTAAATTGATTTGTGCCGGTGATGCTTTGTCCGTACACTTGACCAACCTCTGGAGACAATGGCACCATGTTTTTAGTTAGGAAGAAGAATCATTTGAACTGAGTCCTGAAGAATAACAGTGAATCTAAGATTTAGAAGTGATAGGAGAGAACATTTTATGTGTAGAAGACAATGAACTCAAAGGAACAGAAATGGGACATGGGACAACATTTGTAAGGAAGAGTAACGAAGTCAATATATAGATATGCTGTAGGTCAGGGCTGTCCAACCTTACTTTTAAAAGTTTAAAATTTAAAAGCTGCATTTCTGGATAGCACTGCTATAGATTACAATATGGAAAAGAGTAATGTTTAAAAGCCCAAACCTACAAGAAGAGTTCTAGTTACTAAGTAAGCATGAGGAGTTCTTGTAGGCACCTTTAAGTTAATTGAATGCCTCAAAAATTTCACTCCCTATGGTATATAAATTATGAAGTTCTGCCTATTTCCTTCTTTAAATTTTGTCATGGAGACTCTTGACAATTGTGTTTAGATTATTTTCCTAAATTTTTCAAAAATGATGGGAAAGTAGATATGAGGGTTGGCAATTGCAGACAATCTTTCAATCTTTTAAACTATAATAATAAAATTTATAATTTTTCTCCAAGTCTTTGATATTAATTCATATAATTGAAGAACCAGTCCCCCTTAATGTTATCAAAACTAAATTACTTTGAGTACTATCCTTCTGGTTGCTGAATACTTAATTTAATCCTGTTTTTCACACATTTTTCCTTTAATGCCATTTTTATTCCCTTATAGAACACATCTAGAACTGTATTGTCAGAGTTCAGATGTGCTCCTGTCACAGCCATTGATAATCAGTCAATCAAAATGTGTTTATTAAGTACATTCTGTGTGTCAGGCTTTGTGAAGACAAGTACACTATTGAAACAATTCCTATCTTAAAAGATCTTTTATTTTCCTGGAAAAATATAAATACACATATGCATACTCATATGTTCATGTATATAGAACACAACATATGAATATATAACAATATGAAATATATAAATACAAATAATATATGACAATATGTTATAAAAACTGTAATATAAGAATATATCAAAGTAATATAGAAATCATATGATTCTGTTTAATAATCATATTATTATAATGCACATTTTTATTCAGTTGTTTCGGTTCAGTTATTTCAGTTATGTCTGACTCTTCATGAAGATATGTAGAGTTTTCCTAGCAAAGACATTGGAGTTATTTGCCATTTCCTTCTCCAGCTCATTTGACAGATAAGGAAATGGAGGCAAATAGGTTGAGTGACAAACCCAAGGTCACACGGCTATCAAGTGTCTAAAAATGAATTTGAATGCATATTATGTTTATGAATATGGCATATGTATGTGACATATGCATGTATGTTACAAGTGTATATGCATATACATGCATAGATATAAGCATAAATGTATGCATATTCAAAGACATAGACATAAACATAAACTCACACTTGTATACAGATATAACCACAAACATACCCACATGACCACACAACACACAAACATACATATACTTGGCACACACATGCACACATATACAATAATAAATGTATACACAAACACATACATGTGTGTAGACATAAGCATGTGCATAGACACATAATGTACATACACATATTCATATGCATATACATACACATGTCAGGTAGGTGGCATAGTAGATAGAGAATAGGGCATAGAATCAGAAGGATTTGAATTCAGATTTGGCCTGAGACTACTATGCACACTGCTAACTGTGTGGCCACATTACTTAACTTCTGTTTGGCTTAGTTTCCTCAAACTATAAAATAAGGATAATAATAGAATTTATATTGTAGACTTAGTGTGGAGATTGAGTGAAACAATATTTGTTAAAACTATTCCGCACATTATAAGCTTTATGTAAATGCATCTTTTCCCCTTCAATTCCATGTATATGTATGGTTGTTTGTCTGCGTAGCTGAACTATCTCATAGAATGAGTCTGTGTTGCCTGGCTCTGTTGTGAGGAAACCCAGGTACCTTCTGCCTCTCTCCATCCCTGCCAGCTGAATTTACCTTTTTTTATTTGATTGAAAGAATGTTGAAGCCTGAGGTTTAGCAATCAAATCACTTGACCTCTGTACTTGCCACCCACTGACTCCTCCAAAATCCTTTTGTTATATGATTTCCCTGGCCTTTAAAAATACTTAAAATCCAAACTATTTACCAAACAGATTGATAGAAATCTTCCCCACATGCCTTGCAGATGTATTCACCACACATTCTGCATTTTATACAGCTTATATAGCTTTGTTTCTGAGAATTCATTCCTCATCTTGTCATTTGATTTTCATTAATATGTTTTCTTGGGTTTCCAAACATTTTAACCTTTATATCCCCTCTTCTGTCAATACATTACAGAAAATAAAGAGAAAAAAAGAGTTATGCATTATTTTGAGAAGAATGCATATCCTCTGTTTTTTACACCTAAAACTGATATCACTGAGAATGAATCTTTCCAGAGAATGTATATGTCTTAGTCAAGTAATAATTTTTCCTATGAAAAATCATTCTTTTCAACTGTCCTGGATTCTAGAAGTTATACAAATAAGAAATTCTTATTTAATACTTTTTTAATACTTTTAAAATATGACTAAAACTGAATTTATTCAATTTTCATCTTCCTGATCTCCCAAGGCCTGTTACCTCCAAAAAAACCAAACCACCTTAGTGGTTTTGTACTGACATTACATTAACATTACAAAGCTCAGTTCAAAGAAGCTTTACAACTTCAGTAATGCAATATGCCTGTTTTATTTTAGATGACATGAAATACAATTTAAAGATTCATGGTGGCTACAAATATGCTATAGTATATGTATGACCCAAAGTGATTTACTTGTTAAAAGATGTATAAAGAAAACCTAAAAGACATATGTGATCAGAAATGAAGGTAAGACTAATCATGTAGCAAATGAGGAAGAGCAGATGAATAATTTGATCATTGGACCTATATCACCAGAATCAATCAATCAATCAATCAATCAATGAATCTGTCTGTCTATCCATCTATCCATCCATCCATCCATCATCTATCTATCTAGATAGCTATCTAATCTATCTATCTATCCCATCCATCCATCCGTCCATCCATCCAAGGTCTGACAGAGGCTGTTTGCCTCTAAAAAAACAATCCACCCTAGGAAACAATAAACAAATAGTGATGCCAATGAAGTTACCACCATTATGGAAAAGGTACAACTTGAAGAGGGAATCCTTATGCATAATGAAATCTTTTAAGCATCCCAATTTCTACATGACATTGCTGAGTTGCATGAAGTTTAAGAATAATGTAAAATCTTCTGTAGGAGAGTCATATCTACTGAAAAGGATTTGGTCTAATTATCCATGTAGGAAAAACCAAAAATAAAAAGAATGTTTACTTTCCAGACTATGATATGCTGTTACATGGACAACTTACGAAACTCATCTATCAGTGTATATGCACACATATTTCTATTTTGTCACATATATAATTGATATGTATATAAGCATATGCATGTATATGAATGTAATACAAGGACACTCTCAAGGTTTCTCTGAAGAACATTGGAATTGACTATAAAACATGGCAGACACTGGCACAGGACCATACAGCATTGGCATGCCTGCATCAAAGGAGTTGCACTTTATGAGCAAAGCAGAATTGTAATAGATCTAAAGAAATCTGAAATCTGCAGATTTAGAGACATCTCTACTCCAAATGTTTACATGGACTATTTGTGTCCAAACTGTCCTAGAGTGTTCAAGCTCAAATTGGTCTGGTCAACCATAGTTGGATAAACTGTATATTGACCCCAATATAGTGATGTCATTTTGGTTTTCATCAAGAATGAAGGACTACAATGTTTCTATATAAGCTATCTAACCATTCATCCATTTGTTCATCTGTCTATCAATTCATCCATCATATCCATCTATCCATTTATCTATCTATCTGTCTGTCTGTCTATCTATCTATCCATCTGTCCATCTGTCCATCTGTCTGCCTAGCTGTCTTGTCAGTCAGTCTGTCTGTCTTTTGTGTCTATGTCTTTAGAGAGATGCTTAGCTATCTATCTGCCTGTCTATTTATTTATCAGTCTGCCTGTCTGTCTATCTGTCTGACTTGTCAGTCAGTCTGTCTTATCTGTCTATCTATGTCTTTAGAGAGAAGATGATCTATTTATCTATCTTCCAATATATCTTGTCCAGAAAGTAACAATGGATGGTGATGATGAAAAATGCTTTTTAATCTCTAGAGAAAGAATTGATGGAATTTGAATGCATATCAAAGCATATACTTTTTCTCTCTTTTTTTGAGGGGGCAGCGTAGATCTGTTTTGCAACATGACTATTATGTCTTGCATGACTGCACATGTATAATTTATATCAAAGTGCTTACCTTCTCAAGGAGAGGTAGGGGAAGGAGAGAGGAAATTTGGAACTCAAGAATTATAGAATAAAGTTAAAAATTGTTTTTATACGGAGAAAAATTAAATAAAAATAATTTATTTAAAAAGGAAATGGACAATGAATTAGGACTAAGATTAAATGGAAGAGGAATAGACTATCCATGGAAATTCTAGAGATCTTTTAATGGTTCCAAAATTTCCCTCAAAAATAAGTTTCCTCATTTTAATACTGATAATTTAGCAATATTATTGTATGATTGTAAGTCATAGAGTACTTTAATCTCTGAAGAATTGGAAATAAATATCATGTAGGAGGACTACTGTCCCACCTAGGGGCATACTATAGTTGTGAGCCAGCTGTAATACACTACAAATAATTAAGAAGGAGAATTAGCATTAAAGGTGATATCCAACAAATGTATAAATGAAAAAAGAGGTGGGTTGGTTATGTGGAAATTGAGTGAGATGACCAATGGTATCCCCGTGTTAGCTTATATGTTCCACTGGAATAGTATCAATGTAAAGAAAAAGAACAGGGCCCTGAAGCATTGAATGGGTTCCTTATGTCTTATTCCTGGGAGGACAAGACAAGACATGGAAAGGGGTAGCTTAGAATCTGTATTGATGCAGGAGTTGCTCATGTATATATATATATATATATATATATATATATATGTATATATATATATATATATATATATATATACACATATATGTATATATATATTTGTCAGTATGAGAACTGAGTTATGCTGGTGCTCACTTATTCCTCATGCTGAAAATGTTCTCTTCTCCATCTTTGTCCAAAGGAACATTATTACCCCCAATCAGTCAGTCATTACCAGGCACTGGGGAAGTAAAGATAAAAATGAAAATATTGTTTTATGGTTGTGAGACATGGAGCACTTTAGTCTCTGAAGATTTGTAAATACGTATCATCTGGGGGACTTCTGTCCTACCTAGAAACATACTATAGTTGTGAGCCAGTCATAATATACTGCAAATATCAATAGATGCTGAATAAGCTTTTGACAAAATACAGCATCCATTCCTACTAAAAACACTAAAGTGTAGGAATAAATGGATTGTTCCTTAGAATAATTAGCAGTATCTATCTGAAACTATTAACAAGCATTATATTAAATGGGGAGAGGCTAGAGGCATTCCCAATAAGATCAGGGGTGAAACAAGGATGCCCACTATCATCACTACTATTCAATATTGTATTAGAAATGTTAACTTCAGCAATTAGAGAAGAAAAAGAAATTGAAGGAACGAGAATTGGGAAGGAAGAGACAAAACTCTCACTCTTTGTAGATGACATGATGGTATACCTAGAGAATCCCAAGAAATCATCCTAAAAACTACTGGAAACAATTAGCAATTTTAGCAAAGTTCCAGGTTATAAAATAAACCCTCATAAATCCTGAACTTTTCCATATATGTCTAGCAAGATACAGCAGGAAGAGCTAGAAAGAGAAATACCATTCAAAGTAACCTCAGACAATATAAAATACTTGGGAGTCTACCTGCCAAGGAATACTCAGAAGCATTTTGAAAACAATTATAAAACACTTCTCACACAAATTAAATCATATTTAAATAACTGGGCAAATATCAACTGCTCATGGATAGGTAGAGCTAATATAATAAAAATTACAATTCTACCCAAACTAAACTATCTGTTTAGTGCCCTACCAATCAAAATTCCAAAAAATTTCATAAAGGAATGAGAAAGAATTGTCATCAAATTCATATGGAGAAATAAAAAGTCAAGAATTTAATGACAATTCTTTCTCATTCCTTTAAGAAATTTTTGAAAAAAATGAAAAATGAAAAAAATGAAAAAAGTGCAAAAGAAGGGAGCTTAACCCTACCTGATCTAAAATTATATTATAAAGCACCAGTTATCAAAAGTTTTTGGTATTGGCTAAGAAATAGAGTGGTGGACCAGTGGAATAGACTAGGTGCAAAAGCAGGAGACAATTATAGTAATCTGCTGTTTGATAAACCCAAAGAGTCCAGCTATTGGGACAAAAACTCTCTCTTTGATAAAAACTGCTGGGAAAATTGGAAGTTAGTATGGAAGAAACTTAGATTAGACCAACACCTAACACCCTCTACCAAGATAAGATCCAAATGGATACAAGATTTAGACCTAAAAAATAATACTATAAGCAAACTAGAAGATCAAGGACTAGTTTACCTGTCAGATCTATGGAAAGGGAAGCAATTAATGACTAAGGAAGAGATGGAGAACATCACTAAAAACAAACTAGATGATTTTGATGACATTAAATTGAAAAAACTTTGCACAGACAAAACCACCATAACCAAAATCAAAAGAAAAGTAGTAAACTGGGAAACAATCTGTACAACTAATGTTTCTGACAAAGGACTCATTTCTAAAATATACAGAGAACTGAGTCATATTTTTTAAAAAAAAAAGCCATTTCCCAATTGACAAATGGTCAAAGGATATGCAAAGGCAATTTACAGATGAGGAGATCAAAGCAATCCATAGTCATATGAAAAATTGCTCTAAATCATTACTTATTAAAGCTACTCTGAGATACCACCTCACACATCTCGCACTGGCCAAGATGACTAGAAAGGATAATGATCACTGTTGGAAGGGTTGTGGGAAATCACTATTATATTGTTGGTGGAATTGTGAACTCATCCAACCTTTCTGGAGAGAAATTTGGAACTATGCCCAAAGGGCAACAAAAATGAGCATACCCTTTGATCCAGAAATACCACTACTGGGTCTATACCCTGAAGAGATGATGAAAAAGGGTAAAAACATCACTTGTACAAAAATATTCATAGCAGCCCTGTTTGTGGTGGCAAAGAATTGGAAATCAAGTCAATGTCCTTCAGCTGGGGAATGGCTTAGCAAACTGTTTCATGGAACACTATTGTTCTATTAAAAACAAGGATGGGGGGCAGCTAGGTGGCACAGTGAATAAAGCACCAGCCCTGGAGTCAGGAGTACCTGTGTTCAAATCCAGTCTCAGATACTTAATAATTACCTAGCCATGTGGCCTTGAGCAAGCCACTTAACCCCATTTGTCTTGCAAAAAAAAAAAGAAAAAAAAGAAAAAGAAACAAGGAGGGATGGGAATTCAGGGAACCCTGGAGGGATTTGCATGAACTGATGCTGAATGAGATGAGAAGAACCAGAAAAACTGTACACCCTATCAGCATCATGGGGATGATGTTCAACCTTGATGTACTTATTCGTTCCATCAGAGCAACAACCAGTGACAATTTTGGGCTGTCTGCAATGGAGAATACCATCTGTATCCAGATAAAGAGCAGTGGAGTTTGAACAAATTTCAAGGACTATTCCCTTTAATTTAGGGGAAAAAACAGATATCTTGTTATCTCTGATTTTGTTATCTCTTATACTTTTTGCTTCTTCTTTAAGGATATGATTTCTCTCTTACCACACTCAATTTGGATCAATGTACAACATGGAAACAAAATAAAGCCTGAGATTGCTTTCTGTGGGGGCTGAGGGTGGGGGGGAGGGAAGTAAGATTGGGAGAAAAATTGTAGAACTATAATATACTGTAAAGAACTGAAGCCTTCCTGATTTTCCCAAAATCTATTTCTTAAAACATTTTGATCATTTATTGTCTTCTAGCTTATATTGAGAGGCAGTGTGGAATAGTGGATAAAGTGCTGGGCATGAAGACATATTTTCCATGTTACCTTTGGCCCCTACTGGATATATAGAAAGTTGTCAAATCTCTGGATTCTCTAGGTCAATGCTGTCATAGTTAAATAGAAACAAGGACCATTAAATTGTACCTCAAAATTTGTGTGAGCTGCTTCTTGACTTCGAAAATCACATGTGTATTCATATATTGCTTTTTGATTTGTATATGTGTATAGATATTAATTAATATATTGTCACATTAAAATAACATTACAATTATATTTTAATTAAGTTTGGGCTACATTTGGGAGTGTTGTGGGCAGCATGTGTCAGCACTGGACACCTTCCCCCTAGATAAGATTCATGGTCTTTAAGACTATAAATCAAAGAGAGGATGATAGACTTTTTGTTAGAGGCCTTTCCCTCACCTGAGAGTTCCTCATATCAAAGAAATTGTAGGTCCCTCCCCTATCCATTATTTATATTAGAGTTATTTATCTATATGTCATATCACCATGATTAGATTTTAATGATAATAATAGCTCACTTTTATATAGCACTTTAAAGTTTGCAAAATACTTTAAATATACTGTCTCATTTAATCCTCATAACAAACCTTCCAGATAGGGGCTATTATTATCTGCTTTTTACAGATATATAGCATGAGCTAGAAAGATTAAATCATTTTTTGTCAAGGTCACATAGCTAGGAAGTGTCTTAGGTGGAATTCAAACTCAGATTATTTTGATTTTTAAGTTCAATCATCTATTCAATATGCCATATGAGTTTTGTTGCAGAATGTGAATGAAAAAAAGAACAAAAAAGGGCATTTAAAAAAAATCCTTAATCTATTCCAAGCACTGTTTTAAGTGCTGAGGATATAAATATAAATACAAATTAGTAGAGATAGTGTTTTGTTCATCTTTTTCTCCCTGCTCTTTCCTCTGACTCTGACCTCAGAACCTATCACAAGAGTGGAAATTCAACAAATATTTATTGCAATGAAGCCATGTTTAATAAAAACATTTCAACACTTCAGTGCAACTGTGATCTTTTAATTTGGGTATATATAGCAACAATGAACCAAGTCCAAAATTAAATTGGATAGAATATTGAATAACTTTCAAAAATTGTATTTGGAAATACATTATTTCCTGTCAACCTTGGAAAACTTAATATGTGTTCATTGACAACTCTCCTTCATTATTTAATTCATTAGTCTTCTTATACCTTCTATTTTCCTCTAAAAGTTTTCAAGTTACTGGGCCTAGGTTAGTGTTCAGAAATAAGAACAAATGAATACAGCACTATGGAATCTACAAAAGAAACAAAAGGGGTTTGCTCATTGGCCTATTTAGTAAGGTTCCCAATGAAATTCAACAATCTGGCCTTTGATGGAAATTGCTCTCCTATGAGAATAGCTTCCTCATGACCAATTGCTTGTTTTTTGAAGAAAAAGCAAAAATTTAGGAAATATTTTTGTCATTTAAAGAAACTGACTGACTCCCCCCCCAACAATATCTTTACAGAAATATTTACCACATGGGGTACTAAACACAGAACATGCTGATTGGAAAGCACTTTGTGATTTGAAATGTGGTCTTTAGGAGCCAAACCCTAATTCCTCCCAGTCCCTACTCAATTAAGTGTTTATATATCCATTAATTATAATTTTAATGGCACTCAAAAGAGAACCATTTCCCACAGGCTGTCTTTATGTTCATGCTAAGCCTTTGACCAAAGCAAGGAAATTGTGCTAAACCTCAGAGCTAACATCGATCTCATCTGGTATGCAAGCTTATTTTGTTTTTTCAGAGTTCTATTCTTTTTTAAAACTCAATTTCGAATTCTGGGAGAGTAGTAGTTTAAGAAAATATTCATGAAATTGTGTTTTGAAAATGAGGTTTTTAATTAAAATGAGTATTTCTGAAGCTTTTCCTGACAGCATCCATTTCTCTGCAGTGAAACAATAGTTAACATTGGCAGAAACCATTCTCAGAAGCTATCAAGCTGTTTTTAGATCCTCTTCAGCTTTGGGGTTACATCTACATTTGCATAAACAGGTTGAGTAGTCTGTTTATAAAGAGTTCAGTTCAGTCAAATAGTCATCTTTCCCTTTTATAGGATCTCCTCAGAGTCTTAATGCAGTTTTGAACCTTATATATTTCTGTTGAATTGTTTCAAACATGTGTGATACTTCATGATCCTATTTGGGTTTTTCATTGATAAAGATTCTGGAGTGGTTTGCCATTTCCTTCTCCAGTCCCTTCTCCTGTTTCATTCCAGGAAACTGAGGCAAACAAGTGTTGGAGGATAGATGCAAATTCAGGTCTGGCTGACTTCCCAGGCTTGAGTTCAATCCACTGTCCCACCTAGATTCCATTTTGAACTACTAAAATAGAAATCTGCATGAATACTTTTGGGACACTTTGTCTTAATCAATAAGTATTTATAAATAGTTACCTTGTTCTGAGGGTAATGGCAGTTACTGAACCCTCAACAATGAAATAGTCCTGGGGGAAACAGGAAAACTCTCATATAGAAGGCTGAATTTGGATTGATCTTTGAAGGAAAAGAAGAATTCTAAAAGGTTGAGTTGAGAAAGGAATGTGGGAACATTTGATTACTGGTACAGAGATGAGGGATGGGAGTGTGATATGTGAAAAACCTCAGCAAGACCAGTTTTGCTAGATTATAGAGGCTGTGAAGGAGAACAATGTATAATGAAACTGTAAATATAGGTAAGTGAAGAGTTTTAAATATCAAGCAGGATTTAAAATAAAAGCATTATTGTTGTTTTTTAAATCCCAAAGGAATGGGCAATTAGGAGGCTATTGAAATATCTCAGTCAAAATGTGATGAGGGCTTGAACTAATTAATATAGTGGCCAAATGAGTGTAAGGAAGAGAAAGGGCATGACAAATTTTGTGAAGGTAGAATTGACAGTATTTGGTGATTGATTGGATATAGTTTGTACCTTGTTTTCAAAAGAATACTCACACAGTGATGTGAATAGATTGGTGAGACAGATTTATACAAAATCCTCAATATTAATATCTTTCCCAGTCATCAAAATCTAGCAGCAAGACAAAGTCGTGAGATTGGCAATGGTCTGGGATACAGTGGATGACTTTGGGCCATTAGTGTTTGACCAAGCTCCAGATATTCCCCACTTCCTTCAAGGTCATTGAAACAAAATGATCTCAGGGTTGAATATAACTTTGTGGTGTTGAATCTGAGTGACTGGAAAGATAGCAAATTGGTATGTTCAGAAGAGAGATCTAATATTTTTTTTGAGGGAGGAGGAAGATAATGAGTTCTGTCTTGAATGTGTCTCTGGAATATCTAATTTAAAATGTTTAGTGAATTGAATTGCATGAATGGAACTCTGGTGAAATAGCATGCCTGAATATCTATTTACCTGGGAATCATCTACAAAGAGATAAATTGACTCTGGGAGCTGATGAGAACACCACTAAAAAGAGGATGGAGAGAACAAAGTGCCTAGAATAGATTCATGTGATATACTCAGTTAAGGGGCATGCTATATGGACTAATAAATGAGACTGAGGAGTGGTCAAACAGGGGGAAAACTAAGAGGGTAGCATCTAGAAGGAAAGACTGTACTAAACACTAGAGGACAAGAACAATGTAGAAAGGGAAAAAGTCATCAGGATAGGTAATTGAAAGATCAATGGTAATTTTGCAAATAGGAAATTCAATAGAGCAATGAACTTAAAAGTAATATTGCAAGGGACTGAAAAGTGAATGAGAGGAGTAGACAAGGAAGTAATGGGTGCATACAGTTTTTCCTAGGAATTTGAATAAGTGAAGGGTAATATTGAAAGAATGATGGAGTCAGGAGCAACCATACAAGTTGGTTGACTGTATCTTTCACCTTTTTGTTGACTGTTTTTTCTAATTTTATGCAAAGCTTAGGACTTTGTTAGGTTTAGCAAACAGGGTAGAAGAACATCATTAACTTTTATTTCTACAAGTGGTTTAGCAATCTTTGTTTAGTCCCTACTTATGATTTCAGAACAGTGAGATGGCAAAGTGGATACAGTGCTGCTCCTGGAGTCAGAACCATTCAATTTTGTGAGTTCAAAACTGAAGCTAGATACCAGCTAGTTTTGTGACCCTGGGCTAGTCATTTAGCCTTACTTGTCTCAGTTTCCTCATAAAATAAGTGGGAGAAGGAAATGGCACATCACTCTAACATCTTTGCCAAGAAAACTCCAAATGGAATTGTACATGACTGAAAGATGACTGAACAATAATAATCAATTATTTTCTTGTTTAGGTAACTCTCAATGTGGAAACTTACTCCATTAATACAAGTCACCAGTTTTTGTGTTAGGGCAAGTAGGTGGTGTGGTAGATAAGAGTTCCAGGCTGGAAATAGGAGGAGTTTTGCTGAGTTCAAATCTGACCACAGTTACTTGCCAACTTTATGATTCTGGGCAAACCACTTAATTCTCTGTGCCTTATTTGAAGAATGAGCTGGAGAAGAAAATACTAAGCCTCTCTAGTATATTTGCCCCCAATGGCATCAGGTCTATAGATAAGGGTGGTAATTGAACCTCAGTCTTCTTTACCCTAAAACCAATATTCCCTAAAGTCTCCCTTTAAAGTAACATTCACTACATTAAATTTGAAGGGATTGCTTGGCATATTAGATGGAAAGTTGACCTTGAAGTGATAGAGTCCTGGATGAAGGGTTGCCTATGATACATACAGTTGTTGGTTGGTGTAAATTCCAGGGTGGAGACTCCTTCCACTGATGCAGGCCACCAACTCATTCACAAATTATAATCTTGAGACTTATCTATGGTATTTAAGTTAATGAGGATAAGTAACTTGTCCATAGTCACACAACTGTATGTATCACCCTTCATTGGGAGGATGCTAAATCTTATGTAAGCAGGAGGGTAAATTGTTTATTTTTTAAATGCCCTAGTAAGAAAATATTTATCTCTCTAAAATGGGGAAAATGACTAATTTCATTTAAAATGTAAAGAGATAAAATAATTAAGCAATTTAATTTACCTTAGAAAGTTAACTCTTGGGATACTTTAAAAGACTAATTCATGAAAAATATTGGTAGATGAGTTCCTAGTGACAAGGGTGGCTTCTTGTCATTAGTATCTTGTTTTGCTTTTCCTTAAACTAAGCCAGAAGTATTTTGCAGCATCTCATAGCATCTTCTGTGCCCAACAAGTCCTGGGTAATTGGTCTGGTGTGTGAACAGTAAAACCTGAAAGAAATATGATAAATTTGTGCCTCATTCCTGACCATTTTTAACACTTAGCAAGGGAAAATCATTCCTCCTGATGTAGAAATGCTGAATTAAATTTGCAAATAAAATTTCTAATTAATATTTGAACTTGTGAGACTCCTGATCAAGCAAGCACTTTTATAAATGTGTTCCATTATTATTAATGTCAAGGAAATGCATGCCTGATATTACAGATAAACCACTTTCCAATCTATTTGGACTATTTTCATCGGAAAAGATACTTTCATGGGTTCTATCACTGTTGAAGGGTGTTTAAACAACTTTGTGCTTACTGTGAGACCCTGGACAAGTTACTTATTCTTTATTTGCCTCAGGTTCCTCAACTGTAAAATGGAGATAATACTATCTCACCTTCTACTTAGGGTTGCTGTGAGGATCAAGTGGTTTAATATTGATTAAGATCTTAGCACAATACCTGACTAAGTGTGGGCATTATGTAAAATTTATTCCTTTTCCCTTCCTTTCTTCTACTATGATCAAAGACCGTTAATCTACATAGGCATATGTGCACTTTGGATATATGACATAGTTTCAAAACAATCAGCTCTTGTTAGACCATTCAAATCATTTTGAAAGTGGGAACACTAAACATAAATGAAAAATAAAATAAAGCCTTTTTTTGGTTCTTCCCCCCTTTAGTTCAGCTGTATTTCTTCATTTAAGTAGTATTTCTCTGAGGTCATTTGGAAGCTCTAGGCTATACAATGAAGTAGATTCAAGATTAGAAATTTTTACTATTTGTTTTTTATTGTTGTTGTTTCTGTTCAGTCACTTCAATCCCATTTGAGGTTTTCATGGCAAAATAGTAAAATGGTTTCAATTTCTATCTTTAACTCATTTTATAGATAAGGAAACTGAGGCAAACAGCTTTACCTCAGAATCACACAGCTAGTGTCAGAGCCCAGATTTGGCTTTATGAAAATGTCTTTCGGACTCCAGGCCTGAAATTCTGTCCACTAAGTTACAATGTTGCCCTGTTTTTTAATATTATGCTGTTTTAAAAATATTTTGTTAACTTTATTTCAATATTTTTGTAATTTTATTTATTTCATTTACTGCACTTTAAAGCATTATTCTAGGTTATCCCATGTCCCTAAGATTTAACAGATTACCAAATAGCAACCTCTGTTCCAGAGTCCTAAAAGAGAATCCCAGAATACCCATAATAGAAAAGCATTTGGGGGCAGCCAAGGAACTGAAAGTCATGTGGAGATAAGGGCTGACAAATTTAATTTAAACCACATCTTCTACTTCTTTTTCTTTCATAGTTAAATCACCCATTCATTCTGAATAATCTCAACTGTGATGCTAAGAGGAGAGTAAGATATGGATGTTAGATATACTGACTTAATGACAAGAAAACTGACTTTGGAAACAGGATCTGAATTTCTTCTGATGCTTTCTGGCCCATTCAAGATGGCAGTCTTGTCTCCCCCCCCTTCCATTAACAAGTCTCCCCGATCATTCCCCTTTTAATAAGACAAAAGAGAAAAATAAATAAAATAAACATTATCCAACAGTTTGAAGATCCACAACACTAAACTGCTCTACCTCACCCCTGCTATTTTACACCTCCTAGGACCTAGTAAAACAGGTGTGAATTGGCTTCATTTAATCCAAGGGCCCATGTTTGAATACATACTATACCAATTCCTTATAACAATGGGAAGCTCTCTTGAATTGCTGGTGAGAAGGGAACTGTCCCTCTACAAACAAGGAAGGAAAAGAAAATAGGAGGAATTACTCCTCCTGATATTTCATTCTAAGGGATACAGAAGACTCATCAGTCCTTAGACAATTGTAGGGATATAATTCAGTTGGAAGTAGAAATGGAATTTTGACCTTTCTAACATTAATTAACTACATGCTCAGGGATTTAGTAATGAGATTTTTCTCCATTCTAAATGCAAGAGTACTATTATTTACTAATATGCAAGACAATTATTTATTGAATATTAGCAAGATAATAAGAGCTTGAAAACACATTCTTCCTATCTTAAATTGACTAATGCAAAGTCAGTTGGGGATTGGAAGACTATTGAGGACTACTTTCTTCTCTTTCAAGATCAACAGTGTAGAGCAATGAGGAAAGTTCCTGGAAGCCAACTTCACTGAGTAAAATATGTTAGAGAACATCATGTCATTATAGACAATAGTCCCCATTGAATGGGGCTATAGAGACCATTAGTTTAACTTCCTCTTTAGTGAATGCCTTTGTGAAATGGATTTTTTCCTAGGAAGCCCTTTCCTCTCTTTATTACACAGCATCAAGCTAAATATCTCTGTTCTTTCTAATTGTTTCTACTTTTCTTCTAACAGTAAGTTTATCATGGCCCATATGTAGAAACAAGCCCATTTGAAGTGGATAGCATAACATAAGCAGGTTGAATCACCTAGTGGAGTTTAAGAAAGGATATTTTCAGGGAAGCTAGATGATGCAGTGGATAGATCACAGTGGAGAGAGTGGAGTCAGGAGGACCTGAGTTCAAATACAGCCTCAGTCACTTAATAATTACCTAGCTATGTGAACTTGGACAAATCACTTAACCCCATTGCCTTGCAAAATAAACAAAAAAGAAAAGAGATATTTTCTTTTTTTTACAATAAGGGTATGTCTTTAAAAATGAGATAGCTCAGCTTTATTGTGAGATAGTTCAGTTGGTTTCCTGTCAATAATTTAAGATATTAATTAAAATGGGAATTATTTTCTTTCTATGCTTCTGGAAAATTCTTTTGTAAATTTAATTTTAAAATATGTTCACGTAAATTGACCCATGTAAGTTCCTCAATATGGAGACACTGTATGGGACTTTGAAAGAAGACTAAACTTTGTACTGGGAGGATGAGGGATTGAATTGAAGCTACACTGTTTACTTTCTGTGTGTGACCTTGGACAAGTTAGTGCATCATCCTGGGCCTCAGTTTCCTCAACTTATAAAAATTAGGTGTTTAGACTATATGAGCTTCAAAATCCTTTCTAACCTTAACTCCTATCTTCTTATCCTAAAATGAACTTGACTTTTCCTGTTATTGCCAAATGTCCCTGGTAAATAAACTTGACCTGAGCTATTCCTAAGGGGTAACTTTCTAGGTCACTGATAAATGTCAGGCACATAGAACTATATATAATGTTAGAACTGGGATGTTTCTTGGGGGTAATAAATTCAACCCTTTCATTTAGCAATCATGGAAACCTAGCCACAATGAAGCAATTTACTTGGAATCAGAGCTTAGGACCCATGAGTCCTTGTCTGGTCCAGTTTTCTTTCCATTACACCACATTTCTTATCCCTTCTCAACTCCTTCTCCTTTCCTAAAGAAAGAGTATTTGCATCTCAGCATAGAAATTATTATTTCAGCTTTGGTTAGTTCCCTTTTCTGTATTTTGCATTTTAAATTATCTGAATACAGGAGAGCAATGAGATTTTGTCCCCCTTCTTCTTTAATAAACCCAATACAAAAGTGGCTAATTATCATTCATGTATATATATATATATATATATGTATATATATACATATATATGTATACACATACACACCGATATATTTTGTATAGTTGAGTTTAATTTCTCTAGTTCATTTGATTTAATTTGGTCTTAAAATTCTCCTTTCTCAGCACTTCTCATATTTGCTTTTCCCAGTTTCATTTCTTTTAGCTGCTGTTTACTTCAGCATCTTATTTACTCTTTCTCAATCTTGTTACTACTGCTTTCTTTCTTAGGGAATTCACAGCCAGTGACCTCTAGGGTTCTTTGTTTAACAACATCCTGATTTAAAGAACCTTCTCCTTCAGCTCCACACAAAGTTATTAGAAACAAATCATAGGGATAACATCCTATTTTTTTTTGTAATTTTTCTGCTTGTATTATTAAATTGATTATTTTTATATTAAAACTATCTTATATTTTTATTCAACTGAAAAGATAGAAAGTAAAGGGAAACATCAACAAACAACTGCTTTCTATTTTCCCACAAAGAAACTCATTTATGTAATGTCTAAGGTTTATAAAACATTTTCCTCTCAATGCCATAAAATGTAAGGGTAGTGGGGACTGCTGTGGTTCTTGGGAACTTCTACTATCAAGTTTCTGGATGCATTGGACAACAACACTGGGACTTTTGTTGAACATCCAGACTGGGAGGAAAGGAGTCATCAGATTGATTTCATACTACCCTAACTTGGTATCAGCAATACAAAACTGAAAATGTGGATGGTGTAAGCTAACTAAACTCTACTCCAAAAGACATTGTAATGGATGCTTTCACTTTCTTTTTTCACTCTTTTTAAACCCCTTAAAATCTGATTTACCAAGCTATCACCAAACTGCTCTCTCCAAAGTTACTAAGGATCACTTAGTTGTCAGGTACAATAGCCTTATCTCCATCCTCATTTTCTTTTATCTCTCTTAAGTCTTTGACACTGCTGATCATTATCTCCTCTTTGAAATCTCCTCTTTGATATTCTCTTCTAAGTTGTTAGGATACCTTTGTTTCCTGGTTTTCCTCCTAGCCTTCTGACCTCCCTTTGTTTTTTTGTTGGAACCTCCAGGTCACAAGGGGTCCTGGACCCTCTTCTCTTCTCCCTTTTTACTACTGTTGATGAAATCATCCCATGGATTTAATTACCATCTCAATACAAATATTCTCAAATTTTCCTATTTTTCCCCAACTTTCAGTCTTGCCTCTCTAACTGCCTTTCAGACATCTTGAACGGTATGTCCAGAAAACCTCTTAAACTCAATATATCCCAAAGTGAATTTCATTATGTTTCTTCCTACTCTCCCTTTCCAGTCCTACCTTTCCTATTACTTTAAAATCTTCCTCCTCTAAAGGCCTTAGACTCACTACTGAGGAGTCCTTCTGTATATCTCAATATCTTTCACTCCTCATATCCAATCTATTATCAAGACCTACCAATTTCACTTTTTTGACATCTCTTAGATATGTCCTTTCTTTCCTCTGACACTGCTTCTACCACACTATATCTGAATTATTATAATGGTCTGCTGATGGGTCAAGGCTCTCCCAGCTGAATGGAATCACAGAAATGATTTTCCTAAAATACAAGTCACTATTATCTCCACACATATTAATGAAAGTCAAGTGGCTTCTTATTACTTCTCAGATCATATTCAAAATGTTCTGCTTGGCATTCACAGCCGATCAAAACCTAACCTTCTTCTACCTTTTCAGTCTTCTCAAACTTTACTCCATGTCACAATACTTTTTAATCTAGCAATACTGGCTTTCTGACTTTTTCTACAAAGAAGACATTCCATTTCTCTGCTCTAGTCATTTTCTCTGGCTATTTCTCATGCTTGTAATGGTCACCTTCCTCCACTCCATTTATTGACCTCCATAGCTTCCTTCAAGTCCCATCTAAAGTCTCATCTTTTACCAGAAGTCTCCCTCAATTGCATTAATTCTAGAGCTTTCACTTTGTTAATTCAGACTGTCTTTTGTCTTTCTTTGAATACCTAGAACTTAACAGTTTAGAAAAAAAGTTTTTGAAATAAATAGATAAAAGTGAGAATCTTAGATCTTAGAATCTAATGCAACTCTTCAAAACTAAGAGTATATACAATTTTGTGAAGAAGAGTATAATTTTGTAAATAAGCAGTTTATAATGTAGAGACTATAAACTCAATAAAATATGAAAGGATATTAAATCTTTGCAATAATCAAAAATTATAAAGACAATCAAAAACAAATACAAGATAATAAGATTACAATGAATATAGATTATGATCACCAGAATGACAAAAATAAATTAAGAAATGATTAAATTATTAAATTCATTACTAGTAGGGCTGTAGAAGCAGTAGTTCTCTAAGATACTATAAGTGAAAGTGAAACATTGTGAAAATATTTTGGAGGACAATATGGAAAACTGCAATGAAGTTCATAAAATTGATCACATTTTTTGACTCCCAGCAATTCCATTATTAGGACTCTATTTCCAAAATATTATATACAGGAAAAAGGAACTTTTCTATTTAAAAATAAAATCACTGTTACTCTTTTTGCCATGGTCAAAAACTTGGATCATCCTAATGTTACAAAATTAAATAATGAATAAATCATATTAATAAAATGAAATATTATGGTGTTATAAGGATTTAGTGCATACAAGGAAATATGAAAAACTGTTATATAATACAGAATATAATCACTAGAAACAAGAATGCTTACATACTGACTACAGTTTTTATATATATGTGTAATGTATGTATTTAAATATATGAAACAAAATGGAATGAAGGAAAATAAGAGAAGGAAGAAAGACAAAAGGAACAAAGAGCAAAAAGAATTTCCCCCCCTTTTGTGATTGCCTGCTTGACTCTGCTTTCTTGAAGCTAGTAAAATGGGATGAGATTTTGTCTCTTATTGTAGATGTTCATTTAATTATTTTATTGATGTTAATTAAATTTATGGAAAAGAGACTTTGTTGAGGTATTGTGGAATTGAATTTCAAGAAAAAACATTTTTTAGGTTTTTTTTTTTTTTTTTTTTTTTTTTTTTTTTTGCTAAGGCAGTGGAGTTAAGTCACTTGCCTAAGGTCACAGAGCTAGGTAATTATTAGGTGTCTGATTCAAATTTGAACTCAGAACCTCCTGACTCCAGGGCTGGTGCTTTATCCACTGTGCCACTTAGCTGTCCCCAAGAAAGTACTTCTATAAGTATGTGCAGTATGTGAGCATGTCATCAGAATGCTTGAAAATTACAAATTTTTGAATAGATGCCAATATATATTTTAGAATCATAGATTATTAGAAGTAGAATATCATTCAGATCAACCTTCTCATTTTATGGATGAGAAAGCTACAGTTTGGAAGAAAGAAATGATTTGTACAATGCTACATATTAAATTGATGGTGGAATTCATTTCTCAGGACCTATGGTAAAAAATTAGGAATCTATCTATGATTTTGTAACTTTATCAATTTCTTTTCTTACAAAATTGAACTGAGATTTTTTTGAAGTAAATAAATAGAAGTGAGAAATCCAGAATTTGTCAGAATCTAATATAATCCTTCAAAACTGAATACTTACATAAAAATATCAGCCCAATTTTATAAGAAAAGAATATGATAAAGCAAATGATCAAATAGAGAAAAAAAAACAAATGAGAGATGAAAACAGTCAGAGTCTATCTCTAACTGTTTTCATCTCTCATTCATTTTTTTTCCTCTAACTTGGCAAGAACAAAACAAGAACTGGATCCAGAGAGTTAAAATAATGATCAGAGACTAGAAAAACTAGAAGAAAAAAGAATTTAGACTTATAGAAACATGAAAGCAGAGAAAGGTAAGGTTATAAAGAAAAGATTAGTGTAAGAATTGGAAAAAGAAGATATATAGAAAAGAGAGATTATTCAGTAATAAAAAGGGCTAGCCTTATCTGAAGTCAAACCCCCAAAAGAGATGGGTTCTCTCCTGGCTATCAGAAGTTCTTTATGGTGGTGGTTTCTCTACCCTCATCTTTGAGGATCATGTTGTTTTTATTAAATCCATAAGATGGAATAAATAATCTTTTGGCATTTTTGGAGAAGTGACAAAATTGTCTGGGGTGATATGGAATGGCCTAAGAATCCCTGAAGCAAGTAAGAATGAAAAAAAAGCTAGCTGAGTGATAATTATTAGGAGTTTAGTAATAAGATCTTTTTGGAAATGAAACTGGACAAGAAAAGAAATCCAATTGATAAGTGGAAAGTAAAAAGAGTCGTGTGCTAATTCTAATATCTTCTATTTAGCTTTTAAACTTCTCCATCATCTGGTTTTATCATACTTAGTTGCTCATATGCAAGAGAAAGTATAGTGGAAAGATATTCTACTAGGAGTTAGGACTTATTTAGGTCTAAATTATGTCACTATATTATCTTGTAGGGCCTCAATTTCCTATTCTGTAAAATGAAGGGATTTGAATAAAATGATTTGGGTTTGATCTAACAACAAGATTCCATTATTCTAACATCCTCCCAAAGAGTCTCATCATTTTCTCATTTATTAGACCTAAGTTTAGAAAGTTCATAGAATTATACAGTTTTGGAGTTGGAAGGAACTTCAGTGACTCTATTCCAAGATGTATCCAAAAGAGAAGTCATATTATAATTTACCTAGTAAGTAGGCACCTTAAACTTCTTTAAAGATTTCTGCTGAGGGAGCACCCATTACTTCTCTCTCTTTAGGTTTTTGCAAGGCAATGGGGTTAAGTGGCTTGCCCAAGGCCACACAACTAGGTAATTATTAAGTGTCTGAGGCTGGATTTGAACGCAGATACTCCTGACTCCAGGGCTGGTGCTCTATCTGTTGCGCCACCTAGCCGCCCCCCCCCCCCAATTACTTCTCTAAGCAGGTCATTCTACTTTAAGTGACTCTCATTGTTAAGAACTTTTTCCTGAGTTTGAATCTACATGAATCAAAGTGGAATAAATCTAATTCTTTTTGCATAGGAGGACATCAGAAACAATTTGGCAAAGACAGAATATAGTGGTACTTTTTCATCTTTCTTCCTAGATGCCATGACTCTTTGATACTGCTCAAGATCAATTTAATCTTTTTGCTTCCTTATATTGACTTTAACAAATTCTCTTAGTATGTTTATGTCTTTCAGTGTATCAATAAAATCTTATTATATAGAAAGTTCATCAATTTATCTAACATAAACCACTTCCAGATAAGTTCCTTTTTTCTTATCCTTTCTTAAGGGAATCTAATACCATTCTTTCTATGATAGACTATCAAGATTCTTTTAGTTTTCCCTTCTCTAGGTTAATAATTCCAGTCCCTTTAGTCTTCTCAAAGTCATGAAAAAGTGCTTAAATCAGAATTATTTGATTACTATAGGAAATGGGAAGTGTTTATTTATGGAAGCAGATTAAAATAGAAGCATTACATATATTTAAACGCTTTTTCATTCACATATGGAGAACATTATAGTGAATGAAACTTTGAATAAATGGGTGGATGAATGCAAACTAATATGCCCATTTCAGTTTCATCTAAAAAAAAAAGAGACACAAGGGAAAGATCAGGAATGAAAGCTAAAATGCATAAGAAGCAGATTTAAGTTCTTAACTCATCCTTTCTTTTGCCAGATGTTGTTGGAGGAAATCCTTTGTTTTATACTGTAATTGGCAAAGCTCTTTAGGTTTTGCTAACCATACATATTCCCAAACTTATCAAAATTCATATAAACAGCAATGTTCTGGCATATATATCTTGGATACAATAGCCTACTGAATTAAATAATTTTTTGTTCATTTAAAGCTATGGAAATATCCATCCTATTAAGAAAAACAGAAGATAGTTTTTATAAGAGGAAATCAGTCTGACTAATCTATTGAATATTTTAACTAAATATGCATAAAGATGAAGGGAAACCAGTGGTTGCAATTTATTTTAACTTTCCAGAAAGCTTTGATAAGTTTATATTTCTAAAGTTATTAAGAATGTCCCAAGGAGACTTTTATCATATATAGGGCTTTAATTTAGTCAAAGGAAGCAAAGAATAGGAGCAATAAAATCTTTCTCTGAGGCAGCACAGATAATCCAGGTTTATATAATACTTTTGTAAAAATTTCTTCTGGATATAAAACAGAAAGATCTTTTTATTTTTTTTTTTACCAAAAGTGCTCCCAGTGTCATATAGAATATCCTTTATAAATCCAAATGAAAGATGACTTATTAGTGAAAAATTCTCCACCTCTTCTTTGTGAATGACTCTGTGCTTTTTGTATATAACTCTATTGGACCCCTTAAATGAGATCTAAGGGCAATCCAAAATTATAATTTTGCCTAGATTAAGTCTAAAGTTGGAGAGAAGCATAGTTCAAGAAAAGTTCATCAGCATATAGGAACATTGTAGGTAGACAAAAAATCTTTGCCTAGAGTAGAATTACTGACTGAGATTGGTCTGCATTGCATTTGGAAAATTTTTCAAGTCTTTCGATAATTCCAAATTCATTATTTAGAAATTCATCTTTTAAAAAAAGCAGCATACCTCCAGTGATGCTGTGGAGTAACAAAGCATAGAACACCATAATTTAAAAAAAAGAATAAAAGTTTTAGACTATTGAAAGACTCATTAGAGGTCACATGGTCATTATAAGTAGAATGAAAAATATTATAAATTATGATTTGTGAATAAGAAGTATTATAAAGTGACTTTTGGTGTGGTGTCACCAAAATTTTTATCTGCTGCAGTTCCTCTGACAACAATTTTAGCTAATATTTAAAAGAATACCAGCATGAATGTTCAAGGAATCAATATAGAAAACAGAAAGCTCTACTATCTAATTTAGGACATCATAAGAGGATGGCTAGAAGGGGGAAGGTGGTTTGAGAAAAGAGCAGGGTAAAGAATGTGAAGTGGGGGAAGTGGCTACCTCTATTAATTGAGTCCTAAATTCTGAAGATGGTCAAATGACGGATGTGATGAGCATGATGAGTGTGTGGGGAGGTATGGAAGTCAACCTGGTAACTGGTAAACAAGAAGAGAATGCAGTGTGATTTGAGCCCTGGTTTGTCAGAGGGGGATAGAATCCACATGTCACTGTGAGTGACGGGCTAGGATTCAAATTAAAACTCATGTTAGAGCTATCACAAGGGACAAAGGCAGTTTCTGGTGAATTGTAATACCTGAAAAGTTCATACAGAGGCCTGGGAATAGGTTATCTATGACATCACATAAGGATCTATCAGAATGCAGAATAGGATGGAAATATAGATTGGTGATTGAGCCAGAATCAAAAAATAGAAATAGGCTGAGGTAGGTAGAATTGTTGGGAGACCAAGAAACAAAGGAATAAGTCAGAGATTTTGTTAGGGGGAGGACCAGATCCTAGCCACTCTATTCAGAACTGTGATAGGATAGTAACATTCAGACTACAAAAAGATAGGACCAGGAAGAGAGTCTGCCTAGTTCATTATCAAGTATAGAAAGGAGTAGAGACTGATCCTATTACAAAGCTCTAACTCAGGAACTAAGCCTGGAGATAACAATAGTAGAAATAAATTATAAACACAATAAAGCAATATTATTAGTTAGGAGAAACCAGAGGTAATGCTAGAAGAGGATAACTCTGCATTAAGTATAATTAGAGCCACAGAGGAAAAAAAATGACTGGTTATAAGAGCTCCAGAAGTAAATGGAGGAATGAATCAAGAAATAAAAAAATGAAATTAGGTTTCTTGAGGGGGGGAAAAAAAGTTGAAAAGAGAAAAAAAAAACAGAATAAAAGATCTAAAATATAAATCAGGTAAAGGACTTGCATTTGAAAAAGGAATGGAACAAATTTTCCATGGAACAAGAAATATTAAGAACAAAGTCAAAAGACTGAAAATTAGAATATATAAAGTATCTACTATAAATCAAAGAGAGAATAATTTAAGAAGCATTAGAAATCTTTAACTATACAAGAAATCATAAAAATCTTCAAACATCTTAGAACCAGAGAGCAAAGTAAGAATAGAAAAAAATTATCAACTATTTCCTAAAATAACCACCAAATTGAAAACACTGAGAAACATAATAGCTAAAATCTAAAGTTTCCAGATTAAATGAAAAATTCTGTAGCCTTTCAGAACATATTCAAACATGAAACAACAAGAGTAAGAATCATACAAAAGTGGGATTATGATAAAGAGGGGGAGAATCATTGAAAACAATATTCTCAAAGATAAAATGAAAGTATTTCAAAAATTACTTATTTATTTATTATTTTATTTTTCTCACTTAAATGTAAAATGTTTAATATTCATTTTTTTTAAATTTTGAGCTCCAAATTCTCTCGCTTGATCTCTTCCCACCCTTCTCCAACATTTTTTCAATTTTTTCTGTCTTATTAGCAATCTAATAGGTTATAAAGTAGTACCTCAAAATTATTTAAATTTTTATTTCCCCCAAATAAAAAGAATATATTTTAATATGGCTATAGGTAGCATTGATAAACTCATCTGAAAATTGCTCATGTTGTTTGATCATTTAACATTTGAGGAATGGCTCTTATTTTTATAAATTTAACAGTTTTCTATATGTTTGAGAAAAGAGACCTTTATCAGAGAACCTCACTTCAAAAATTTTTTCAGTTATTAGTTGCTAACTCTATTTCCTTCCATATTATTCCCTCATCCTTGTTTATTCTATTCTTTCTCTTCTTTTATTCAGTCACTCCTCAAAAGTGTTTGGCTTCTCACTACCTCCTCTAAACAAGCTCTCCTCCCTTCCATCACCCCCCCTTCTCTTGTCCGTTTTCCTTCTTCTTTCTTATAGGGTAAGATAGAGTTTTATAGCCAAGTGAGCATGTATAGTATTGCTCTTTGAAACAATTCTAATGAGAGTAAATTTCATTCACTCCCCTTCACCTTTGTCACTTTCTCCTCCACTGTTAAAAGCTTTATCTTGCCTCTTTCATGTGAGATAATTTACCTCATTCTACCTCTCCCTCTCCTTTTTTGCCAGTATATTCCTCTCTTGCTCCTTAATTTTACTTTTTAGATACCATCTTTTTATATTCAACTGACACCTGTGTCTTCTGTTTTCTAATTGAATCAATAATGAAAAAGTTCGTTGAGTTGCCAGTATGTTCTTCCCATGTAGGAAAAGAAATAGTTCAACATCATTAAGTTCCTTATGGTTTCCCTTTTCTGTTTCCCTTTATATGCTTTTTCTTTATTTTTTTTTAAAGTTTTTGCAAGGCAAATGGGGTTAAGTGGCTTGCCCAAGGCCACACAGCTAGGTAATTATTAAGTGTCTGAGACCTATATGCTTCTCTTGAACCTTGTATTTGATTTTAGCTCTGGTCTTTTCATCAGGAAAGTTCATTGAATGTCCAATTTTTCTCCTGAAAGAGGATGTTCAATTTTGCTGGCTAGTTGATTTTTGGTTGTAATCCAAGCTCTTTTATCTTCTCGAATAGCTTATTCTAAGCCCTATGATTTTTTTTATTGTAGTAAGTGCTAAATCTTCTATTACCCAGGTTGTGGCTTTCTTTCTGACTGCTTGCAATATTTTCTCTTCATCTCAGAGGTCTGGAATTTGGCTATAATATTGTTGGGAGTTTACATTTTGGGATATCTTTTAGAAGACGATCAGTGGATTCATTCAATTTCTATTTTGCCTTCTACTTCTAGAATATCAGGGTAGTTTTCCTTGAAAATTTTTTTGAAAAATAATGTCTAATCTCTGTTTTTTATCATAGCTTTCAGATAATCTAGTAAATTTAAATTGTATCTCCTGGATGTATTTTTCAGATCAATTGTTTTACCAGTGAGATATTTCATGTTGCCTTCTATTTTTTTCTATTCTTTTTTTTTTGCTTCTTGATTTCTCATAAAGTGATTAAGTTTTTATTTGCTCATTTCTATATTTTGAGGAAATATTTTCTTCAGTGAGTTTTTTTTACCTTCTTTTCCTTTGGACTAATTCTACTTATTAAAAAGTTTTTTTCTTTAATGAATTTCTGTACCTTTTTTTTCCCAATTGACCAATTCTACTTTTAAAGGCATTCTTTTCTTGATTGATCTTTGCACTTCTTTTATCTTTTGGTCTAGTTTTAAGGTATTATTTTCTTCAATAATGTTTGTGCCTTATTAATCAAATTATTCACTTGTTTTATGATTTTCTTGAACCACTCTCATTTCTCTTCCCAATTTTTCTTCTATCTCCTTACTTGATTTTTACAATCCTTTCTAAGCTCTTTCATAACCTGAACCCAATTCACATTGGCTTTGGCTGTAGGAATTTTGACTTTGTTATCTTCTTCTAAATATGAATTTTTGAACTTTTTATTGTCAGATTTTTTTTCCTCTGTTGTTTTCTAATTTTCCTAGCTTATGGCTTGATTTTAACTCTTTCTGAAAGTAAGACTCTGCTTCCAAGGTGGAAGTCTCACTGTTTTAATATCCTGTAATTTTGTTAAGGAGTTTTCAGAGCTACTTCTGATGATGTTTTTCTAAGATGATATGATCGAAGGAGAAATGTTTACTACTCTCCTAACCTGTGCTCTGGTCTAAAAGTAAACACAAGCACTTTTTTTCTGCCAACTGTGAGAAGTTTTCTTGGTGCCCTATGGTTCTAAGCCCTGGTCTGCTACTGTTCCTTCTCTCCCTGGGACTGCCACCCACTACTGTGACCTAGTTCTGAGTATAGGAAAAGCAACAGAGTCCTGCCTCAGTGCTAGCAATCTTTTTCTGACCCCTTGTTGAGTTCCTTTACCATCTTTGTTCCGAGAACTTCAGAAGTTACTGTTACTATTGATTCTCTTCAAGACCTGTTCCTGTTTGCTGGATTTTGGGCTTCACTGACTCAGTTTGCATTAAAACATAATTCTCTCTGGTGCCATAGACAAACTCTCTGGTGCAGTAGACAAACTCACTTCTAAATTATCTTGGAATGGAAAATTGTTTCACTTTGTCTTTTAATGTTCAAAGTCATTATTTAGGATTTGTCTAGGATCATTATTTAAAAGTATTTGGAGGAATTTGGAAAAGAGCTCAGGCTAGTAAGTTGTTTAGTGAAGTTTTTTGACCCCAGTGAGTACCCACTTGAGATCTTGTAATATTAATGTGTCGTGGACCCAATCATCCTAGTTTGATGATTTTCTTTAGGTTTATTTAATGATTTTTGGTCTTGACCTTTTCCTCTGAAGAATTCTCTAGATTTTAATGTTTTCCCTGTATTATTTTTGTGTGTTGGATAGAAAAGTTATTTGCAAATCTAACTTAGGTTGAATTAAGTTTTATTTTTTTAAATCTCATAAATCAATCCAGGATTAATTCCTTTTGTCCTGGTAACTAGTCTTACATTCACCTCAGTACTTGGGATCTAAGTATCTTGTAGCATCCCTGGCATCAAACTGACCTGACTTTTTTCATGTTCTTTCAGTTTCATTTCCTCTCATTTTGAGGTTTGCTTTACTATTGACTCAGGTTTGCTGGACTCTGGGATGAACAACCATTTCCCAAGTAAGTGAAAATAAAAAAAAAACTTTTCATATGATAAAATACCTTAATTATTCTTGCAACAAAGTTTATATTAGACAAAATTCCTACTCTAATGAACTTCACAGTTTTATAAGGGGTGTGTAACATATATACAAATGATAATAATATGAAATTGTGCATAATAAGTATGTCAGAGAGGTACAAAGGGAAATTTTCCTGGAGAGGAAAATTATAATTTGTTGCTAAAAGGACTCATTTCCTAACAGAAATTATATTTATATGAAACTTTCTTTGTTGAGAATTCCTCATACTAATTTTATTTGATCATATCTTGAATATCAGACTTTTCCAAAACCACTATGAATTGGTTTTGTTTGTATAAAAGCTCTAAAAAATTTTATGTAAGTAAAATTATTTTATTTTTCATATTCTTCTCTAACTTTTTTTTAGTACCATCATTCCTACAATACCAGTCAGTCACATGTGGTTGTAAAAGGTATCTCGCTCCATCTCCCTATATTTAAAAAGAAAACCATGACTTTTTAATATTTAATTGATGCTTCCCTTTGGAACTTATTGTGATGTAGGATGTAAGATACTGGTCAAAAATTTTTTTTTTGCCTAACTGCTTTACAGTTTGTAGCAGTTCTTATCAAATAAAGAGACTTTCCTCAAATTGTTTCTTTTGAGATTTATTGAGATTTGAACTTTTGAGTTCAATTGCTTCCAATTCTCACTTATCTAGTCTATTATACTGATATACATTTCTATTTTCACTAGCACCAAAATAGTTTTAATGGTTATTTTATACTGTAACTAATATTCTAATGGTTTTGTATCTTATTATTTTTCAGTTACCTTGAAAATTTAGGCTTTGTGTAACACAAATGTTTTATTATTGTTTTTCCTACCTTTGTAAATTAGTCCTTGGCATTTTGGTTATCATAAAATTAAAGTTACAAATTAATTTAGGTAATGCTAATTTTATTTTGCTGCCAATCAGCTATAAGCAATAAAATTCCTCCATTTTATTTAAATATAATTTATATTTTCTAAGAATTATAATTGCATTTATAATTTGAGTATGTCTTAGTCAATTAATTCCTGATGTCTTTTATATTCTGCATTTATTTTGACCAATATTTCTCTTCTATAACTTCCTATTGTTTTAATTATTACTATATGAAATGCTTGATTTTTTGATTTGTATTTATTTTGTATGCTTTTTTACATACTTATTTGTGTATACTGTTGGATCTAATAGAATATAAGTTTCTTGAGATCAAAGAGTGTATCCTCACTATCCAGCACAATATATTATAATATAATCAGTGTATAATAAATGTTTAATGATGGATAGACTAATGTCCTTTTAAGTATCTTATAATTTCTTGAAGCCAGGCAATTTATTTACAGATTATGTAATTTTCTTAGTAATCACTATGCAAATATTCTAAGTAATCACATATACAAATAGAGATACTACATTTTTAATAATATTCATCCATTTAATTTCTTTCTAATTTTATTTTTATCACTACAACTTCTAGAAATATGTGAAAAATAGTGGAAATGATTATATTTCCTTTACTCCTGTACTTATTAGGAATGTTTCCAATCCCTTTTGTGACAAATAATAGTGGCTTTTATTGTATAGACATTGATTTCATACATGTGTTTATAATTACAAATATTTTAAGTGGCTCTTTATGCCTTTACAGTTTTTAGTATTAAAATGTTTTGCATTTTTCAGAATTCTTTTGCATCTGATAATCTAATCATGTAGGTTTTATTTTTAATATCATTAATTTTATTGTTTTTCCTTAAATCCATTCCAAATGCTACTTTTAAACTAATTTTTTCCTACATATATCATCTTGTCATTCTTTCATTAAAAGATATATAATGGCTCCCTATTATTCATTATAAACTCTTCTGCTTGGTGTCTAATGACCTCTGTAATATCAATCCATTCCCTATAACTTTATTTTTCATAACTGCACTAAATTAAAACTCTTTTTGTTCCAATTAGACTAATTTTTACACATGCCTTATTCTCCCCACCTTTATGTCTTTGCCTTTGCTTTGCCTTTGGTAGCTTTTCTGCTTGAATAGCCTCCCTTCTCCTCACCACTTATCCAAATTCTTCAGACCTTCATGGAACATATAACATTCTATTTCCTCCAGAAAGTCCTTCTCTGCTATACTAGTCCACTGAAATTTAAAAACACTTCTTATTGAACTCTTATTGTACTTATAAACAGAATCACATTGTTCAGCACATAATCTCTTTTTTCAAAATATGTAATATTTTTGCCTTCACAATTTGATTGAAAGCATTATGTTTTATAAACTTTTGTCTTTTACTGGGTAATCTTCTAGGGACAAGGGATTAGGTATTAGTTTAACAGGTTCAGACAAAGAGCTCTGGTTCAACTTGGAATTCAATTTCTTCATTATTAATTTTTCCAAAAATGGTGCACATTGTGTAGGTTGTGAATTAGCATGAACCTTGACTCAGCACCACAGCTGTTCTGAGACTCAATTGTTATTTTTGACTATATTCAGGTCAGTCATTCTCACTATTTACCCACCTCACCACTTGTGACCCACATAACCCAAAATATACTAGCTCTCACTCTCATTGTTTGCTTCTTTAATTTTATTGGAGGAAGTACTACTGAGATGAACCTTGACCCTATATAGCAATAGCAGTTCCAGTTCCATATACATATCATGACATCATCTGTATAAGCTTCAAATCATAGAATATTAATCTTAAAAGTTACATTACATCCCTCTATTTGCTACCTCCTTTGGTGTCAATTCAATATACTTATCAAGATCTTGAAGCTATTAAGTGGTATAGTTAGGTAGAGCACCAGGTCTGGAATCAGGAAGATCTGTATTCAGATCAGACCTCAAACATTTACTGAACCTGGGTAAGACACCTAGCCCTATTTGCCCCAGTTCTTCATTTGTAAAATGGGGGCATAATGAAGAAGAAAATGGAAAACCACTTCAGTATCTTTGCTAAGAAAACCTGATGGACAAAAGTCTATGGGATAGCATAGAATCAGACATGATTGAATGAATGAAAAACATGAGCCAGAATGAAAAACATCCCCTCAGAGAGCATATAATCTAATTGAGGAGAAAATACGTAAACCCATATATGCACAGAAAGCTATATACAAGATAAATAGGATATAATTAACAGACACAAGACACTATCACTTTCAGAGTCATTAGAAACAAATAAGAGCTTATGTGTGCAAAAAATTTGCAAAATTTAAAAGTACTTAATGACTTTCTTATAATATGTCTCACATCAGCTCTGATTAAGTGAATTTCCTAATTATATGGCAAACAAGGAATGGAGTTGGCATTAGAAACTATTCCAGTGTTATTACCATTACACCAGGCTTTCTCAATTTTTCATCTCCATACCCCAATCTCAAAACTATGTCAGATGGGAGAATATTTCCATATTCTCAGCAAAGGTAGCATAAAATTAGGAATTTGGTAGGCATTTAATAAATGATTAATAAGCATTTGGTCAATTGATTGGTTGATAAAGAGATTTTTGCCCTGAAATATCAATAGGAGGCAGTATAGTTTATTCAATGGGATTTGAATGCTCTGATTCAAAGTCAGAGCATTTTAGTTTAATCCTGGTTCTTCTACTTAATGCCTCCCCCCCCATTATGTTTTCACATGTCCATGTAGATGTCATATTATAATTTACATGTCAATAAATGGAATAATGACTCACACCCATTTATGCCAAAGACCCCAAGTAAAAGAATATTTCTCATTGTATAAGTTTTAAGGAGTACAGAATAAAGAACAGAAAAGGATAGATGAACTTTGAGACTGAATTCAAAATGTTTGGTTATAAAGCTGAGGTACAGGGAATGATATAATTGGTTGGAAGTTCAGTAATAGGAGCTAGCAATGACCTTTCTTCTCTTATGAGAATAAGAAACATTCTTTCCTTGAGTCTAATTGGGAAAAAGTAGTTCAGACTTTGGGATCGCACACCGGAAATCCTGATGGAGTAAAGATATCAAGTTCAATTCTATTTTTAATTCCTTCCTTCCTTCCTTCCTTCCTTCCTTCCTTCCTTCCTTCCTTCCTTGCTTGCTTGCTTGCTTCCTTCCTTCTTTTCTTTCATTCCTCTTATTTTTCCCCAGTACTTAATGATTTTTGAACCTGAGCAAGTCACTAGGTCTCAGTTTCTGAAGGATTGGTCTAGATGACCTGAAAAGGCATTTCTAGGTTTAAATGTACATTTTCTGTGATGAATTTGCACAACATTATCCAGCAGTTCCACTGTTTTCTATCCCACACATAAGAGACACCCTCTGGCATTCGGCAAATTTCCTTCAAGTCTCACTCCAGGGATATGTCTGCCTTAACCCCCTAGTGTGTGTGTTAATTATAATACCATGATATGTTGTTGTTGTCCTTTCTGCCACCAAAGCACTCTCCTCTCATCCCCACCTCCCTGGCCCAGTCTATTTTACTGAAAGTACTCAGTAAACAAAATGTATGATTCCAGTGGTTTTCAATTCACATAAGAAAACTCACAACTGAGTGTAGATATTAGTACATTTGGATACATTCTCCACAGAGAGTAATTGTAACCAACAGGGAACAAAAAGATTGATTGTGGTTTGTGTAAAGCATTTTATTGCTTGTAATCTAGAGGTTGCACACCCAGAGCCACTGTTGGCAAAGCACTTTACAGAAAAATGCTAAGGTAGAAATTCCCTGAGACACAATCCTTTATTTTAAGAATGGTTCTTTGAACCATTTAAGGTGAATATATGGAGTAAATATGTAAAAACACAGGGAAATCTCAATTTCCTCTGAAATTGTAGATTTTCCTTCCACCCATACCTTTCTAAACACAGTTTAAGTTAGCCTGAACTTTCAATTAATAAAGTAAAATTATCAATATTTTAAAAGCATTATATCTATAATATAATTGACTTCCAATAGTTTGAAGGAAGAATAATATTTTGAACATAGTACTGGAAGAATTTCATTCAAAGTTTAGCTCCAAGTCTTATTATCTGTGTGACCCTGGAAAAATTATTTAACTTCTTGAAGTTTCCCATAATAAGGAAAACAAACATTTATTAAATGGAAGACATTTTGTTGTTTACAAATTTACAAATATTAACTTATTTGATTCACACAATAAAACTAGGAGGTAGGTACTATGACTATTTTCATTTTATAAATGAGGAACCTGCGGCAGATAGAGGATAAATTACTTGTTCAGGGTTATACTAGTAAGTCTTTGAAGTCAGATTGAATTCAGCTTTATCCTGACTTCAGGCCTACTAGAAGCACATGGAGATGATATTAACTACCTAACTAGTGCTGGGCAGCCAGATAGCACAGTGGATAGGGTACCAAGGCTGAAGTCTAGAAGACTTATTTCCCTTAGTTCAAATCTGGCTTCAAACATTTTCTATCTGTGTGAGCCTGGGCAAGTCATTTAACACTGTTTGCCTTAGTTCCTCATCTGTAAAATGAGCTGAAGTAGGAAATGACAAACAGCTATTATTTTTACCAAGAAAGTCCCAAACAAGGTCAGAAAAAGTCAGACATGACTTCAAAATAGCTGAGCAATAATAAATTTAGCAACTGTATATATATATATATATATATATATATATATATATATATATATATATATATATACATATCTATATATGTATATATACATAATATGTATTAATTGAAAGTACCTCATAAATGTAAGTTGTTAATTTTATAGCACCATATCCTCCCATTCAAAATATTCCACAGATAGCTGATGAGACTAGATTCAATCAAAGTTTGATCTGAGAGTTTCCTGAATAGTTATAACTAAACCAATTTAAGAGTTAAAAAGTAACCCACAGCAAAGGAAAAAAAAAGAGTACAAAATCTAGAAAAGCAAAGCACAATTAAATGGAGCCTAGGGGGACAGCTTTACCTAGAGGTGTGCCATTTATGGTAATTTAACAAAAGAAATTATTAAGTCATGCCAACAAATATTTATGTTCTATGCATCATGCAAAGTGATACCAAGAAATGCAAAGAGGCCTTGTTCTTAAAGAATTCACAGTTTGTTGGTCTAAACAAAACCCAACTGAATACAAATAAGATATAAAATAATATACATTACAAATAAACTTAGGGGATAAAGAAAAAAATATAACAAACATCAGAGAGTATCCTGGAGGAGAAGGTGGTCAACAAATTCAAGTAATACAGAGAAGAGAAAAAAGTTGAGAACTGAAAAAAGAACACTGGATCTGTTAATTAAGTGATCATTGGTTACCGAAAAAGCAATTTCAGTTGGGTAATGAAGCCAAAAATCAGACTGTTGAGTATTTAGAAGAGAGTGAGTAGAGAGGAGATGGAGACAAAGAATATGGAAAATGTTTTCATGAGATATTCTTGAGAAATGGAGGAGTGATATAAAATATTAGTTGATGGAGACAGGACTTCAAAAGGTTTTTTTTTTTTTTAACTTAGGGAGAGTTGGGTGGTTAACTTAGTTTGGTTACTAGAAGGGTCTTGAAGTTTGACTCCAAGTCTTAGAAGATATCAGACCCTGGAGAAATATCATTTAGCATGAAAGGATCAGTAGATTTAAATGTTATAGTAGAGGAGGAAAATCTGCTATGATAGATATAACATGATGGGAGAAGAGAGGAGATATATCTTTATGACAGCCTAGAGTCAGAAAGATTGTGGACCGATGTCAAGGAGTTGTGAGATGAATTGGAGTGGAGAAGAGTAAAAGGGGGTAATCAATGAATGAAAAAGCATTCACTAATCAAATATTATGCTAAACTTTGGAAGAGAGAAAGAAAATTTTAGTCATCAAACCCATACTCTATTTGCAGAAGGCAACACACGTAGAAGAGTTTCCCTTAAAAGAAGATGGAAAGGTGCAGAGGTCCAAAGGATATACAAAAAGTGAATTTAAAGACTTGAGAAACTTTAGGATGCATCTGGGTGGCAGCCATGCATGGTACTAGGCTTAGAGGTGGTGGTCCATCCTAGCTAAAAAAAGTAGTATTACTTTTCATGAAGAGAGGCTAATGTGGGAGACTTTATGAAAGAATAAAAGGCTTAGAAATCACCCTGGTGAGTGGTATAGAAAATCAACCAGGAAGGAATAAAAAAGGTTTGCTTTGAGAGACCAGTTAGAAACTATAAATCATGAAGATTATGTTTCTTCCAGTTCCATTCACGACACATAAATATCTGTGAAAAAAGATAGATAGTAAGAATAATTCAGGGTCAGGGTTTGGCCAAGTGTGGTTAGAAAGAGAATAGAAGACAAAGAGATTTGAGAGTAGTTGATTATATACAACTAAGTGGTTAAGTGAGAGGTAAAGAATGGGAAGGAAGGAGAATGGAATCAGGAAAGGTATGATGATTTGAGAAAATACTGAGGGTATTAGAGCATTATTGTTGGGAAGTCTGATCAAAGCACAAACCAATTCTATTTTTAAATCTTAGACTTTGAATTTAATTTATATTTTATCACTTTAGGTAACTTTAAGAAAGTTTTGCTTTCAGTTTATCTATCTGTCTGTCTGTCTGTTTATTATTTTTTATTCATTCATTCATTTATCTATTATCTATTTATTTATTCACTTATTTATTCATTCATTTCTTTCTTTCTTCTTTCTTTCTTTTTTCTTCTTTCTTTCTTTCTTTCTTTCTTTCTTTCTTTCTTTCTTTCTTTCTTTCTTTCTTTCTTTCTTTGCAAGGCAATGGGGTTAAGTGGCTTGCCCAAGGCCACACAGCTAGGTAACTATTAAGTGTCTGAGGCCGGATTTGAATTGGGTAATCCTGACTGTGCCTACTATAATGGATGCCTGTGCTCTATCCACTTCGCCACCTAGCTGCTCCCACCTTCAGTTTATTTATACAAGTTTTCTTTGGAGTTAGAAATCACTTTTCATGGGAAAATTTCTTTAATGGCACAATGGATTTTGGGGCAGGCAATGTTGGTTTATTCAGTCATATTATATAAGGATAATAGAGATGAATTTCCTTGCTTGTAAATAGGGTTGTTTGAGGCTCCTTTTTGCCTGAATGTCTCTGCCTAATTTGCAGAATGTATCACAGTAACTCAGAGTTAGTTGAAATAGCCTGGAAGTTTTGAGGCACTAGGACAAGAATCATCCACATTCCTCTAAGAGTTATGTCAACAATGATAATCCAATCTAATAATTTAATCTAGTAAATTTTTGTTAACACCAACTATATTCTAGACACGCTGCTAAATGCCAGCAATACAATTAATAAAATTAAATAAAATTCCTGTCCTTGCAGAGTTTATTGTCTAATGGAGGAAACAGCACACAAAAGGAGGCAGGAAAGCAGGAGGAAGAGAAGTACATCTTTGGTGCATGTTTTTCCATAGAGCTGATACCAGGGATGCAGAAAATATAGAGTGCAGAGAGCCAAAAAATTCCATTTTATACTCTCTATAAAAAGAAGGCATTGGAAGGAGTTTGGTATTCTGTTCCTCAATCAGAGAGTAGAGGAAATTAAGGGTGGTAATGTCAGTCAAGACAAACATGATGATGAGATTATAGGGGGCTAAGCTTAAACTTTGGGGGAGCATCTTGTTCAACAGAGTAGAAACCAGACAGAGAAGCAGATGCAGAGTGAAGTGAGTCTGAAAAGTCCAGTTTCTGTCTTCTATAAAGGAAGGCAGCTAAATGGTGCAATGGATAGAGCACCAGCCCTGGACTCAAGCAGACCTGAATTCAAATTTGATCTCAGACACTTAATATTTATTAGCTATGTTACCCTGAGTAAATCACTTAACCTCCTTAGTTCCACAAAAAAAAATACAAAATAAAAAAATAAATAAAAGGAAGGCATTGATGTGACATAGGGCATTCAGATGTAGGATCAAAGCCAGAGGGACTTATATGTGTCACTGTCTAAGGAGACACCACAGCTCAAGTTCCTGGCCCCTGACTTCTTTTTTTGTGCATGTATGAGAAGTCCCAAGTGGACAGGACTTTTAATTTCAATCTTTTGTGAGGAATAAGGAAAAAAAAATGAGGTACAAAAGACAATAGTCTGTTCCTCTCGGAAGAACTCCAAGTGTACAAACCAAGCAAAGGAAATTAGTGGGGTGTTCATTAGCACTAACCACCCATTTGAAAGGAAAGTTAAGATGGAAGATTTTGGGAGAAAGTGCTGGACATGGAAGCACTGTACTGTGCAGGTTTTAGATTATGTAGGAGAGCTTATTCTTTGAAAGGTAGCCAAGCAATCAGTGAATTTCACAGATAGTGCAACCTATGGCATGCAAACTGAAGGGGGAAGAATTTATGTAGTTATCACCACTAGCTCCCTTCTCCCCCATTCACCCTAAAGAGGAGAACAGGAAAGAACTTTCTCAGAAGAGGAAATATTGTCAATATTATGGTCAAAAATCAGTAGACATTTATTCAATAACAACTAGGTTTCAGGCACTCTGCAAAGTTGTAGGGATACAAATAAAAATAATACAAGATACAAATAAGAAAAGATATAAATAAAACAGAGAAAAATACTCTCCACTCAAATTGAATAGGGGAAGACAATACACAAAAGGAAGATTAAAAAGGAATAGAGACCAGATGCTTTCTTATCTAAGACAAGACATGATGTTTGTGGAGTCAAAAGCAGCAGGCAGAATAGTTAACTGGAAAATTCAAAGCCCTCTCTAAAGGGAAGCTTGGGAGGAATTTATTGCTTCAGCCCTGCTATGGTAGGGGGGCAGTGATAATTGAGAAGGTTGAAGAGATATTGAGAATCAAAGTGGTGGTGATATGTCAGATGACGATCTTTTCCTGGAGAAGGCAGAATGTTTGTGAAGTAGAAACTAAACTGAGGACTGGAGGGAAATGAAATAATGTTGTCCTAAGTGGACAGCACTATGGCTAGGGCATACCAAACTTATGTGTCAGTACTGTAACTGGGGCAAAGTAGCATCACCACAGCTATTACATTGTCCAAGAATGAGGGGTTACTTGAACATTTAAGGAGGAAAAATAGCTATTAGCTACCCTGATGGGTTTAACTATTCCATGCCCTTATGCCTTTGGGTGGATTAAGTTCACTGTAAGAGTAAGACTAAGACAAATCTGGGATCTGGGAAAAGTACTACTACACCTTAAGTATACTACACTACTCTACCTTATGATAGAAACTTTCATCTTCATTTTTGGATACCCAATGCTTGCCATAAAATCTAGCATGTATTAGATGCTTAAATATGCTACAGGAGTTTCTAAGATAAAATGTTCCTGGTATGTTTCTGTTCCTCTTTGTCTGTGTGTTTGTGTGTGTGTGTGTGTGTGTGTGTGTGTGTGTGTGTGTGTGTTCCCTAAAATTTTGCTATTCTGAGATAGTACTTGGTACCATTCCAATGTAGTAAGGGTTGACTTTCTAATTCAGGAATGAATGAGATGTCCTTTCAGAATCAGGTTTGACTAAATTTGTGTTGCAGTCTTGTAATAAGACTATTCCCCATCACTCTAAGAGCACACTGAAAAGCCCAGTTATAAAATTTCAACTTATTTATCTTTGTGCCTCCTTTGTGTCTCTATATATAGTGTATAGTGGTTGGCAAGTAGTACTTGCTTAACAACAATTGATTAATGAAAATATATGATGATAATCATAAATTATAAAATAATTATAAATTCAGCTAGGCACTCCTTTTCTTAAAAAAATCCCATCCCTTTTTTAAATCCCAGTCCATAAAAACAATTTTGTCATCTAAGAGAGGTTTCCTTAAAGAAACAGGGCAATTAAGTGTAAAGCAAAAAACAATCTTCCCCAAAACCCATTTATTATAAGACTTTTAAACTCACAAAGAAGAAGTTTCATGGATTAAGATAAAACATCTGAGGACAAGCCAAATAGGAGATATTAAAGAGGAATTTGGAACAAAGAATAAAAGTTGATCTCATTTGTCAGTCTTCAGAATTAATATTCAGGTCAAGGAGGGAATAGAATAGTGATAGTGGCATTGTTCAATGATGATTTCAGAAGAGGATTCACTGAGACTTGGCACATTTAGATTTCATGAAATTCTCATCACTCTCATTAATTTGGATTAATAATGGATCCTTCATTATATAAGTAGAAGGACAGCTCAATGATGCAGGTAAAGACAATATATTTTATAAGGAGGTGAATGGTTTCTTGTTCTATTGAATTAGGTTGGTTTTCCTATATCTGATGTTACAGACAAGAAGAAACAAGACTTGGCTAGTTAGTAATCTCACTACAAATATTCTCACTAAAATTAATGGATCAAGAAAGTTTCCAGAAAATGTATATTAAGCTTGGGGTCAGAGAAGAGAAAATGTATGAAACAGTAAACACAATTTGCCTTGAGACCCTAGGCCTAAAATTTAACTTAAAAAAATCATATATTTTGACTAACCTTTTGAGGCTTACTCTGCTTTGTGAGGGTTCAAATGCCCTTAATCTTTCTTTGTTTCATCAAAGAGTTCTTAAGAGTCACAGTAAGGATGCACACATCAGAGGGCTCTTGAGCAGATTTGTAATCTACTTTGAATGGGATCATGGATTTAAATCTGCGATATATGTGCCCATGTTGGATATGCATGCCCATATGGATTCATTAAATGTATGTATGCATACCTCATGGGGAGACCTGAATAAATATCTCAGCAATCTGGTCCCTCCTTCTCCAGGAAAGACTGAGGATTTTGCCTTGAGGGAAATAAGAGAAGACCTGAATCTTGGCATTGGTTCTTTCTCTCATTTATCTCTAAGGGATATTTTCCCCCCTTAAATGTTGCTGGTTTTTGATGCATGATTTCTAGGGGTTCAAAGCAAACTGTTTCCCTGGTAACTAGTCCTTTATAGAGGGAGGACAAACCTCAGTTTGGTCCCTTTCCACAAATGTCAGTTTTACAAAATACTATTCCAAATATCAAGTAGTGAAAAAAATCCATTTTAAAAACAAAAGTAGTAAAGAAAAACCAGAGAAGTTCTACATATTAGAATATATCAGAAAATACACAAAAGCAAATAAGTTCTCTAGATGTTTCATTTTCATAGATTCTTAGCACTTTATTCTCCTGATTCTGAGTAGCCTTAATCCTATACATTAGCTTTAGAAGATGCCCTGTCATTATATTTATAGCTACATTTACACAGTGCCAAAATGGGCACATAACAAAAGCTTAATAAATGTTTATTGCTTCCTTCCTTCCTTTTTATCTTCCCTCCTTCCTTCTGTCTCTGTACAGAATTTCAACTTTTTCTATGGGGGGTATGAAAAGAACTCAGCTATACTTTCCTTTTATTGTTCTGATATGGTTAAATGGCCATGACTTATCCCATGTGTTTTCAATATACCCAGACAGAATCTACTTTACCAATATTTATTCTCAATTTTCATGAAAACACCCCTTCAACTATTCCAGAATGTTGCATACTCTTCTTGGAATACACTAAACATTCAATTAATTTGTGACTTAACATATCTCTTAAAAAATACTAAAAACCAGGGTGTCTACCTTAATCCGATTTAGTTTTATAATACAATGTGGGCAATTTCAGCCAAGATTCTTCAGGGCTTTCAAGGGTCATTTTTTTCCCCGATAAGAGGCCCCAACTCCAGAGATGGCATAGAAGAATCAGCTATGCAGCATTAACCTCATCCTTATGAAATCTCCATTTATTTGGCTTCATTCCTTCAATGACCATGGAAGTAGAATGAGCTCTATAATTTCATTTCTTGTGCAAACCATTCAGATAACCCTTCACACAGAATTATAGCTTCTATTAAAAATGTGTACTCTTTCCCAAAGCTTCTCTCTCTCTCTCTCTTGTTTTAATATGAAACAATTGAGAGTTATGTTAGTGCACTGGGAAAGAATTATTATACTTGTCATCGTCCTTAGGGGGCTTGATTAATATAACAAGCTCTTCCTTTCTGACTAATGAGACTACTGGCTGTGCTAGCCTTCCCCAAACAATTGTATAATTCAAGTCCTTTGTATCTGGTGGGGTTTTGACAGATCAGTCAATAGCTTCTGGTGAAGAAAAGTATTCCTTTCAATTTCATTCGGGAGAAAATCTCTAAGGAAATTCTCAAGCCTGATAAGCAGACTGGACTTTAAATACCAGGCTCACCTGACTTCTGGCAAGCTATCAGTTTGTTCCTCAAGCTTCTTTAAGCAGAACTGTTGCATTCTGGGAACAGGTAATAGAAGGCCAACTAGAATGTGTATGACAAGGAGCACATAAATAATTTAGTCTAGGATGGGTCACCTAAATAAACATTTGATTTTTTTCAGAATTCTTTGGTTTGGGGTGACAAGAAAATATTCACCTGAAGAAAAAGGGAAAATGTTTCATTTTCATAGATTCTTAGCACTTTATTCTCCTGATTCTGAGTAGCCTTAATCCTATACATTAGGTTTAGAAGATGCCCTGTTATTGTGTTTATAGCTATATTTACACAGTGCCAAAATGACCAATTGAGAAGTGAAAAATTCAGTTGAACCCATTATTTTTGGTGTCACCAGAAAAGATAGAGTTGTTTGACTGAATTCAATCATTTTTCCTCTCTGAATTCTGTCAAAGCGATTTCAACTGAGCATGTAATAAACTTCCATAAACACTTGTGGAATTGAGCAGACACAGCTGCTGTCTTGGTAGAGTAGATAGCCTTACCCTGTCATTAAAGGGAAGCACTGCCAACAATGTAACTGACTTTTTCAGGAAATGTGTCTATGTTATTAAGTAATTATGAGAAAAGCCTGAAAAGAAAATACAAAAAAGTACAGTGACATCTCCTCCTGCAACCTCCTCAAAGTAGAACAGAAATACATTTCAAGTAAAGAAGGTGTAATTTTTAATTAGGCATTGTAAAGGTATTATTTTCTCTGTTAGACTTTAGACTCCTTGAAGGCAGGAATTGTTTTCATGATTTTTCTTTTATATTTTCACTGCCTAGATGTTTGCTGAATGAAATTTAACATCCTTGTTTCCATTTGGGATTCAGGCAATATAATCACTGTATTAAAAAAAAGTACAAATGTCATATCAAGCATCCATATTATGACAATGTGTACTAAAATTCATGCCCTTATTGAATACTCTTGTGGGTCAGATCATAAGGAATGGCAGAAGCTTAGAAAAGCATTCACATTAACTTGGAATCATGCAAAATCTTCCATTCTAAAGGAAGTTTTGCAATGGAATAGTATCCTCAGGATTTTAAGGTAGACTTAGAAATTTTTGTGGATTGCCATGATAAGTACAAAGAACCATGACCATTAACACAGCAACAAGATCCCCACATATCAGGACAACCTTCTGTGTCTGAATGCTAGAAAGATGTGGATAAGAGTTACTTAGGATAGGAAGACATAAATGTATTATAATCTGCCTTATTGGAGGAAAACTCCTTATCAATGATATCAGGGATCCCTTGGAAGATTGGAATAGTATAATTCTGGTCCTTAGATACTTATAAGTTATGAGAAATGAGAAACCACTTAACCTCTGCCTGCTTCAGTTTCCTTATCTGTAAATTAGGTTAACAACACCACCACCAACAACAACAACAACAACAAGAGGGTTCTTGTGAGAACAAAATGAAGTATTTGTAAAGTACTTCATAACCCTTAAACCTTAAATGCCAGATATCATTATCATTGTCTTTGTCATATACAAAGCTTCAGCAATCAATCAACAATTTAGTGATGATAATAATAATAACTACAATTTGCATAGTGCTTTAAGGTACACTTAATATCTTATCTCTTTTCATTACTTACTATATATTTTATAATGTTTTAGTAAGAACACAGATATATTCTATTGTCTCTGGAATTCTGTCGATTCTAGCTGGCATCCTGTCAGAGATTTAGCTCTTAGCTCCAATATAAGTCCCTTTATCACATTTTTATTCTCAAATTCTAAGAATTTTATTTTATAAGTTCTCTGTGATTCTTGGAAAATAAGGTTAATTGTTTACATTTGAATATTAGGTGATGATTTTGATAAGAACCTTTCAACTGTATCTATGATTTTAAATCTGCCTCAGATATTTAATAGCTGTGTGACCCTAGGCAAGCTACTTAATTTTGCCTCAGTTCCTCATCTATAAAATGAATTAGAGAAAGAAATGGCAAACTGCTGCAGTATCTTTGCCAAGAAAATCTCAAATGAGGTCATGTAGAGTTGGATGGGACTGAAATGACTGAACAGCTTCAGTGCCTTTGAAAGAAGAAGAAATGACTTCATTTAAAGATGCAAAAAGTTTTTCAGCAGAGTGATGATACAATCAATCATACACACACATACACACACAGACACTTTGGTAACCCTACCCACATCTAACACCTCTAATAACCTTTACTGTCAAGGGCTTTATCCTTTATAGACTATCTCACCTAAGTTTCCAGGGTTGCAGTTTTTAAACTCATTTTTTTTTCCTATTTGGATAAGAGAGAACAGCTGGTCCCCATCCTTTTTTTTTTTTTAACAATCTTTCATTGACATGGATACCCAAAACTGCATGTAGAAATTTCTCACAAAGCTTACAATTATATTATCTACTTAATGCACCTATTTTTCCTTCCACTTCAAATTTGTGGAAGTGAGAAACTCATTCATGACAGGTGACCATGGGTGACTGTGTGTAGACACACATATGTGTGCATAAATATATATACATACATATATATATATATATGTATGTATAAATGCACACACACATCTATTTGAAAACTGCTCAATTAAAATATGGATAAAATGAAAATAAATTCACTTGCGCTCAAACTTAAAGAAAATATATAACATCACCTAGATATCTATACTATAAGGTCCTCTTCACCCAAGAGACTCTTCTGTATTTTGGCAGCAGTTAAGCATAGTAGAAAGATTTGAGTTTGGAGACTAGCTTTGCCCCTTATTGTATCATGCCATATGGATGTATGCACATGTGTATCAACATCTAAGTGTGTATGTTCAAGTATAAGTTGGGGGTTTGTATATATATATATATGCATGTATATATAGGAATGTGTACATGTGTAAGTATATGAGTGTGTACACATGCACATGTATTATGAGTGTGTTTACACACATGCACACACATATGAAAATGTGAATTTATAACAGTGTGTGTGTATGTTGTTCTGATAAATGTTTAGCAACTCATTCTCTGGAAAATACATTGAATACAGGATGCACTTTTAGAAAATTTAATCTACATTATTGATATTTTCTCCATCACTTTCTTTAGATCAGATGATCAATTAAATATAAATCAAGAATTTTTTGTAGCATTTGCTGATTTCCAAAGTTTAAATGTCCTCATTTAAAATTCAACAATTGGCTTCTGGGAGTCATATCAAAGTGGCATCATTGCACCTTTACCAATATACTATATATATATATATATATATATATATATATATATATATATATATATCATGAAAACACAGATGCACACACACACACATACTCACACAATAATGTTATTACTACTTGCAATGGTTTTATCATTGTGAAGTGCTTTCTAATTCAATAAATCTAATCAACAAATATTTATTAAGTGCCTAATTAAAATGTCAGCATTGTGCTACATGCTGGGTATATATATATATATATATATATATATATATATATATATATATATATATATATATATATATAATTTTAAAAAGGCAGTCTGTACCCAAACCAAAAGGAGACCAGAAAGTGGTTGGGGGTTGATGGGACATCAAGGATATCTTCTTCTGTGGAGTGAAATTAGGAAGTGCAGAAGTTGCAAATTATATTACAAATATGAAAACATCATTGTCACTGAATTTGTTCTGAAAAAGAAGTTTCCATAATCAAACTGAATGCTACATTTTCATCCTTTAGATTATTATAATTATTACTGATCATAATGAGAAAAATCATCTTCTATTTAGTTAATGATTTAAACTTTTTAAAGTATTCTTAATATAATATCTCATTTTATTATTGTGGAGAGATCGAATGAACACTGGATTTGAATTCAGAATTCAATTTAATAATCATTTCTTAAACATCTATTTTGTGGAAAGGATTGTGTAAGTTATTAGGGATGTGAAGATAAAAGAGACAGTCACTCCTTTCAAGGAACTCATATTGCACACACACACACACACACACACACACACACACACACACACACATATATATGTATATATATGTGTGTGTGTGTATATATATGTATATGTATGTATATTCAAAAAGTATAATACAATGTAAGATGTACTCAATGCAATGGGCACATTCTGAAAAAGCATTATAGAGGTTATGTGTATGTTTACATAATTTTATTTAAAAGCAACTTGCGGGATGGCTAGGTGGTGTAGTAGATAAAGCACTGGCCTTGGAGTCAGGAGTACCTGGGTTCAAATCTGATCTCAGACACTTAATAATTACCTAGCTGTGTGGCCTTGGGCAAGCCACTTAACCCCACTTGCCTTGCAAAAAAAAAAAAGCAACTTGCAAGGAGGCTTTGCTAGATATCTCCTGAATTCTTCCCAATTCTCTCCAAAAGAGACTAGTGATATGAGGTTGACATCTCTGCTCTCCTTAGAGGATATTTTATTGATGATAATTATATTGATCTTTCCTCTAAATATTATTAATCTAAGAGAATGATTTTTTAAAATTCAAGCTGCCCCTTTTAAGGCAAAGAAGGTACCCCGTTTTATCAAATGTTAATTACACAAAAGAAAATCACAATTAGTGAATAGTGATTACATTCATTAATGTAAACAGATACCAAATGGAAATCAGAGAAGTTATATAGCTTAGCTTGGAGAGAGAGAGAGAGAGAGAGAGAGAGAGAGAGAGAGAGAGAGAGAGAGAGAGAGAGAATCAGAGAGACAGAGAAAGAGACAGAGAGACAGAGAGACAGAGAGATTCACTTGAGCTTCTAGTAGCAGAGAAATAGTGAGGAAATGGCTCGTTTCATTATGTCTATCTTCTAAGGTGTGTTTTCCAGGCAGAGAAGGAAAAAGAAAGTGTCAAGTCACCCTTTTTTTCCCAGTAAAAGGGGAGATTTATGTAAATGCTTCAGGCTTGAATTTAAACATACATAAAGAATGGCCTGCATGGGGCAACTAGGTGGCACAGTGGATACAGTGCCAGCCCTGGAGTCAGGAGGACCTGAATTCAAATCTGGACTCAGATAACTTAAAAATAATTACCTAGCTGTGTGACTTTGGTCAAGTCACTTAACCCTATTACCTAGCAAAAAACAAAAGAAAAAAAGGAAAAAATAAAGAAAGAATGGCCTGCATAAATGCACTGTGGTAGGAGATAAGTTTAGGAAACTGCCAGTAGTCCAGTTTGACTGTAATATATTTTATAAGGTGTAAGTGACCAGAAAATGCATTCCAAAAGATTGAGCTCTCTTCCGTAGTGAGAGTTGTCCCTAACATGTAGCTTGTGTTGTCACTGTGTGACTTGAAAAGAGGTAGAATAGTCAGAATCTCTAGACTTTTTTTCCTTCTATCCCCACTTTTTCAAAGGAAACTTTAATTTCTGAAAAGAGAAGAGGAAGCAGGAAGTTGAGGTCAGAGGCTTCCACTTCACTTTTCTTTGTAGAAGGGGAGGAAGGGACTGGGTTAGAATTATAATTATTTGTTCCCCTAAATAGTAATGTGATTTTTTTTCAGGTTCATAATAAACTTTTGATCACTCTTTGTTATTGGGGGAAGGAGGACTCAAATTTTTTATATTTTTAATATTATATATCAATTTTAAATTTAGTTGTATTTTTTTTTTGCAAGGCAATGGTGTTAAATGACTTGCCCACAGCAAGGTAATTATTAAGTGTTTGAGGTCGAATTTGAACTCAGGTTGTCCTGACTCCAGTGCTGGTGCTCTATCCACTGTGCCACCTAACTGCCCAGTTTTAGTTTTTATGCTTTAGTTTCATATTGTGAACAGTGAATTTGTGTGTATGTGTATTTTAAGCCTATATTTCTGTACCAAGTGGATGGAAAATTTGCCTGTTTCAAAAAGTCTTCTCTTCCCTCCCTTCCTTTTCCTGAATTCCCTTTGCCTCTCCCACACCTTGCCCCTTCGCCATTCCCCTTTGAGATTTCTACCCTTCTTTGATTGGACAAGTTAGAAATCTTTTTTTCAGATCAAACCTCCTAATGGACAAAGCTATTTAAGGAGAAGGGTAGCCACCCATCTGGCAGAAACTGGGCATATAATATTTTACATCAGTTACCAAGATAAAGTCAAAATGAATACAGGAGCTAGATATAAAGGAAAATGTCATAAGAAAATTTGAAGAATGTGGAGCATGTTTTCTATCAAATTTATGGATAGGAGAACAATTTGGAAATAAATATGAAGAGCATTGTGAGATGTAAAACGGAAAATCTGGATTGCATTAAATTAAAAAGGGATTGTATTAATAAAGCCAATATAGTCAATAGTAGAAGTAAAATAATTGGAATAAAAAAATTTACAGATAGTTTGTCAGATAAAAGTCTCCTATCTCAAATTTATAAAGAACCTAGTCAAATTTAAAAGAATCTGAGTCATTCTCCAATGAAAAAAATGATCAAAGTTATGGACAAATAGTTTTTTTGATTAAGAAATTCAAGCTATATAAAATCATATAAAATACTGTGTCTTTATTGATTGGAGCAATGAAAATGAAAAGAAATTTGAGATTATCTTACACATATCACATTGTCCAAAGTGATAGAAGAAGAAAATTATAAACATTGGAGGGTATGTGAGAAAACTGGGACATTAATTCACTATTGTAGAAATGTGAACTCCATCATTTTGGAGAGAAATTTGGAGTTATGGCCAAAGAGCTAAAAAAACTGTGTACATATTCTTTGATTCAGCAATGCACTATTAGGTCTGTTTCACAAGGTGATTAAGGGAAAAAGTATCTGTACAAAAATATGTAAAGCATCTCTCCTTTGTGATGGCAGAGAACTAGAAATTGAAGGGATGCCTGTCAGTTAGGGAAATGACTAAACAAGCTGTAGTATATAATTATGACTACTATGCTATAAGAAATGATGACCTTTGTGATTTTAGATTTAAACATGGAAGAGTAGCATGAAATAATGAAAAGTAAAATGAACAGAACCAAGAGAACATGGCATACTGTAACAGTACTATTATTTGAAGAATAAATGTGAATGACTAAGCTATTCTGACAAAGAAACTATGAAGGAAAATGTCATCCACATTCCAGAGGAAGAAAGGAGAAAGGATAAATAGAAGTATATATAAAATATGGTTATATACATATGTATATACATATTTATTTCTAATGGTAGCCTTTTCTAGGGCAAGGTGGGGAGAAAAGGAGAAAAAATTTTTAAAAAACATTCAGAGCAGATAACAAAAAGGAATTTAGAAGGAAGCACAAATAGGGTAGCTTTTAAAATGACATATAGGATTTATTGCATAGTTTTTTTAAAGCAAACTGTAAAAATGAAAATCATGATTTTATATTAAATACTCTTTTTTTAACTTGGTGCTCTGTCTATGGAAATGTTCTTTTCCTTTTGTCTTTTGTATAAACTTTTAAATAAAAATTTTTTAAATTATTTGCCTAAGGTTTGATTTTTTTATTGTTTTCTGAATTTTACAACTCCCCCACTGCCAAACTTGCTTCCCTCCCTCTACTCCCCACAGAAGGTAGTCTGATAGTCTTTACATTGTTTCCATGCTATACATTGATCAAAATTGAATGAGATGAGAGATAAATCATATCCTTAAGGAAAAAATAAAATATAAGAGAGCAAAATTACATAAGATACCTGTCTTTTTTTAAAATTAAAGGTAATAGTCTTTGTCTTTGTTTAAACTCCACAATGCATTCTTTGGATACAGATGGTATTCTCTATTGCAAACACCTAAAAATTATCCCTGATTGTTGCACTAATGGAATGAACAAGTCCATTAAAGTTGATCGTCACCCCCATGTTGCTGTTAAGGTGTACAATGTTCTTCTGGTTCTGCTCATCTAACTCAGCATCAGTTCATGCAAATCCTTCCAGGCATCTCTGAATTCCCATCCCTCCTGGTTTCTAATAAAACAATAATATTCCATAACATACATTTACCACAATTTGTTCAGTAATTCCCCAATTGAAGGACATTCACTCAATTTCCAATTCTTTGCCACCACAAACAGGGCTGCTATGACTATTGTTGTACAAATGAGGTTTTAACCCTTTTTCATGATCTCTTCAGAGTATAGACCCAGTAGTGGTATTGCTGGATCAAAAGTTTTTGTTTTGCAAGGCAATGGGATTAAGTGGCTTGCCCAAGGCCACACAGCTAGGCAATTATTAAATGTCTGAGGTCGGACTTGAACTCAGGTACTCCTGACTCCAGGGCTGGTGCTTTATCCACTGCACCACCTAGCCACCCTGGTAGGCATATTTTTAATGCCCTTTGGGTATAATTCCAAATTGTACTCCAGAAAGGTTGAATGAGTTCACAGCTCTACCAGCAATGTATTAGAGGCCCATATTCCACATCCCTTCCAGCACTGATCATTTTCCTTTCTGATCATGTTGGCCAGTCTGAGAGATGTGAGGTGGTACCTCAGAGATGCTTTAATTTGCATTTCTCTAATCAGTAATGATTTAGAGCAATTTTTCATTTGACTATGAATTGCTTTGATTTCCTCATTGGTAAATTGCCTCTGCATATTTTTTTATCATTTGTCAATTGGGTAATGTCTTGTTTTTCTGAAAGTTTGACTCAGTTCTCTGTACATTTTAGAAATGAGTCCTTTGTCAGAAATACTTGTTCTAAAAATTGTTTCCCAATTAACTACATTTCTTTTGATCTTGGTTAAAGTGGTTTTCTTTGTGTAAAAGCTTTTTTAATTTAATATAATCAAAATTATCTGGTTTGTTTTTAATGATGTTTTCCATCTCTTCCTTGGTCATAAACTACTTCTCTTTCTATAGATTTCCAAAGACAATATTGTTTTTTATGTCTAAATTCTGTAACCATTTTGATCTTATCTTGGTATAGGGTATAAGACGTTGGTCTAATCCAAGTTTCTGCCATACTAACTTCCAATTTTCCCAGTAGTTTTTATTGAAGACAGAGTTTTTATCCCAGCAGCTGAACACCTTGAGTTTATCAAACAGTAGATTACTATAATCATTTCCTGCTATCTCTTTTGCACCTAGTCTATTCCACTGATTCATTGCTCTATTTCTTAGCCAATACCAGACAGTTTTGATGACTGATGCTTTATAATATAATTTTAGAACTGGTAGGTCTAGGCCACCTCCTTTTGCACTTTATTTCATTAAATCCCTGGAAATTCATGACTTTTTTATGTTTCCATATGATATCTTGGTCTCTTTCTGACTCCATGCAGAATTTTCTCTTTTATCAGATAGTTCTGGAATTTGGATACAACATTCTTTGGTGTTTTCCTTTTAGGATCCCTTTCTGGAGGGGATCAATATATTTTTTTAATAACTCTTTTGCCATCTGGTTCCATGATATCAGGGCATTTTTCCATCACTAAATCCTGTAATATTGAGTTCAGATTTTTTTTCCTCTTCATTGTTTTTAGGAAGCCCAGTGATTCTTAAGTTGTCTCTCCTGGATCTATTCTTAAGGTCAGTGGTTTTGCCAATGAGATATTTTACATTTTCTTCTATTTTTTTCAATTTTTTATTTTGTTTAACAGATTCTTATTATCCCATGAAGTTCATTTTCCATAGATTCCATTCCTTTTTTTAGAGAAGAATTTTCTTTATTTACTTTTTTCAACTCCTTTTTCCAAGTAGCCAATTCTATTTTTGAACAAATTTTCTATTTGCCCAATTGTCCTTTTGAGAAAATTATTTTCTTTTTGCGTTTGTCGAATTGTATTTTCCAAGGATTTGTTTTCTTGTTGCTAGATGTTAATTTTCTTTTCTATTCTTTTTAGTTTTTGTTTTTGTTTTGTTTTGTTTTGCAAAGCAAACGAGGTTAAGTGGCTTGCCCAAGGCCACACAGCTAGGTAATTATTAAGTGTTTGAGACAGGATTTGAACCCAGGTACTCCTGACTCCAGGGCCGGTGCTTTATCCACTGTGCCAACTAGCTGCCCCTAGATGTTAATTTTCTCTTGAGATTCTTTTCCTAATTTTTCCTATTGATTTTTAAACTTCTTCCTGATTTCTTCTAGTAAGTCTTTCTGGACTGGAAACAAATTCATATTCTCTTCAGAAATTCTAGATCTCTCTGGGATAGGATCTTTAGCTTCAAGGTAGTTTTCAATGGACCCCCCCTTTTTCCTGACCTCTCTTCATTTTCCTAGGATCTTGTTTTTTTTTGGGGGGGCTGCTTCACAGACCTTGATGTTGAAAATCCTAGAGGCTTTGCTCACTAGGTTTAATAACTCCAAGTGGGCTGGCTAGTAAGGGGTGCTATTTACTTTCTCTGGAGTGTCAGTGACCTTGATTTGAGGCCCTCTCCTTAGGCCTGAAGGGGGTGAGGGTGCACCTGAATACCATCATCCTTGAAAGATGTGGTCTGGGCCCTGGAATAGTTACTAGTTAACCACAAATAGGGATCCAATATCTCTATTCAGATGAAGTGGCTCTGCTGCCCACTCCTGAGCCTGAGGGGTCGGGTGTGGAGGGGCTGTTTCTGTGTTTGTTCTGGGAAGAGGACTCTGGTGACTATATGGAACTCCCACCTGGAGCCAAGTGGATCGATATCCAGCTGAACTCTGCAATTCACTGTGCTGGAACTCATCCTCTAGCCCTGCTGGGGCTCACCAAACCTCCATTCTCACAGTCAAACTGCCATGGCTTAGGCTGGTCCTTGGACCACTGCTCCTGGGCTGGTTCTCTGTTCTCCATTCCTGGTTCGCCCACAGTCCCCTGAGACAGACCTTGTTGGTAAATGTTCTTCTAGCTTCTTTTTTCTGGGTTTTGTCAAATGAATTTCTTTTAAGAGGTTTCTTTAATATTATTTCTGAGGGAAAAGCAGGAGACTTTAGCATAATGTTTGGCTTCTCTCTGCCATCTTGCCTGTAAATAAAAATTTTAAAATGAGAGATGAATATTTTCCAAAATCCCAGCACCTCTATATATCAGAAGCAGAACATATTGGATATATATGAGCAAATGAATATCTGTAGTTGTATCTGCCTCCTCTATATCCCTACTGTTACTGTCATCCTAGTGCTAGCTTAGCAGCCTTTCTCCTTAGAACCTGTCATCTCCCTTCAGAGCTGATAAGTTTTCACTCTGCTAGATCACATGGAAACTGACAGTGATGTCAATGGTATGATGGGTGATATTTTCTTCAGTTAACTGACATTCTAAAATAAATAATCACTTTGGGGAAAGGCAGTAGTGATCAAAGCCCTTAGACTTTATTTAGACAGGACACTTCTTTACCCTGAATGACAGGAATCTGCTAGGTATCTACTTCACTATCTCTTGAAATTCAGAACTGATACATTGAGTGGCTCATGCTTTGACTGGGAGCAATAGACCTGATGGGAAGAATTCAAGATGGGGGATGATACCAAATACTGTTTATTGATGGAAATGAAGAGAAGGTCACTGGACATGTCAGGATGGTAGAATCTCCTCTTCCTTTTATTTCCTTTTTAATGCTTAAAGCCATATGAAAAGCTACTTATATTCATGATATCACTAACTGTTAGTGTCCTTTGTTTATAGTTCTTTGGGTAAGGGGTTAGATGCTTCTCATCTTTGTGTCTTTATCACATTATATGTATCTTTCATCTAGGAGAACCTACTAACTTGAATAATGGAGCCTTTAGTCATATCTACTGGATTTGTGGAGCTATAGATTTTTTAGTTCATGAGCTCTCATCAGTGTTTTTATTTTTTATAGTCAACATTTTCTTCTGATTATCTTATGATATTACTCTCAGAATTACATGGCATGAAGTATCTAAAGGAATTTTATTTTATTTCTTTTGCTAGTTATGTAATTGATGTTCAACAAAATCTGGAGCCTTTGGCTATGTTATATAATTTCTATTGGCATTGTTCCCTGTTATTCTCATATTTCTATTGTTTAATTGTACTCTACTTGTTCCATGGCTTCTTCTGGTCACTGTCAAGCATGGTTTCACTGGGAATGAGGTTGTGAAGTTTCTATGTGCTTCATATTCCGGTTGAAACTGTACTCCTGGGCTATATGTAACTTTTCCTTCAGAAGGGGAATATTACCTTCTTTGATCCCTGGATTTTAAGTCATAAGTCATTTATTTTAAGGTAAAACCTTGCCATAGTTGTTGGATCATGGAAAATGTCTTTGAAGCATTTCATTTTCTAGGGAGGATTGCTTTTCAGAGACCTGACTAAAATAGGAATCTCTATAAAAAGAGATTCCTCACATTAGGTATAAAAATCTTTAAAACAGACTATTTATTGCTTTAAATCTAATTTTTGGTATCCTGAGTTTTCTGGTCTGCCAGGACGAAGTCTCAATCAGAAACCTCATTTTGACTTAGGGTGACCTATGGATAACACCTTCCTTACTGTATTATTTTTGTGACTCTTGAATTAATCACCTAACTCCTTGACTACTCTCTCAATTCCCATATCCAATATCTCACCAAGTTCTGTTGATTTTACCTTCACAACATCTTTCATATATGTCCTTTACTCTGGCACTGCCTCCCCTCTAGTATAGGCCATTAACATCTGCAAAAACATTTTGGTAAGCCCCTTATCTTCTGCCCTCTTTAATCCACCCTTCACTCAACCAAAATAATTTTCCTAAAATATGTCTGATCACATCATACCCCAATCAATAAATTGCAGTGGCTCACTATCAAACTTGGGATTAAATATAAAAACTTCTGTTTGCCTTTCAAAGCTAATTAATAATAATGTCACTGGCATTTATATAGTGTTTCAAGGTATGCAAAGTACTTTTTATTATATAAATAATTTATTTGTTTTCCAACTATATACAATCGTAGTTTCTACCAATTTTCTTTGTAAAGTTTTGAATTTTGCATTTTTTCCCATTCCTTCCCCCTCCCCCAACAGAAGGCAATCTGATAATCTTTAAATTGTTTTCATGATATGCAATTATCAAAATTGAATGTGTGGAGAGAACAAAACATATCCTTGAGGAAGAAAAAATATTAGAGATAGCAAAATTATGTAGGCCATAAGACAACTGTTTTAAAAATTGAAGATAATAGTCTTTAATCTTTGTTTAATCTTCACAGTTCTTTCTTTGGATACAGGTGTATTATCTATCACAGATACCCTAAAATTGTCCCTGTTTATTGTGCTGATGGAGTGAGCAAGTCTTTTAAAGTTGACCATCACCTCCCTTATTGATGTTAGGGTACATAATGTTCTTTTGGTTCTGCTCATCTCACTTAGCATCAATTCATGCAAGATTTTCCAAGCTTCTCTGACATCCCATTCCTCCTGATTTCTTATGGAACAATAGTATTCCATCACATGTATATACCACAGTTTGTTTAACCATTCCCTAATTGATGGACATCCCCTCAATTTCCAATACTTTGCCAATTCAAACAGAGCTGCTAAGAATATTTTTGTACAAGTGATTTTTTTTTCATGATTTCTTCAGAATATAGAATCTGTATTATTATTGTTGGATCAAAGGCACATTTTATTGCCCTTTGGGTGTAATTCTAAATTGCTCTCCAGAAAGATTAGATTAGTTCAGTGTTCCACCAGCAATTCATTAGTGTCCCAGATTACCCACATCCCTTCCAACACTGATTATATTGGTCATATTAACCAATCTGAGAGGTTTGAGGTGGTACCTCAGAGATGCTTTAATTTGCACTTCTCTAATCGGTAATGATTTAGAGCAATTTTTCATATGACTATAGGTATCTTTGATTGCCTCATCTGCAAATTGCCTTTGCATATCCTCTGACCATTTGTCAATTGGTGAATGACTTTTTTAAATATAAATTTGACTCAGTTATCTATATATTTTAGAAATGTGTCCTTTTTCAGAAATCTAATTATTGTTTTCCAATTTACTACATTTTTTTGATATTGGTTGCAGCGGTTTGTTTGTGCAAATGCTTTTTAATTTAATGTAATCAAAACCATCCAGTTTGTTTTTAATGATGTTCTCCATCTCTTCCTTGTTCATAAAAGTGCTTCCTTTTCCATAGATCTGACAGGTAAATGATTTCTTGTACTCCTCATTTGCTTACAATATTGTCTTTATGTCTAAATCTTGCATCAATTTTGATCTTATCTTGGTATAGGGTGTGAGATGTTGACCTAATCCAAGTTTCTGCTATACTATTTTCCAATTTTCTCAGCAGTTTTTAATCAAAAAGTGAGTTCTTATCCCAGAAGCTGGACTCTTTGGGTTTCTCAAACAGCAGATTACTATAATCATTTCCTGTGGTCTCTTTAAGCAAAGCATTTTTAACAAAAATTACGTCATTTTATCTTCACAATCACACTGGGAAGTAAATGATATTAATTACCCCCATTTTATAGATGAGGAAGTTAAGGCAAGCAGAGGTTAAATGACACCTAGCATACAATAAAAAAGCATTTGAGGCTTAATTCATGACTCTAGCACCATTGCTATATTTATTGATTCATTTCGCTACTTCACAATTGGATCCCTTCCAGTCTTCTTATACTTTAGTCTCTTCTGTGTACTTATATGAGCTACTGACTCTGATTTTCTGTTTTTGCCTTTCTTGGTATCCTCAGCTACTAGAATATTACTTACACATGGGGAGTCCTTAACAAATTCTTGTTGACTTGACTTTTAAGTGGACACCCCCTTCCTCATCTCTCTTAACTCTAAAAATGTTCCACTCAATGCCAATATAATTTAGTAAAAATTTAACTCTGATCATTTCAGTCCTTAAATTTTTAAGTTCCAGTGGTTCACTTTTATGTCTAGGATTGTATTCTAAAATGTTCTTTTTGGCACTTGAAATTCTTCATAAATTTTGTTCTTGTGTTGATATTCTTTTTATTCTCAACTTCCCTCTATACTATACATGGTCTAACTATATAGGTCTATTCGCTATTTCTATCACATAGCACTCTCCTATTTCTTTGATTTTTGTCTTTGAATTCTCTCCCACTGTAGCTCTGTCTCTTAATGTTCTGATTTCCTTCTCTCCACTCCTCAACTGCTATTGACTTCCCTTCTTAAGGTTACATTAATCAACTCTGTGTATATTATGTATATATCTAGATATTTGTCTTCCCTATTATGAGACATTTAACATCAGGTTTTTATCTTCCTTTCTCTTTCTAGAGCTTAGCAAAGGGTGTGGCACCTACTAATCATTTGATCAATGCTTCTTGACTGACTGAAATAGTAAGTGGTAGAAATGTGATTTGAACCCAGACTCTCTAACTTCAAATCTAATACTCTTCATTTTTTTAACTTCAGTTCCTTATCTAAACTCACTGATTTACCATGACTTTTTCTAACTTTCCTCCATTTCATAGGATTTCATTTTAGATGAATTGGCTAACACTGGATAATAGGAGTTAATTCTTACTGTGCTTAAAACCAGGAAAACTTGTATTCATGAGTTCAAAACTTAAAGACCTCTTAACTATGTAAGTCACTTAACCCTGTATGTGTCAGTTCCATTTCTATAAAATGAACTGGAAACAAATATGACAAACCACTGAAGTACCTTTGCCAAGAAAACCCTAAGTGGTCTTATGAACAGTCAGACATGATTGGATAATTAAAATTCTTTTATATTTCAGACTTTTTTCCCAAAATGTTAATTATTTTGGAAGCTTTCATACTTTTATAAACAAAGGTTACTCAATCAATCAATAAACTAGCAAAACAGAGCACTTAACAATTAACTAATCATCATCCATTACATAGTGGTCAACTATTGGTCAACTATTATGCAGGTGCTGGAGCCTTAAGGACAAAACTCAAGGAACTTACATTATGTTGGGGAATGCAACATATAAGTATATTTAACCTATATATGAAATAAATGCATGATAATTCTATGTGCAAGACATAGCAAAGGTTGCAAAGTTGTCTAGGGTATGGTCCTTGTTCTCAAGGACATGATAATTTAATTGGGGAGAGAAATATGCCCCACACTGAACTAATATTTAAGCATCTAAATACTTGACACTAATAGTAAATGCTATAAGAGCAAAGAAAGGAGAAAACAATGTAAGGAATATTTAAAAGATATAAGAATGCATTCCTTTAAAAATCTTACTATTTGCATTTTTCCAAGAATAAAAAACAGTCAAATCTTCCTGTCTTGATGTGGCTCTTTGTACCCAACTCAAAACATCTGAAAGGTAAATTCAAATTACATCTGGATATTCAAGTATTGTGGAAATCTTACTAGTTTTCAATATAGCAATGTAACTTGTGAAGTGAAAAAGGGATGTTTTTGCATATAATGTGGATGTGTGCCATATTAAATCATGCATAGAATGTGTTTTTAAGTTAGCCCAGAACTCAAGACACAAACTTGTTATTTCTTAGCTCTTTTCTATTTGAGAAGAAGCAAGCTTTCAGACATGTCTCAGTCTTCATGGTTTTAATCATCTGAAGGGAGAACTGAAACTTTGGAGATGCTATTGTTGAGTCATTCAGTGTAGTTCCCCAGACTGTGTAAAAATGTGGAAGATTGACTCTGTCCATTAATTCATAGGAGAAAAGTTATATAAGGAGGTGATTTGGCTTATCTAATTCATATAGGACTATAGGACTAGATGTGTCTTCCAAATACTACTGTACAAATCCCTATATATAAAAGGAGTCTTGGGACTGAGGTGTGGGGATAGTTTATAGAACAGCAAGAAGGAGAAGATCAGAGGAAAGGCAGGCTAGAGCTACAAGCTACATAGCTATTAAAATTCTCCAGCCTTTAGCTTCCTCTTCACATAGAAACAGTTGTCTATAACCAAAGATGAGAAGGAATAAGAATTAACTTCTGAGGATATCCCACAGATAGGCTCTTTCCTTCCCCTTACTAATGTGGAAGATATTAATAATCCTACTTCTGAAGATTGTTGTATCAAAAGATGTAAAAATTATAAAGTGCTTAACATGGTTTTTGCCATATAGTGCTATATAAATGTTATTAGTTGAACATACACAAAATTTTTGCATATACATTTTCTGCATTATTTTGCTCAATTATCTAATAAACTCACCTATATACCTATAAACAGCAATGATGGTTATCATCTTTTTTTCCTATCTAGATTTGTTATTTCATGTAAGGCCACCAATGCATATCTATCTTCTTTTTTGTTTTGCTTGCTACTTAATACATTTTTTTATTAAAGATTTTATTTATTTTAAGTTTTAAAATTTTTCCCCAATCTTGCTTCCCTCTCCCCACCCCCCACCCCCAAAAAAGGCAGTTTGTCAGTCTTTACATTGTTTCCATGGTAAACATTGATCCAAATTGAGTGTGATGAGAGAGAAATCATATCCTTAAGGAAGAAACACAAAGTATAAGAGATAGCAAGATCAGACAATAAGATATCAGGGTTTTTTCCCCCTAAATTTAAGTTAATAGTTCTTGGTCTTCGTTCAAATTCCACAATTCTTTCTCGGGATACAGATGGTATTCTCCATTGCAGAGAGCCCCAAATTGTCCCTGATTGTTGCACTGATGGAATGAGTGAGTCCATCAAAGTTGATCATTACCCCCATGTTGCTGTTTGGGTGTATAGTGTTTTTCTGGTTCTGCTCATCTCACTCAGCATCAGTTCATGCAAATCCCTCCAGGCTTCCCTGAATTCCCATCCCTCCTGGTTTCTAATTGAACAATAGTGTTTCATGCATATACCACAGTTTGCTAAGCCATTCCCCAATTGAAGGACATTTGCTTGATTTCCAATTCTTTGCCACCACAAACAGGGTTGCTATGAATATTTTTGTGCAAGTGATGTTTTTACCCTTTTTCATCATCTCTTCAGGGTATAGACTGAGAAGTGGTATGCTGGATCAAAAGGTATGCACATTTTTTTACAAATAATGTTTTCTATACATTAATAAAATATTCTTGTTTAAGAGTAAACAAAATACCTCCTTCCCCCCAAAAATGTAGACTTGCTTGAGCGATAAAGTAAAGGGGAGAGAAAAAAAATTAAAATTAAAAAATAATAGTAATAATTGTAGGTATGGCCAGGTGGCGCAATGGACAGAGCACCAGCCCTGGAGCCAAGAGCACCCGAGCCCATATCTGGCCCCATACACCCAACAATCACCCAGCCATGTGACATGTAAGCCACCCCAACCCCACTGCTCTGCAAAAACCAAAAAAAGAACAAAGATCCAAAATAAAATAAAATAGTAATAATAGTAAGGGTGGCTGGGTGGCAGACAGAGCATTGGCCCTTGAGCCAGGAGCGCCCAGGTCCAAATCCAGCCTCAGACACCCAATGATTATCCTGCTATGTGGTCCCAGGCAGACCACCCAGCCCCATTTGCCCTGCACCCCCCCAAAATAATAATAATAATAAAAAATGTGCTTGAGTCTTTGTTCCAACACCAACAACTCTGTCACAGGTGGATCACATTCTTTATGATAAGTCCATCAAAAAGTTACTTCCATATTTTTCCACCCTTGCCATTGCTGATGGCAACTCCCTCCTTTCATATTTCTCCACTACCATGTACTATATTTTCTCTTTCCTTTCACTCTGACTCTGCTGTAGGGTAGCTGAGTGGTGCAGCAGACAGATCCCTGGCCCTGGGGCCAAGAGGCTTGGAGGCCCTGAGCCCCCCTACCACCCCTTAGGCCCAGCATCTACCTGGCCCTGTGGTTCCAGACAGGCCATCCAATCCCAGCCCCTTGCAAGAAGTAAAAAAGAAAATGTGTTATATCAGTCCACTCTCCCCCCATGGTCCATCTTCTTTCCATCATTCACATCCCCACCATTTCCCCCTGTCCCCTCCTCCTTCTTACTCCAGATGTCTATACCCCAATGAGTAGATATACTATTTCCTCTCCTAGCCACCTCTGATGAGATCAAAGATTCCCTCATTCCCCCTTGCCTTCCCCCCTTCCATATCATTGCAATAGCTCATTGTAATGAAGAAAAATCTTATTATATGAAATATCTTGGACTATTCCCCCTCTCCTTTTTCTTTCTCCCATTACATTTCTCTTTTTTTCTATTGACTCCATTTTTACACCATGTTTTATCTTCAAATTCAGCTTTCTTTTGTGCTTCAACTATAAAAGCTCCTTTTACCGGCTCTATTAACTGGGAAGGTTCATATGAGTTTTATCAGTATCATTTTTCTATGCAGGAATACATGCAGTTCAACATCATTAAGTCCTTCATATTTTCCCCTTCTCCTCCAATCTCTATGCTTCACCTGAGTCATGTATTTGAAGATCAAACTGTCTGTTCAGCTTTGGCCATTCCAACAGGAACATTTGAAATTCCCCTGGTTCATTGAAAGTCCATCTTTTTCTCTGGAAGAGGACATTCATTTTTTTCTGGGTAGTTGATTTTTGGTTGCATTCCAAGCTCTTTTGCCTTCCGGTATATTACATTCCAAGCCCTATGAGCTTTTAATGTAGTTGCTGCTAAGTCCTGTGTGATCCTTACTGCAGCCCCATGATATTTGAATTGTGTCCTTCTGGCTGCTTGTAATATGTTCTTTTGACTTGGGAGTTCTGGAACTTGGCTATAATATTCTTAGGGGTTGGATTTTTGGGATCTCTTTCTCAGGGGGATTGGTGGATTCTCTCCATTTCTATTTTGCCCTCTGCTTCTAGGATATCAGGCCAATTTTACTGTAAAATGATGTCAAGGCTCTTTTCATGATCATGACTTTCAGGTATTCCAATAATTTTAAAATTATCTTTCCTAAATCTGCTTTCCAAATCAGTTGTTTTTCAATAAGATGTTTCACATTTTCTTCTAATTTTTCATTTTTTGGTTTTGAAGTAATGAGTCCTGATTTCTCGTAAATTCATCAGTCTCCCTGAGTTTCATTCTTTGTCTGAAGGATTTGTTTTCCTCAGAGTTTTCTTATCTCTTTTTCCATCTGGCCAATTTTGCTTTTTTTAAAGCATTCTTCTCCTCAATAACTTTTTGAACTGTTTTATCCATTTGACCTAAGCTAGTTTTTAGCATGCTATTTTCTTCATCATTTTTTTGGATTCCCTTGACTAGGCTGCTGACTTCATTTTCATGTTTTTCCTGTATCTCTCTCATTTCTTTTCCCAGTTTTTCTTCTAACTCCCTCATTTGATTTTCAAAGTCTTTTTTGAGCTCTGTCAGCCTGAGCCCAATTTCTGTTTTTCTTGAAGTCTTTAGATGCAGTAGCTTATGTTTCCTCATCTTCAGATTGAGTATATTGATCCTTCTTGGGATCATAGATAATGTATTTCTTCATGGTGTTCCCCTTTTTTCTCTGCTTGCTCATTTTCCCAGCCTAAGCCTGTTTTGGGGGTGCTTCCTGAGTTTTTGCAATACTCCCACAAGGGTCTCGGTGTGTGAGGCTCTGTCCTCTCTCCTGGTATGTGAATGACCATATGCATCCCCCCCTCTGCTACGGGGCTGAGATGGAGGGGGCCCCTGCTGTTCTATGGCGGGGCCTAGACTGTGATCTGGATCTGAATGTGTTCAGAGCCCCAGAGTCCTGTTCCAGGGGCAGAGGACAGAGCTCAGCATTCTCTCTTCACTCCCCTCCCTCAGCTCAATGGGCTCATGCCCTGGGGTCTCCTCTTACTGGCTCCGCCTGCTTCTGTTTCCTGGGTATGGAATGCAGTGGCCAAGCTGCTTGCTGTGTGCCCTGAGGGCTGGACTTCATGTCCTCACTCTGGCAGAGGTCCCCTGGTGTTCCCCCAATTTGTGCCCAGTCTCCTTGGGGCGTAGCTCAGGAAACTCCCGCGCTGCTGTGAGCCATGGCTCCCAGCACCCTGGGGCTGCCTCCAGGAGGTTGAAGTTTCTTTGCTCTGGCGGGCCACCCCTCCAACCCTGGGGAGAAGAGCCTTTCTGCTTTTTTCCAGGTTGCCTTGAGTAGGAGAACTGCCTCACTGGGTCCCTCTGTGGGTTCTGTCTCTCAAAAATTTAAAGTCCTTAGTTTCTACGATTTTTGAGAGAGCACCTAAGACAGGATCTCCTATTGTTGCCATCTTGTATCCACCCCCCCTACTTAATCTATCTTTTCTTTTCTATACTTATTGCTTCCCTCTACTCCTTTCCTCCTGTTCTAGATTGTACAAACAAGAGGGCCAAGGATCTTTAAGTAAGAAAGTTTATGAGATGGAAAACGGGCCCCTGTCTTCCCTTAGTGCTTAGAAGTGGCATTTGGGCACAAATACTCAACTGACAAGATGATTCTTTGCTGTTTCTTGTTCTTGAGGCAGCTGATGATGCAGTTAATAGAACTTCGGATATAGAGCTAGGAAGATCTGAGTTCAAATCCATCCTCAGCACTTACTAGCCATGTGACTGGGTAAGTCACTTAATTTCTGTCTGCCTCAATTTTCACATCTATAAAATAGCATTTATTATCCAAGGAGATCATGAGTATCAAATGTGATAATATTTTATAAATGAGCATTTATTTACCTACTATGTGAAAGGGCTATTTATAAAATCCTTAGCTTGATGTCTGATTTATGGTATTTAATTAATGTTCCCTTATTTCCTTTAGGGTATTTAAATTGGTGTCTATTCTTGGTATCACATTCAAAAAAGGACACAGTCATATTGGATTAAATTTATAAAAGGGTAAACAAGAGGGAAAGAATCTTGTTTTATCTTAGAGAAAACATGATAACTAGAATGAAAATATCTGGGTTGTAATCCTGGCTCTGTTGGAGTACTCAACCTTTCTGGATTTTAATTTCACTTTCTATATGATATCTTAAGATCCTTTGAGCTATAAATATAGTGACACACAGAAATGATGACCAGTTGAAGGAATTTGGAATACTTGGATTAGACAGCAAAAAAACAAATTGAGGGTTGGTTGAAGAACATGATTTCTCTCCTTAAACATCTGAAGAGATTTGCTTAGAATTAATTTGTTTCACCTTGTTCTAGACTAGAACACAAAGTAGAGAGGAAAATTTTGCTCAATTTCAGGAAAAACTTTCTGACAAGAAAGGTCTGTAAGTAGAATGACCTGCTTTGGAAGATAGTAAGTTTCCCATTTCAGGAAGTCTTCAAGTTTAGATTGAATGATCACATTCAGAGATGTTAAAGATAAGACTTATCTTACTAAGTAGGATTGAGGAAGATGATTTCCAAGGGAGCATTTAACTTCAAACTTTGAAACTTTAATTTGAAAATCCTGGAGGTATTTCTCTGATTTTTAGCCATGGGGTTACCAGATAAGGAGTGTAGGTTTACCTTACCCCCAACTCATTTTCTGCCTTCACATGCTTACCCCTCTGTAGGGATTTATAAATCATGATCATCACCATCATGATCATCACCATCACCATTTTCACCATCACCATCATCATCATCATCATCATCATCATCATCATCATCATCATCCCTTGTATAAGATTCACCTTAATTTTGGGACTTGAAATTTGAAAAAAATGTATTACATAAAGTTATTTAATTCAAGTTTTATTCATCATGAAATTCAAGGACTTCTGCTCATAGCTTTCAGGAATCTTTTAGTTAAGTCTGGTGCATGTGCAAATGCTTAGTCCTTTCTGTTTCATGAACCAGTTGTTTCCTCCTTTGAACTCAATCTCTTCTTTTTCATCAGTAGTTCTTTGTTGCTCTTCAATTCATATCTTCAATTCACTCACTAAATCAGGTCATTTGGCTGACTTGCCTCTCAAGGCCTTCTTCTGCCATGGTGTTTTCAGTAGGGTTTTTAATTGCCATAGTCAGTCTCAGATTGTTTTCTCAGTTGGAGGAGGACCAAACTAATGGTCAGCAGTAGGATTTCCATTTACTTTTGCAAACTGGATCACTTTGAATTTGAATTTAACACAGTATGAAAATCTTTTCTGAGTTATTTCTGAGCAGAACATGGCAAAAAATAACCTAACATACCAGTAACAATGTGAAACAATGATAGCAAAGACAACAAGTGTGAAAAAGGGGGAATTGCAAGTAAAAAAAAAACTATAATCATGCTACCAGTATTTAAACCCCCAATTTTTTGCTAATGGGTGCATCTTATACAAGGGAAAATACGGTAACCTCAAATTCAAGGGGAAAGGATAGATGAATAATTCTACTGTATTATTAGGTTCCATAGATTTTAGATTAATGCTCATACTATGGAATCTTATAGTATTTTTTTTAAATAGAGTAGTGCTATTTATGTTGAGAAAAATCAAGTTTATTTGTTGTTTGTCCTTTATTTGTTGCATTTGTCCTTCTTTTAAACCTCATTTTCTAGTTTCCTGAGAACAGAGAGTGTCCTTTGCACTTGCCACTGGCGAGTAATAACATAACACATTCAATAGTGTGCTTTACCTGTAATTTATTTCCTTTATTTTCTTGGTAAATTCCCTAAATATCTACAATTCTTATAACTCCCATTGCCCTGATCTATAAAAGTTTAGATTCTGAATTGCTAGTCAGTTTTTTGACATAGCAACCATTGGAGCATATTAGAAAAATCACTGGACTGAGTCTAGAGATTGGTTTTTAGTTCCTGAATCTGTCACTGAATAGTTGTATAGCTCTGAGAAATCAGTTCACCTTTCTTGGTCCCTAGCATGGTCAGTTGAAAAAAATGAAGGGGTTAAATTAAATGTTCTCTAAATTCCTTTAATCTGTAACATTTTGTGATTTTTAACTGCACCCTTTCCCTCATATTTCTTTAAATGGTTGCTTCATAGACATTTACACATAAATGTTTTGGGTATCTTTTTCTATAATCTACCAGGAGTTACTATTTTAGTTCATGATAAATTTATTAATCAGCAGTGAAAATAGCAAAATATTTACATTTGATTTTTCAAATGACTGTAAAAGAAAATAATTGGAAGTCAAGGAATTCTGTACAGGAGGAGTAAAAGGAAATTAAAGGTAAAAATAAAATTTCTTAAATCATCTTCTGCAATACAACTTTAAGAATGAAGGTTATATCAGGGTTCATTTAAATGAAGAAGATTAAATTTTGAGTTTGATTTTAAGAAATCTAAGTCCAATCCTGCCATTTAGTAGTTATGTGAGATCTTTTTTTGGACAGAGAGGTGGAGCCAAGATGGCAACAGGAGAAGAGCTGGGTGTTCTTTCCATAATATTTCAAAAATCTTAAAATTATGACTCTAACTAAATTTTTGAGGGACAGAAACCACAGAAAGAAGCAGTGAGGAAATTCTCTAGACCAAGGTAACCTGGAAAATAGTGGAAAGTCTTCTTTCCATGGGGTTAGAGGAGTGGCACACCAGCATGAAGAAACTTCACCCTCCAGGAGGTAGCCCAAGGACACCTGGGAGTGATGGCTCATGCAATTTCCTGAACTACACCTAGAGCACCAGGCACAACTTGGAGGATAAGTGGGTGGGGGGGGGACACCTCTGCCAGAGTGAGCACGCAAAGCCCAGGCCATCAGGGTGGTTGTGGCAGTTAGCCTGGTCAGTGCAGCAGTGGTGGCTGCAACAACCCAAATCCAGGAAATGGAAAAAGGCTAGGAACCAGCATGCAGGATCTTCCAGGAAAATGAAGCACACCAAAGATGGAAAGACTTTCGAGATTTGTCCTCTGTACCTGGAACAGGATTCTGGGGCTCTGACCACATTCCAATCCTGATCGCTGTCTAGGCCCCACATAGAAAAGCCCCCCCCCCACCTCATCCCCATGGCAGAGGTGTGCACTTGTGGTCATTCACAGACCAGGAGGGAAATCAGAGATTCACACACTGAAATCCATATGGGGGGGGGTGTTGCAATAATACTGAAAAACTCAGGAAGCACCCCAAAACCAGGCACAGGTTAGAGAAATGAGTAAACAGGAAAAAGAGGAACATCATTAAGAAATACATTGTCTATGATCCCAAGAAGGATCAAAATACTCAATCTGAAGATGAGGAAGTACAAGCTCCTGCATCTAAAGACTCCAAGAAAAATGAAAGTTGGACTCAGGCTATGATGGATCTCAAAAAAATTTTGAAAATCAAGTAAGGTAGATAGAAGAAAAATTGGGAGAAGAAATAAGAGAGATGCAGGAAAAACATGAAAATGAAGTCAGCAGCTTAGTCAAGGAGATCCAAAAAATGTTGAAGAAAATAACATGAAAATACCGTAGGATAAATGAATAAAACAGTTCAAAAAGTTATTGAGGAGAAGAATACTATAATTGGCCAGATGGAAAAGGAGATAAGAAAGCTCTCTGAGGAAAACAAATACCTCAGATGTAGAATGGAGCTAAAGGAAGCTGATGACTTTACAAGAAGTAAAGACACAGTAATTCAACACCAAAAGAATTAAAAATTAGAAGAAAATGTGAAACATCTCATTGAAAAAACAACTGATCTGGAAAACAGATTCAGGAAAGATAATTTAAAAATTATTGGGATACCTGAAAGTCATGATCAAGAAAAGAGCCTTGACCTCATTTTAAAAATATTCCTACAGTAAAATTGCCCAGATATCCTAGAAGCAGAGGGCAAAATAGACATTGAGAGAATCCACCAAACTCCCTTGAAAAGTGATCCAAAAAAACCCCCCAGGAATACTATAGCCAAGTTCCAGAGCTCCCAAGTCAAAGAGAAAATATTACAAGCAGCCAGAAGGACAGATATAATGATGCTGCAGTCAGGACCACACAGGACTTAGCAACAACTACATTAAGGGCTCACAATATAATATTCCAAAAGGCAAAAGAGCTTGGAATGCCACCGAGAATCAACTACACAGAAAAATTGAACATCTTCTTTCAGGGGGAAAAAATGGACTTCCAATGAAACAGGGGAATTTCAAATGTTCCTGTTGAATCAACCAGAGCTGAACAGACAGTTTGACCTTCAAATACAGGACTCAGGTGAATCACAGAGAGTGGAAGAAAAGTGTAAAATATGAGCAACTTAATGATGATGAACTGCATGTATTCCTGCATAGAAAAAATGATACTGATAATACTCATATGAAACTTCTCATTCAAGAGAGCAGGTAGAAGGAGTTTATATAGATGAAGCACAGGAGAGAGCTGAATTTGAAAATATAATATATTGTAAAAATGGAGTCAATGACTAAAAGGGAAACATACTGGGAGTAAGAGAAAGGAGAGGTGGCATAGGCTAAGATATTTTATATAAAAGATATTTTTTTATTTTATTGCAATGAGCTATTGCAATGATATGGAAGGGGGAAGGCAACGGGGAATGAGAGGAAGGAAACAGCATATGCACTTAATAGGGTATAGACATCTAGAGTAAAAAGGAGAGAAGGGGGAAAGGGGGAAGGGAGGAATGTAGATGATAGAGGAGAGGGTATATCATAGGAAGAATAGTCACATATAACACATTTTCTTTTTTACTTCTTGGAAAGGGCTGGGATTGGGAGACCTGTCTGGGACCATGGGGCCAAGTGGTTGTTGGGTCTCTGGGGTGGTATGTGAGCTTGTGGCCTTTTGGCCCCAGGGCCGCATTCTGTCTGTTGCACCACTCAGCTACCCTACAGCACATTTTAGAAGAGGGACAGAGTGAAAGGAGAGAGAAAATATAAGGTAGTGGGGAGGTATGGATGGAGGGAATTACAGTTAGGAACAACAATGGAAAAATATGGGAGTAACTTTTGTGATGGACTTATCATAAAGAACGTGATCCACCCAAGACAGAGCTGATGGTATCAGAACACAGATGGAAACACATTTTTTTCTTTTACTTTATTTCTCATAAGGGTCTATAATTTTTAGAGGGAAGGGGTATTATGTTTACTTTTAGTAATGTATAAAAAATCACTTGTACAAAAATTAAGAAAATTTAATAAAAAAGATAAAGCATAGTTACATAAAAATCAGCATACCACTTATCTTTCTGATTCTTTATTTTTTTTCCTGTAAAATAAAGATATTAGTATTTTCCCTACTTTGTTGATAAAGTTGTTGCAAAGAAAGCATTTTTAGTTTGCTAATTAAATGTTGGGACTTTGGTGTTGTGATGGATAAGTAATTTCATTCACATAAATGAATGCTGCCTCTGTTGATACAGATTGCAGTCCTTTCCTCCATAAGATCTCATCCTGTGAGATTTTAGTTCATTCTTTCCTATGGCATTCTCTAAAGAATCTATGCAATCTAATGGAGACCTTCTTATAGTGTTAATATTTTGCATATATATAAATAGCTATCTCTTTGTTACCTTCAAGGTTTCATATATATCGATGATAATTTTTTTGCATGGGCCCTCACTTTCCCCTGCAAGTCACACCAAATCCTGACATTTTCCACCTCTAAGATCATAGATAGGGAGACACCAGTCAAAGAACTGATGTGGGAAGAATAATATTTATCATGTTAAGTTCCCAGTAGATTGCAGGAGGAGGATTTGGCAGGTGTGAGAATGGGAAATGATGGGAGTAGATTAGATTATCACAAAAAACTGACTATTAGTGAATTATTACAACTAATATAGAAAGCAATTTGGAATCATACAAATAAAGTGACTATAAATAACCATAGCCTTTGATTTAGTGATCCCATTACTAAACCTATATTCTAAAGAGACCATTGAAAAGGAGAAAATCTCTGTATATACTAAACTACTTTTAGTAGAACTTTTTGTATGGTAATAGAGGACTGGAAATTAAATAGATGACTATCAATTACAAATGGCAAAACAAATCATAGTTCATGAATGTAACTGTGGCATAAGAAATTTTGAAAGTGAAATATTCATATAGTATATAGCTATTACCATGCTGTGAAATATGAATTCAAAGAAGCATGGGAAGAATAATTGATGCACAGTGAAGCAAGCAGAGCTAAGGAAACAAAATGCAATATACACGACTGCAATAATGTAAAGTGGAGAGAACAACCACATATGTACAAATCAAAAGTGAATGTTGTAAAATTATCAATAGCAAACTGCTCAGAATAAGAGATATGAGAAGATACTAATAATCACAACCCTTTGCAGAAGTAGGAAGTCCATATATGTTACACACAAATTTTTATATTTTGTCAATGTATTGGGTGGTTATATTGATATTTTCCTCTTCTTTTTGTTTTTTAAAAATGTTAGAAAGGATGAATCTCTGGAAGGGGCAGAGAAAGGACAACTGGAAAAACTTTGGTGATGTAAAAACACAATACGTTGATAAAACCTTGTTAAAAAAAAAGAAAATCTACCCACAATAATTCTATGCTACAGCAGAGTGTCTCCTATATGTAGAATTCTAGGTTGAAGGAGAATATAGCAAAATATGGTGTCACTTGCAGGGGAAAGTAAGGGGACATACTAAAAAATTATCATTGATGCACAAATTACAAATTAACTCCATTACAATTCATCTAAGAGGGGTTTGTTCATCTTGTTGGGGTTTTTTTGTTCATCATGTTGGGGTTTGTTCTTGTGCTTAAGTGTCACAAACAGTGTAGGCTCATTAATCATCTAATTGATATGTGGCATTTAAAAAGTTCAGGATAAGGGGTGGAGTCAAGATATCAGAGTGGAAGCAGGAATTCTTGCAAGCTCTCCCTCAAACCACTACAAATACTTTAAATAATGACACAAACCAAATTCTAGAGTGGCAGAAACCACAAAAAAGCTGAGTGAAACAATTTTCTAGCACAAGACAACTTGGAAGATCTCCTACAAGGGTCTGTTACACCTGGCTTAGAATGGGTCCACAAGGCAGCCTGGGCTGTACTAGAGCAAACTGGGCTCCAGCCATTCAGGAGCAGTCCACAGCAGACCTGGGTCTATGAGGGCTCTTCAGTATGTGGAAGAAGTGGCAGTTTCCAGACTTCTCAGCCAAGAGATTGCCAAGGAAAGTTAGGAACCTCAACAAGAAGCCTCTACTGCATCATCAGGAAACCTCTACTACACCAGATTTTGACAGCAAGATGCAGTCCAACACAGGCCTCAGTGTAGACCTGATCCCAGGGACTAGGAGCAGGCTTGAGAAGTCACCAGGCAGGGTGTTTCCAGAGTGATCACCCCAAGGATGGTTAGGGGGTTGGGGGAGATAGTAGAGATTTCTTTGTTATCCCTGAGGCAAGACGCTGTTGCTTTACCCATACTCAGATCCAGGTTACAGTCTGGGACCCCAGTCTCAGGAAAAGAAGCTTTACTGCCATAGTGGAGTGGGGAACCCTTCTCACAGTTCCATGGCTGAAAAGAATGCTTGTGATCATTCACAGACCAGAGTACAGGTCAGGATAGCAATCAAACTTCTCATAAGAGCTTGAAGGAATTGAGGTCCCTAGGAAGGTGTCCCTGAAAATAGACACAAAAACCCTAAAAAATTTGGAAAGTGCATCTTCCACCCTGGAAACAGGGCCCTATCTTAACAGCGAGTTAAAAATCAGATCATAGGAAATGAGAAAACTATAGAAGAAAAAAAAATCCAACCATAGACAATTACTTTGGTCTTATGGATGATCAAAACAAACTACTGCTTCTATAAGCTACTATGTCCAAAGCCTCCAAGAAAATATGAATTGGTTGTAGGCTATGGAAGAGCTCAAAAAAGATTTTGAAAATCGAGTAAGGGAGATACAGTAAAAATTGGAAAGACGAATGATAACAATGCAGGAAAATCTTGAAAACAAACTGAGTAGCTTGATGAATCAAGATACAAAAAATACTCATTTGACCCAGTCCAGTTTTGGGTCAAATGGAAGAAGCAGTCCAAAAGATCAATGAGAAAAATATCTTAAAACATAGAATTGACCAGCTGGAAAAGGAGATACAAGAGGGATCTAAAGAAAGTAATACCTTTAAATATAGACTGGAGCAAAGGGAAGCTGATGACTGAGAGAAATCAAGAAACAATGAAACAAAACTTTAAGAATGAAAAAAACTAGAAGAAAATATGAAATATCTCATTGGAAAAACAACTGACCTGGACAACAGGTCCAGAAGAGATAATTTAAAAAATTATTGGGCTACTTGAAAATCATGTCCAAAATAAGAGCCTATACTTCATTTTTCAAGAAATAATCCAGCAATATTACCCTGATATCCTAGAAGTAGAGGGTAAAATGGAAATTGATGGAATCCACTGATCGCCTCCTGAAAAAAATCCAAAAATGAAAACTCCCAGGAATATTATAGCCAAATTCCAGATTTCCCAAGGTGAGGAGAAAATATTATAAGCAACCAGAAAGAAAGAATTCAAATATCTTGGAGCTACAGTCAGGATAATACAATATCTAGCAGTTTCTACAGTAAGGGTTTTAGGAATATGATCTTTCGGAAGGCAAAAGAACTTAGATTACAACTGAGAATCAACTACCCAGTAAAATGAATCAATCTCTCTCAGGGAAAAAGATGGACATTCAAAGAACTATGGGGATTTCAAACTATCCTATTGAAATGACCAGAGGTAAACAGAAAGTTTGATCTATAAGAACAGGACACAGGTAAAGCAGGGAGAGGGTAAATGGAAAGGGCAAATTTTGAGAGATTTAATGATGTTGAACTGCTTGTATTCCTGCATGGGAAGGTGATATTTTTAACTTATATGAGCCTTATCATTTATTAGGACAGTTTGAAAGAGCATATAAAGGCAAGACACAGGAGGGAGTTGAATATGAATATGTAACAAAGTTGGAGTTCATGGGCAAGAAAGGAATTTACAGGAATAAAGGAAAAGGAGTCAAGATATCAGAGTGGAAGCAGGAATTCTTGCACTTCTTATTTCACATAAAAGAGGCAATAAAAGACTTTTGCATTGGAATGGAAGGGGAGAAGATAAAGGGAACAGAGTGAACTTTCACTCTCATCAAAAATGACTCAGAGAATAAATGACATATCAACTGGGCATAGAAATCTATCTCACCCTAGAGGAAAATAGGAGAGATAGGGGAGATAGGAGAAAGGGGAGAGGGAGAAGGGGGAGGTGATATAGGGAATAAAAGATCATGGGTAAGGGTAATATAATACACTTTTGAGGAGGGACCTAGTGAAAGGAGCAAGAAGGAATCAGCTCAACCAATGAGAAGGATGTCATTGGAGAAGTTGTTTCTTCCAGGGAGTGATGATATATGCCTGTCTGTAATCCCTACTATCAAAGGAGGCTGAAGCAGGTGGATCATTTTAGGAGTTCTGAATTGGAGTTCTGAACTGAGCTAGGTAGTGCAGTAGACAGAGCACTGGTATTGGCTTCATGAAGATCTGAGTTAAAATATGAATGCAGACATTAGCTGTGTGACCCTGGATAAGACACTGAACACCAATTGCCTTTAAAGGCTAAATAAGGACTAAAGATATTCAGATGCATACACTAAATCTGGTACAATTGTGGTAAGTCCTCTGGAATGAGAGGATCAGTGGAGTGACTAAGGAAGAACAAACCAGTCTCAAACTCAAAAAAATGGATCAATTTAAACAAGTGCTGATTAGTGCAGAGATTGGACCTTGGTGCTGCAATGTATAGAGAACTGACCATGGAGTCAGGGGGACTTGAGTTCAAATCCAGCCTCACACACTTGACACTTATTAGCTGTATGACCTTGGGCAAGTCATTGAATCCTGATTTCCTCCCATCTAGGGCTATCTCTGGTTGCCCTGATTCATATCTGGCCACTGGACCCAGATTGATCCAGAGGAAAAAGTCAGACTGGTGACTTAGCATAGCCTTCCCCTCATTTGTCACAGCATCACCTCCCTGATGTCATGCTTTTCTTTGAGAATGAATAGAGATTGGACTCATGAATGACCATTGAAATTCTAGGCTGAGTGAAATAGAAAGAAAGGTCTTTTCTCAAAAAAGGGGAGCTTTGACAATATTTCCTTGAAGTTACAGGTACAAGGAATATAAGAACACATTGTTGAAGGAATACTTTCCCAAATTTCTAAATGTCTAAAAATTTACACCTTGACCCTCACTCATTTTTCAAACTTCTCATGCAATTTTTTAAAAAAATTATTGATTTTCATCCATTTGCACATGCATATTTTCAAGTTACAAAATTTCTTTCACCCTCCTTTCCCACACCCTCCCCACAGCAGTGAACAGTCAAATTAGCATTGTACATACATATTTTGATAACCACGTTTGCAGATTAATTTGAGTTATTTTCAGTATGAGGAATTAGGATTAAGGAAAAGAGATATATGAGATAATTTTTATGAAGTGTTCAACAGATTCTGAAGGGGTGTGTGTGTGTGTGTGTGTGTGTGTGTGTGTGTATTTTGTTTTGTTTTTCTTTCTCTGGATGGGAATAACATAGACCATATCACATCTGATATAATTGTCCTAGCTCTCTGAACTGCTGAGAGAAGCTACTTCTATCAAGTTTGTTTATCTCACAATGTTGTTGTTGATATGATCCTGTAAGTCATTCCATGCTTCTCTAGAATCTGACCATTTATTGTTTCTTATAGAACAATAATATTCCAAAGTATTCATGTACCATAACTTGTTTAGCCATTTCCCAATTGACAGGGATTCCCTCAATTTCCAATTCTTTGCCACTACAAAAAGGGCTGCTATGAATATTTTGGAACATGTAGGACTTTTCCCTTTTTTTATAATTTCTTCTGGATATAGATCTAGAACTGGAATTTCTGGGTCAAAGGATATGAGCAGTTTTATTGCTCTTTGGGCATAGTTCCATATTGCTCTCCAGAAAGGTTGGACTCATTCTAACTTTTTTTTATTATCCAATGTATGGGACTATAATGCCTGCCTTGGGCAACATTGTGAAGAGGGTGACACTATCTTTGAATCCCTTTCATTTCCTTCTTAGTGCTCCCCTCAACATTCTTTGAAGTGAAGTCTCCACTTTTTTTTTCCTATTTGGTATTTCATTCTCAGAGGGCTTTGGTCTTTAGACAGCTAATAAGGGCTTAGAATAACCCCTTTCTAATGGTATTTATGTTTTAATGAGGACATCCAAAAGTTGAAAGTCTTCAAGATTCAAAGGAATGAATCCTTAATAGTGTAATTTAAATCAATATAAAGTAATATAAAGAGTCGTGGAGAGATTTGAGGGTCAAGGTAGTGGTGGTAGCTATTTGTTGCTTACTGAATCACAACTCTACAAGCAATGCATCAGTGTTCCATTCCTCCCACAACCTTTCCAACATTGATCATTTCCCTTTTTTCTCATCTTGGCCAGTCTGACAAATGTTGTTTTAATTTACATTTCTCTAATCAATAATAATTTGGAACATTTTTCATATGATGATACATAGCTTAAATTTTTTCATTTGAAAACTGTCTGTTCATATCCTTTGACCATTTATCAATTGAGGAATGACTTGTGACCTTATAAATTTGATGCAATTCTTTATATATTTTAGGAATAAAACCTTTATCAGAACTGCTAGTTGTGAGGATTGTTTCCCTTTTCTGCTTTCCTTCTAATTTGGCAGTATTGATTTTATTCATACAAAAACTTTTTAATTTAGTATAATCAAAATCATTCATTTTGCAGTTTATAATGTGCTCTAATTCTTGTTGGTCATAAATTTATCCCCTTTCTATAGAGCTGATAGAGTATTTCTTGGTTTATTAATTTATCTATGGTGTCACTCTTTATATCTAAATTTTTTTACCCATTTTGACCTTATTTTGGTATTGCGTGTGAGATGAGTTCTGTACCTAGTTTTTGCCATAGTATTTTCCAGTTTTCCCAACAATTTTTGTCAAATAGTGAGTTCTTATCCCAGAAACTTATGTCTTTGGGTTTTTCAAATAGTAGATTGCTGTACTCATATACTGCAGTTTCTTTTGAACCTATTCTAATCCACTGATCCATTACTTTATTTCTTAACCAGTACCAGACAGTTTTGAGGACTGCTGCTTTATAGTATAGTTTTAGATCTGGTAGAAACTAGGTCACCTTCATTTACATCTTTTTTCATCAATTCCCTTGCTGTTCTTGCCCTTTTGTTGCTCCAAATTAATTTTGTTACTATTTTTTTCTAGCTCAGTAAAGTAGTTATTTGGTCCTCTTGCATTTTCCAATATTTTCACACTTATATAGCATCACAGACTCTGAACTCTCTTACAAAATAGGAAATCAGCATCTCCTATTATACTCACAATTTTACAGAACTGTCATACAAGATACCATTCTACATCTGATTAGGCACAGGATTGCAGAATTATGAAAGAAAGCACTAAAGATTGCTAGGCAAGTCCTTTGATACTTTGTAGGGAGTGAAGAAGGAATTTCATAGTTTCATAGCTGACTTTTATAAAATCTCAATTTCAAAATGACGCTCTTATGTAGAACTTTTTATCAGTAATATCTGAAAGCCATCTAAATGTTACTAAGTATTAAATCTTCAAGCAATCACCTTCTCTTAGCAGAATCATGGGACCACAGATATTCTTATCCAATCCTCTCATTTTATAGATGAATAAATCTTATCCCAGAAAGGAGAATGATTTGCCTAAACATCCATGGTACTAAGTAGGAGAGTTGAGATTCTCACTCAGCTCTTTTGACTCCAAAAGAATTATGGCTATTATGGCTATTATATTTCTTGTGATCTTCCTGGAAGAAAAAGTAAGAAATTACCCACTCCTCTCTTTCCAATATGCAAACAAAATACCTAATAAATGTTAATTTACTTCCTTTATCCTTCCCTCTAGATTTTATTTTTTGAATGCAATTGTCCTTTTCACCTTGATTATATGCAAAGATAGTTTTCAACATTAATATTTTTGTAAAGTTTTGACTTCCACTTTTTATAACTCCCATGAAAGCAAGAAATCTGATATTCCCTTTGTATTTTCTAAGGAAGTTCTATGTATGTGATTCTAAGATCTTAGGAATAATAGTGATTCCCTCTCCTTGAGTGAAGGAAGCAAGCAATTATCATTAAATGCCTATTATGTGCCAGTTATTAGCTCATTTGATCTTCACAACAAACCTGAGAGGTAGATACTAATATCCTTATTTTCCAGTTAAGGGAACTAAGATAGTCAGAGGTTAAGTGAATTTCCCAGCTAGGAAGTATCTGAGGCCAGATTTGAACTCAGCTTCTTGATTCTAAGACTGATTCTAACTTCTTAGGATATGAAGGAGGTTGGAAGGCAAATTTAAACTTTATTTTCAGAAGTTCTTAAAATATGGACCCTGAGGTTCACTTTGGGGATTGGGAGTTTTTGATCTCTTTGGCTCATAGTGTCTCCTCACCCCAAAACTAAGAAAATTGCTACCTGATTCTATTTAGTGTATTAATACCAATTTCCTTTGCAAGCACATGGTTTACCAAGTTAAAGAAAGTTTTAATAACAGGTCAAAGAAAACAAAATAGATCTCATAATAAAGACTCCTGGGGAAAACTATACACTGTAAAGTGAGCAAAATCCTCTTGAAGATCTATGGAATTGCTCAGCCAGGAAGATATTGAATCTCTTCCTCTCAGTGGTGTCACTAGAAGTGGGGTACTCCTTCAGCAATTGATCTTCCATAGCTCCCTCTTGTTTTCAGAAAGCAATATCAAACTTAGCCTAGAAACAGCATTAGGGCTTCTTCTCCAGCAAGACTGAATCCTATTGGGACCAAACTTTCCCCAGTGCTGATCATTGTCTTCTTCGCCACCACAATAAGGAAAACCTCCAATGTTTCCTTTGTGTTCCAGCTGATATAATTATCCCATATGTTACAGCTTCCATGATGAAATGTCATACTAGAAATTCTTATTGATATTTTTCTCTTATACAATCACTCTTGTCAAATAACTGTCTTCACAAATGGTTTCCTGGGGGCAGGACCCTATTGTTTTACATCTTCCAAAGAGTTCTGATCTCTAACTCCAACTTCAGTGACTAGAAATATTTATATCTTCTCTCATTCAGATACATGAGAAAGGTGTTCTTTATCTGAGGGAGGACTTCCTATTAGTTGAAGAGCTGAAAAAGCAACCTAGTTTTTCCTTAATTCTCTCTCAAATTCAGAATGACTTATATATGGAAAGACAGTGGGGTGGGACAGATTGGAAGACTTATAGTCAGTAATTCTCTGTCCTATATTGAATGTGTGACTTTGGACAAATGCCATTAGTTTCAGTTTCCTCAATTGTAAAATTTGTATAATTAGGTTACCTACCTCTCAAGATTGATGGTAGGATCAAAAAAGATAATATTTGTTAAGTGCTTAGCATAGTGAACTGACAAACAAACAGTAGGCATTTCATAAATTCTTGTTGCCTTCCCTCTCCCCTTTCACTTCTAAATCCCATTAAAAATGAACATGAAAAAGTATTCAAGCTATGGAGCAAACCTGGTGTATAAACCAGGGTCTTCTGATTGCAAACTTAATAGTCAGCTGTCTTTCTATCATATTACTACCATCTCTGAAAATTAACCCAAAGGAATGACTAATAGTGAGAAAGCTTTGAAGGTCTTGGGTAAAATGATAAGTTAATAATCTAATAGCAGATAGAGAAACACATTAAGTAATTGTCACTCATCAAGACCTTAGCAAGAACAAAGCCCTAAAAGGAAGGAGAAAAAAATCTTATTGATCTCTGACTGAGGTAACAGGGAATATTGTAGCTCTGAGTGGTGGTCTGAAGAAATCTGGAACAAGAAATTATGTGAGAAAAACAGGTCATATCCCTGCCAAAAGTTTGACTCTTCCCCTAGGCACAAGACATTCCTAAACCAGAATAAAACGAGATTGCTTTACTAATGGATTAATGTTACTAATCCTTTAAATCCTGAGAAGGTTGAAGCACAATCAATATTCTGGAGTGAGTCTTATTTCTCAAATCTTTGCTGCCACTGATTGATGCTGATAACTCTTAGCTTCCCCTTCTTCTTGTCCATATTCCCCTTCTACAGCAGGCTCTCCAGTCCAAGGGCATTTTTTCAAGGTTTATTTATAAAGTAAATGGTAAATTGAAGTAAATACTAAAGGCTTACAAATATTCTTAATTCTGGTAAGATTACTTTTAGTATTGAATTGGCTGACATGTTGATGGTGCTCTTTTGTAGTCTCTTACCAGGGATATTTTGATCAGGAAAAACACATATGAACCAGCTCTGCTTTTAAAATTCTCACCCAAGAATTATGGGATCTTTCCTATCCAGAATATTCCATGAAATCTCAGATATTTCCCCATGTCATACAAATCTTTCCATCTTCCACTTCTAGCCTTTGCAGACACTATCCTGCATTGCTTGGAATGATGATCTTTCTTAAAATCATCACTGAAGCCCTGGGTTCCTTTGAAGCACAAAGCAAGTGCCATGTTTTCCAGTAGATCTTTCATGATCCTTCCATTTGATAATTTTGTCTATGTAATCCCTGTCTCTTGACTATATTTTCTTCTTTGTTTTCTACAATTCAAACATGTTTGCATATTTGATATCTTCTGCAAACAACAATTAGTTTTTTTCTCCTTGACTTTACTCTGACTATCTCACATACCAAGAATCTTTTCCTACCTCATTTCTGCCTTGTATTATTTCAAGATTCAGTTCAAACACTCATCTTCTGCAGGAAGCCTTTCCCATTGCCTCTTCCCCTCTCAAACTGCTGGTGCCTTTCTTTCTGGACTTATATTCTACCTATTCTACATGAATGTGTATGTTATCTCTTCTATTGTAATGTGAACTCCTTGAAGACAGGGCCTGTTTCTACCTTTATTTGTATACTCAGTGCTTAGAAGAGTGTCTGATATACAGTAGTTGTTTAATAAAAGGTTGATTGGTTGGTTGGTTGACTTGAAGTCCTTGAGGGCAGGGTCTGTTATGTTTTTGTCATTGTATACCTAGCACCTGGCATGGTAACCTGCCATATAGAAGGTGCTCAATGAATACTTATTGAAAATAATTAAATTTGATATTTAACAAACTTGTTACATTGTTAGTCTATCAAAAGTGCTCCAAGACTCTTGTTTGGAACAAACTATTCAAGGCATACTGAATGAGGAAATCTGGTTTCCTCATTATTACTTACTTCCCCACTCCTCTAGTTTACAGAAAGCTATGTTGCTGATAGAAGCACAAACAAACAAAAGCATCCATGGCTTCTTGGAGCTTAGGAGAACTAGGAAGTAGTAAAGGAGAGACATGATAGGGATATAGCTAAAAATCAACGTGGGAGTTTAGTTGTGGGCAAAATAAAGCTGCCATGTCAGAGCTTGGTATAACAAAGGCAAACTCCTAAATACTGGTATAAGAAGGATGAACATGATGACTAGAGTAGAGTATAGACTGGGAGGAATGGGAAAGGGTGAGTGCAAGGATGTGTTGGAGCCATCTGATTAGAAGATGATAGGGCTGATTTTTTAATTTTAAGTGTGAGTGCTTACAGCTTAAGAAATCAGAAAATACTAGAAATAAATGCTTGATTTATTGTTTTATTGATTGCCCATACTTAATACAGTAGTGGTTAAACTATCAATAATGCATATTAAACTTAAAAGTGTACCCTGAATTTTTTTTTCCTGGAAACCTGTTAAGCATTGCGAGTATATCCCTAGGTGAATGGGAAATAGTATAACCAAGCAATTAGTCTTTCCAAATTGACAATTGATTTCTCATCATAATAACACAGAAAATTTTCATTCCCTTGTTCACAAAAGGTTCAAATTCCTTCTAGACTGTAGCCCAAAAGACAGCAGGGATGTGTGGCAACACTATTGATAAAAGCCCTGTCTTATTCAGACAGGAAAGGACCCTGGATTCCAGAGAAAAGAATCCAGAAGGAAGAGAAGGTTCCAAAAGAAAGATGTAAGGGTCCTGAAATAATTTTTCAATTACTTACCAACTTAACTAAGAGCATTTCTGGAGACTTGAAAGTAGCAGGTGGGTTCTTGTGTTGAGTCCGCTTCATCCTATAAATGCAAGAATAACCATTGTAGATGTTTTTTAGATGTTTTGAGAGATTGAATGAATACCCACTCAACAGTAACTGGAGCTGAAATAACTAGGAAGATTCACACAATTGTGGGCTTTAACTAAGATGCCAGAAGCCATCGGGAATAAATAGTGATCAGTAATCTAACCAAGCAGAAAGCAACAATCTTTATTATAAAGCAAGAAGCAACAACAATTTGGAAAGCTAGAGCTCTATCAGTCTGTTATAGATATATCAGGAAGGGAGGCTGCATGGAAGGATGCCATGTGGAAAATGTTCTTCAAGTTTCTTAGAGAAACATAGCAGAAAGCACAGTGCAGAACTAACATCCCCACAGGCTAATTCCTGCTGTCAGGCTAAGATGCCTTGATTTGTAGCAGTGACTGTCAAAGACATCAAAGCCAACTAGATCATCCCCCTGCCTCCAGTGAGATCTGCATCTTCAGGAGTTATGTCTCCAGGACTTTAAGTTATATTTGCACAGGCAGGGCTGGCTATATTTATACATAGGTGGCTACCCATATAAGAGGCAGTAGGCTGTTGCAGAAAACATGCTGACTCAGGAATCAGAAAGATTTAACTTTGAGTCCTTACTATAAAGGACTTGCTATAAATTACTTTATTCTGCTTTTTTCATCATTAATTGCTCCAAATGAAAAGGATTTTAATGAGATCTTAAATTATTCTATACCAAGCCCCCTTGCACATGTCAGTTTATATCTAATGAATTATAGTTCCCTCATCTGTAAAATTATGATAATTATATTTAGGAAGGGAAACCTGGTCTAGTAAAGAGCCAGGAATACCAGAGACCCTTACTTCTGACAACTTTTGACTACTTGACCCAAGTCACTTAATGTCTCAGTGCTATAGGCCACTCATTAGAACCATATATTATAGAGAAAGGTACCAATTATCATTTGTAAAGAGGATTTCCTCATCTAGGAATATACCAGACACTCACCAATCTGGTCATTAAATCTAATATTTATATCAAAGATCAGATCACAGGATTATAGATCAAAGATTCCTAAACTTTTAAAAAAAAGTTTTAAATTAATTTAAGGTAGTGGGGTTAGGTGACTTTCCTAAGGTCACACAGCTAGGCAATTATTAAATGTCTGAGGCCAGATTTGAACTCAGGTACTCCTGACTCGAGGGCCAATGCTTTATCCACTGTGCCACCTTGGTGCCCCTGATTCCTAAACTTTTGATTGTAATGGATCCTTTTGAAAGACTAATGAAATCTATAGACTTTTTCAGAGTAATGTTTTTCTTGTACATAAATGCATAAAATAAAACACATAGGCTTATTCTAAGTTCTAAAAGAAAATAATTATGTTGAATTTGAGTTTTTAAAAAAATATGGGTCTTTTTGTTTTTTTCAAGGCAATGGATTTGAATGCCTTGCCCAAAGTCATATAGTTTGGTAATTATTAAGTGTCTGAGGCTGAATTTGAATTCTTGTTCTCCTGATTCCAGGGCCAGTGCTCCACCCATTATGCTACCTAGATGTCCCCTAAAATATATATTAAAAGTTAATGAATTCCAGGTTATGTTCTAGAGATATAAGGGGTATCAGATACCATCTTTCTAGATCCCATATTTTACACATGGGAAATTTGAGACTAAAGGAAATGAGATCTGTCCAAGCTCAGATAGGTAGCGAGTGTCAACAGAATTTAAATATAGATCATCTAACCCAAAAGTTTGCTGTGAATAAAAGACAGTAATAAACTGATAAAGCAAGATAGAAATTCAATTCTATAGTTATTAAATACCTACTATGTGTATACATTATCATATGCTTTTCCTGCGATACCATTGGGGATCCAATTCTTGGGAATCTTTAACTAAATTTTCTTTTAAAAAACATAAAGTATTATTATTATTATTTTATCCTATGTTCTTTCATGTTCTTCTGGAACAGATGGGATTTCAAACACAAGAGCATTGACTGTCTGGCAGGGAATGCTGAAAACAATGCAGGGTAGAGAAGAGAGAAGTCAAAGAAAGGGTCTCAAGGCATGGGAGATAGTCTTTGCGGACCAATATTTCTTCTGGTTAGCCTTGTATTTAGCTTAGGCCACTGTCCTATCATCTTCTTTGCAATCACACCTTGTGGCGGTTAATGAGTTTCTGTAGTCTTGAGTATTTGAAATACAGTGGTCGAGAAAATGGTTGACAGGAACATGGAAATCAACTTAGAGTCTCACTTAGAAATGAATCAAATTGAACTGAGCATTAAGAGAGGGAATAAGGAGGGGACTTCCCCAATCAAAGCAACATTTCCTGACAAATTTAACTGCAGTTTTCATCACTTCTAATGAGGTAGGAATCAAATGTTCTTCATTGTCATATGGAGAATTTTTGACTAACCATCTTGCTAGCCAGTATCCTATGTTGGTAGCTTGATTTTGGCTGTGAGTCCATTTTGAGAAACCACAACAGCACACACACACACACACACACACACACACACACACACACACAGTATTCCAGGATGATCACGTTTGTGTTTGAGATGTGCATGTGTTTTAAATATATGAATTCACATATGGATAAGCAGACTGATGGACAGAAGGACACAGCAAGCTACCCGCCAACTCTTCCTTTAAGTGAGATGTGTTTCCTAAAGAAGTGAATCAAGTGAGAGCCTTTAAGATGTGGTTTAAACCAATTTACTCATAAAAAAGTTTTGGATACAAACCAAAAGCACATAAACCTAGCAGGAAGAAAGTGGGGGAGGGTGATGAGGAAAAAAGCTGTGTTTGAAAGAGAAAGCCCTAGATTATTTTAATCAGAATTATTTTCAGTCACTGTCTCTCTACATAACCAGTCATTTCTGCCATGAGGCACAAGGCCAACACCGTCAGTAGCCTGACAGTTTTCTCACATCAATCTAGGAAATATATAGTTGGCCATTTGTGCCATCTGCTACACAGGTGTCAGTCACTGGAAGGAGGGTGGAAACTCAGAACAGTGTGCTGGAATGTCATTAAAAAGAGAATGAATAGTTGCAGCCCTGGGAAGAGGCTGAAAAATTGCTAAGCCTAGGGAACTGAGGTAATTTCAGGAAAAGCTCAAAAATGAGCTTTTATATAGCATTTAGGATTTGAAAAGGGGTTCTCTTTTGACCTTCACCAATCCATGAAGTAAGTGGAGGGTCTGGAGCCATCTTAGAACTTGTGAGAAGCCAATTTTTAAATTTTCAGTGGTGAATATTTATACCTTAGAAATGGGTTTGTGTTAAAAAAAATAGGACTAGATTTATTGTTTTGCTGATTGCATCAATTTTTAAAAAATGATGGAGGAATATACTTAAAAATGTGTAGAGTATTTTTCTTTTTTTGAGAGCTAATTATTTAACATTTACCAGCACACTACTGGGAAGATGCCATTATTAGTTTCATTTTAGAGATGTAGCAAGAAGCACAATGAATCTGATTAAATTCCCCAGGATCACATAGCTCATAAGCATCTGAGAAAGGATTTAAACCTAGGACTTCCTAATTTTAAGTCCAACATTTTTACCACTGTTTTAGCTGTTCAAAATACAAGCTGATCAGAAGAAATTTTTCTCTCATTCTTTAACTTGATATTTCATTTCTAGATTATGAAAGTTTATTGTGAGACAGAAGGTCATTTTCAACAGTTTAAGCAATAGCAATAATACATATCACTTCCCATATTTACTAAGAGTAACTTCAGCCTAATAGATGTATATTTGATTTTCTTTCTTTGTTTCTCTGTATTTGTTTCCTTGCTTCCTTCCTTCTTCCCTTCCTTCCTTCTTCCTTCTTCCTTCCTTCCTTCCTTCCTTCTATCTTCCTTCCTTTCTTTTTCTTTCTTTCTTTCTTTCTTTCTTTCTTTCTTTCTTTCTTTCTTTCTTTCTTTCTTTCTTTCTTTTTTCTTTCCTTCATTCTTTCTTTCTCAAGACTTGTGATTTCATATATGTAGGGAACTCCTGCTTTAAAAGTTCCCTACACAAATGCACATCAAAAGTGCATTCAAAACTTAAATTCTTAGTTAACTGTGAAAATGAAAAGTTAAATGATTTGCTGAGAGTCAAACAATAAGCATCCGTCAGAATCAGAAACTGAACCCAAGTCCTGCTGACTTTAAGGTTCACTCTTAAGGTTCCCTCAACCTTGTTTGAACTGAGGTCTCCACTTTTTTTATTTGGTATTTCATTCTCAGAGGGCTTTGGTCTTTAGACAGTAGTTTAGAATATCCCTTTCTAATGGTATTCATGTTTTAATGAGCATGTCCAAAAGCTGAAAGTCTCAAGATCCAAAGTAATGAATCCTTAATGGTGTAATTTAAAGCAATTGAAGTAATGTAAAGAATAGTGGAGAGATTTGAGGGTCAAGGTAGTGGTGGTGAGTATTTGTTGCTAATTCATAAATTTAATCTTGATATCCATGTTCTGTAAGGAGGTTGTGGTATGATTTTGAACAAAAGGAAAGTTAAGAAAGAAAATATTGCACCAAATTTTGGTGAAATTTTACTAACTCTCAAGGAGACTGTTGATGGTTTTTATGGGTGTTTTTTGGTCCTTTGTCCTTGAAGAAGACCATGACATCAGGGATGTGATATGACAAGTGCATGGATTTGGATTTCAATGGGGGGGGGGGGCTGTGCTAAGTCACCAACCTTACTTTCACCTTCAGAGCTGTCTGGTTCAGTGGCCAAATATGAATCAGGATGACTGGAGATGAACCTGGATGCTAGGCAATTGGGGTTAAGTGATTTGCCCAAAGTCACACAACTAAATTAATGTCATGTCTGAAATCAGATTCTAACTCCTGTCCCTGTGACTTCAAGGCTAGTGCTCTACCCATCTTAGTTGCCATTAAAGAGCCTATAACACACTATAGGATGTGTAAGCACAACCAATCCAGTGAAAACTTGATTAAATAGAACCCACTTGTCTCAAATTTTAATTTAGTAAAATTTTAGCAATATATGACCTTTTAATGATAAGAAGCAAATGGTGGTGAGAGAAGAAACTAATATCAGGGATTTCAGTAAGATACATCAAATTGTAAAGAATGAAGCACCATCAGTAAAAGGCCCTATCAACAATATTTTATGTCTTCTCCTTCTACACCTCTACTGCTCTATAATGATCTTAGGCTAGCACAATGTTTCCTAATGACAAATATTTATTATATGCCTCCAAATTCAAGAACTGGATTCTACTCTTGTGCATTTATGACAAATTAAAGATGAGAAATTCCCTTCTAAAGAGAATGAATTGGAGACATAAGTGGGAAGATTTACCTGAGGCCTTGTTGGTCTTTTCAATCATCACCTTACTTATTCTAAGGGTGTAAGGGAAATAAATGTTTTGGGTGGGGGATCACTGGCCACTAGAATTTCTACCTACCTGGCATATTCAATTTTCATTTTGAATCTTTGCTTTGGTCTGAATGTGGACATTAATAACTGATAGAATTTTGCTTCCCATTTCTCTGCCCTTATCATCATCTAATTTGGTTTTTCTTTCCTTCAAAGTTGAAAATTATATCTGGCAGAGTGAAAACAGGGTCTCTCCCCACCCCAGGCTCTCCCTCAAACCACTCCAAGTACCTTTCAAGAATAATTCTAACCAAATTCTAAAGTGATGAAACCCACAAAGACAATTGGGAAACTCAGCAGGAAAACTCTTCCTCATCAGAGTGAGAGAGGAGCTCAGTTCAGTGCAGATCTAGCCCTAGGGGACTAGGAGCAGGCCTAGGGAGCCATTCCACAGCTGCTTTCAGACTGTTTAGCCTATAGATAGTAAGTAGAGACAGGGCAGGTTGCAGAGGTCTCTTTGCTATCCTTGAGGCAGGATTCTGTTCACCCATACTCAAATCTGGATTGCAGTCTGAAGCCCCAGTCTCAGGACAAGGAGCAAAAGTATAATAAAGCTTATTGCAGCAGTAGATCAGGTACCCTCTTCACAGTTCCAGGGCAGAGTGGAGTGTTTGTGGTCATCCACAGAACAGAGTGCAAGCCAGGGGAGCCATCACAATCTCTCATAAGACCCTGGAGGAATTGAGATCTTGCAGGTCCTGGGGGTTAGCTGAAATCAACTGCAAAAAAAAAAAAAAACTCCTCAAAAGCTTGGAACAGTGTGTCTTCCAGCCTGGAAGCAGAACCCCATCTTAACAGAGAGTTGGGGAAGTGAGCAAATAACAGAAGAAAAAATAATTTGACCATAGAAAATTCCTTTGATTCTATAGAGGTAAAAATACACACTCAGAAAGAATATAACAAAGTCAAAGCTTCTGAATCCAAAGCTTCCAGGAAAAATATGAATTGGTCTTAGGCTATGGAAGAGCTCAAAAAAGATTTTGAAAGTTAAGTAAGGGAGGTAAAGGAAAAATTGGGAAGAGAAATGAGAATGATATGGGAAAATCATGAAAACCAAGTCAGCAGTTTGATGAAGGAGATAAAAAAATTACTGAAGAAAATAATATTTTAAAAACTAATTTGGGTCAAATGGAGAAGGAACTCTAAAAAAAAGTCAATGAGGAGAAGAATGCCTTAAAAAGCAGAATTGATCACATGGAAAAGGAGACACAAAAACTCTATGATGAAAATGATTCCTTTAAATGTAGAATTAAACTAAGAGAGGCTGATGACTTTATGAGAAATAAGGAAACAATAAAATAAAACCAAAAGAATAAAAACTAGAAGAAAATGTGAAATATCTTTTTTGGAAAAACAACTGACCTGGAAAACAAATTTGAAAGACATCATTTAAAAATTATTAGACTATTCAATAGTCATGACCAAAATGAGAGTCTAGACTCCATTTTTCAAGAAATAATCCAGGAAAACTGCCCTAATATCCTAGAAGCGGGGGTAAACTAGAAATTGAAAGAATCTATCAATCATCTCCTGAAAAAGATCCCAAATTGAAAACTACCAGGAATATTATAGCCAAATTTCAGAAATAATACAGAGAAAATATTACAAGCAGCCAGAAAGAAATAATTTAAATATCATGGAACTGCAATCATGATAACACAAGATTTAGCAGCTTCTACTTTAAGGAATGTAATATTCCAGAAGTCAAAAGAACTTGGATTACAACCAAGAATCAACTACCTAGCAATCTGGAACATCTTATTTCAGGGAAAAAGATGGATATTCAGTGAAATAAGTGACTTTCAAACTTTCCCAATGGAATGACCAGAGGTGAAAGTTTGATCTTCAAGTACAGGACTCAGGTGAAGCATTGGGAGGGTGGACGGGAAGGACAAATTTTTAGGGACATCATATTGAATTGCTTGTCTTCTTGCATTGGAAGCAGCTAGGTGGTGCAATGAATAGAGTACTGGCCCTGGAATCAGGAAGACTTGAATTTAAATCTTGCCTGAGATACTTAATAATTTCCTGTGTGACTTTGGGCAAATCACTTAACCTCATTGTCTTGCAAAAAAGAAAAAAAAGAAAACAAAAAGTGAATACAAACTGAAGAATATTTTTTCTCACTTTATTTTTCTTGAGATTTCTTTTCCTTTGTGGGTGGGTATGTTTACTTTTCAACATGTCTATTATAGCAATGTTTTTTTATGGCTACAGATTTTTAACCTATACCAAGTCATTTGCTTTCTCAGTGGTGGAAGTAGGGTGAGAGGAAGGGAGAGAATATGAAACTCAAGGTTTTGGAAACAATTATTGGAACTTGCATATACTGGGAGAAAAATTAAAAATTAAATTTTTAAAATTTTAAAAAATCAAAAAAGGAAAAATATATCTAACCTCTAAGTTTCAGGGATAATTTTTCATCCTGAAGTAAAATTTTAGAATGTTGGCCTAAGAGCCAGAATTAAGCAATGTTAGATTCATTATAATGTATTCACTAAGTCAAGAAAGTAGATACAAACATTTTCATAAAATTTTAAGCAATTTTTGGGAAAAAAATAGTTTTTGATGACTTTGTAAAAGCTATTCTATTTTACCAGAATGTGTGTGTGGAAGTATGTATATTTGGTTTCTTTGAGCAAGTTTGTGTTCCTAAGCTATTTTAGTATGAGAGTATCCTCATATAATATTTATTGTTCTTATCATGTTTTGAATTGGCTTTCAAGGAATGGTGGGTGAGAGGCAGGTTAATTTGTACAGACCTCTATAGTCCTTTTCAAATTAAGCACCAACAATAGTTAATTATAGAACCCTAACTAGGAATTTTTGAAGTTTTATAACTGGGATAAGTGGAAATAAGGGTATTCTAGACTGGTCAGTTGTGGGGAACCTAACTAGTGACCCCAAGATAGTAGTGATCAAATTAGTCCACCATGTTCTTATTGTTTTTATGTTTATGAAAGACTTCAAAAGTTGACAGCATTCTTCCAATTGGGACCTAGTTAAAAGTTATTCTTTTGTCATAGAAGCAAGTGATGTGAAGCATTTGCAACACAGATGTGAAGCAAAGGTTTTATATATGGGAAGCCAAACTGAGATGAGACTGAATGGTAACCTATGAAAATAATAACTCCTATTATCAAAGTTGACTATATGAAGCATTGAGATAAATTGATATATATAGTAGTGAAGAGCAGTCATTAAATAACAGACATTTATTTAGCATTTACTATGTGCCAGATTCTGTACTAAGTTCTGGGAATAAAAATACATGAAGAAAGAAAAACCATGTTGTTGACTTAACTTGATGCGATAGTGAAAAATATTGATTTGTTAAAAGATAGGTCTTTTAACAAAACTCATTTGGAGAATTGATTCTCTACCCAGGGACAAGGCAAGAAATACAATAGCCACTGCACATAAGAAGTCTATAAAACATATTTCCACATTTGTGAAAAGGAAAGAAAAAGAAAAAGAAAAAGAAAAATTGTTTCAATATGCACTCAAGGTCCATCAGTTCTCTATCTTGAGGAAGATATCATTTTCATTGTGAGTTCTTAGAAGATGCCACACATCACAGTTGCTAAGTCTTTCATAGTTTGTTATCTTTATTTAGGTTTTCTTTTTTTGGCAAGGCAATGGGGTTAAGTGACTTGCCCAAGGTCACACAGCTAGGTAATTATTAAGTGTCTGAATCTGGATTTGAACTCAGGTCTTGCTGACTCCAGGGCCAATGTTCTATCTCCTGAACCATCTAGCTGCTCCTCATTTATCATTTATAAATTTGTTTTAATTTTACAATTTCCCCCCAATCTTGCTTCTCTCCCCCCCAACCCCCACAGAAAACAGTCTGTTTCCATGCTATATATTGATCAAAATTGAATGTATTGAGAGAGAAAATATATCCTTAAGGATAGCATAAAATATAAGAGATAGCAAAATTATAAGATCCCTTCTTAAAAAATTAAAAGTGATAGTCTTTGGTCTTTGTTTAAACTCCACAATTCTCACTTTGGATACAGATGGTATTCTCCATCACAGATACCCTAAAATTATCCTTGAATTTTGCACTGATGAAATGAGCAAGTCCATTAAGGATGATCATCACCTCCATGTTACTGTTAGGGTATACAGTGTTCTTCTGCTCATCTTGCTCAGCTTCAGTTCATGCATGTCTTTCTAGGCTTCTCTGAAAGACCATCCCTCCTGGTTTCTAATAGAACAATATTGTTCCATGATGAACATAAACCACAGTTGGTTATCATTACAATATTACTGTTACTATATACATTGTTGTACTCCTGGTTCTTCTCACTTTATTTTGTAACAATTTATATGCCTTTACAGGATTTTTTCTGAAACCAACTACTTCATTATTTCTTATAGCACAATAATACTAAGAATAATTGAATACCATTGCTTGTTCAAGCATAAATATTCCTTAAGTTTCCAGTTCTTTGCCATCACAAAAAAGAATTGTTAATTAGATTAATTCACAACTTTCTCAAAAATTCATTATTGTACCTATTTCTCACAACCCTTCAAGTATTTGTTATTTTCCTTTTCTGTCACCTTATACAATTAAAGGAGCAAAAGGAGGAATTTCAGAATTATTTTAAGTTGAATTTCTCTAATCATTGGTGATGGAGAATATTTATATAATTATTAATAGCTTAATTTCTTCTGAACATTTCTTTGAAAATTTATCAATTGGTAAATGGCTCTTTTTTTTATAAATTTATCTTAGTTCCCTTTATTTTGGAGGTGTGAGACTTTTATCAGAGAAACTTTCTTTAATTTTTCTCCATTATGCTATTTTCCTTCTAATTTTTTGTTACATTGATTTTGTAAGTGCAAAAACTTTTAAAATTTAATGTATTCAAAATTATCCATTTCACCTCTCATAAATGTCTGTTAATTATTTGTTCATGAATTGTTCTAATCTTAGATTTGACATGTATTTTTCTAGATTTCCTTAATTTCCTTATGATATTAACGCATATGTACAAATTATGTACCCGTTTTGAGCTTATCTTGATGTGAGATATTGGCTTTTGCCCAATTTCTGATAGACAAAGACTACTTTCATAGAAGGGTTTTGTTTTTTCAAATAGTAAGTTCTTGACCAATCGCTGGGATCTTTTGGTTTTTCCAAACACTAGATTACTCTGCACATTTGCTCTGTATATGGTGCACCTAATCTATTTTTTTTAGGTTTTTGTTAGGCAATGAAGTTAAGTGACTTGCCAAGGTCTCACAGCTAGGTAATTATTAAGTGTCTGAGGCTGGATTTGAACTCGGGTACTCCTGACTCCAGGGCTGATGCTCTATTCACTGTGCCACTTAGCCACCCCCGTACCTAATCTATTCTATTCATCAACTATTCTATTTTTAATTCAATAACAAATCATTTTAATGATAACCACTTTGTGGTTTGTGATCTGGTACTGCTAAGTCCCCTTCTTTCAAAAATGATTCATTTTTAAATGAAAATAGACAAAACTGTGGTCCCTATTGTCTGTCTGAATATATCTACTTCACATTTCACTCTTTTGCTTACTTTTGTTCAAGTTAGCTTAGAACTTCAATTCAGAAAGAAATAGGTTCAAATTTTGTCTCAGATGTGTGGTCTTTGGCAAATTTATTACCCTCAAGGATTCTTAGTTTCCTCATCTGCAAATGAGAGGTGATGGGATTAAATGAAATAAATGTAAAACACTATAGAAGTAGGAGCTATTATTATTTCTTAAAGTACTTAGTAAGATACTTTTATAAACACTTGTTCTTGAGATTAGGCAATGCTTGAGGGTGAACTTCTGACAAAAGTTAGGCACATCCAGGGAAAAATGTAAAAAGTGAGAGGAAAGGAGATAATGATAGGAGAGAGAGAGAGAGACAGAGACAGAGACAGACAGAGATAGAGAGAGAGAAAGAGAGATACAGAGACAGAGAGATACAGAGACAGAAAGACAGAGAGAGAGGAGTACTACCAGAAATTGGCTCAGATACTTTCCCCTAGTGCTTAGGATAGGTGTTTGATTATTTTTCCTTGTTTGAAGATCTAGAGTCAATGGGAAAGGTTACAGCAACCATATAGTTCTATGGACAAAGAGCAAAACTAACATTACAAATCTTTGTTCTTCAGTGTTTTATTTTAGAAAGCAGAAGAACATGAAAATCCTCAAACATAAGCAGTTTAGTTTGAACAAACTAAACTTTGTTCTTTCACTTCTAAGCACATAATGCACATCATTCAGAAAGTACCTCCAACTGAAGCTCAGAGAGGTTACAAAAATCCCCCATCATAAATAGTAAATGTCAAAAATAGGATTTGAACCTTATTCCGCTGATTCCACAGTTAGTATACTTTCTTATATAAAGAATTGCTTCATACATGATAATAGTATTATATTTGTTGCTGAACAACAGGATCATTATAACTATACATTGCTGTAGCTATTGTCTATATTGTTTTCCTGATTCTGATTATATAACTTTGCATTAATTAATGTGTTTTACTGGTTTATTGAATTGTTTCTAGTTCAACATTTATTATGTCACTGTAATATTCTATTGCATTCATGAGTGATCATTTGTTTAGTAATTCGCCAACTGATGATCACCAAATTTGGTTTGTTTTTTTTTACTGCCACAAAGGTGCTATTCTAAATATTTTAGGGATATGGGACCTATCTTTCAATTCTGACTTTCTTATATTATATACCTAGTTAAAATCCCTGGGTAGAATGGTATGAACATTTTCAGCATTATTTTTAGTTTAGTTCCAAATTGCCTTCCAGAGTAGATGGAACAATTCACCTACTAGTGTTAGTCTGTCCATCATTTATTAGCCAATTCAAATGAACTGTTTTCATCTTTTATCATTTTTGGCAATTATTTATGTACAAGGTAAAACTTCAGAGTTGTATTGGTTTCTATTACTCTTATCATCAGTGATTTGGAGAAATCTTTTATAAAGTTGTTTGTTAATAGTTTGAAATTCTTTTGCTCACATTCTTTTACTTTTTATCCATTGGGATGTGGTTCTTGGCATCATATATTGAAGACATGTATATGCTCCCTCCCCATTTTCTCTCCTTTCCCTTCCAGAGGAAAGTGACTAATTTGTTTGTGTTTGTATTCTCAACACTTAGTATAGGGTCTGGCACATTATAAATTCTTAATAATCTAGGTAAACTCTATTTGTGCTAATTCTCTGTTACTTTTGACTACTAGAGAGATTTGATACAATGTTTCCACCCATTCTCCAAGCAATAGTTTCCATTTTTGTCCTAGATTTATTGAGTTTATGCAAAATTTTTTCAATTTCATATAATAAAAATTGTTTACTTTATCTTTTATATATATATATATATATATATATATATATATATAATATGCATACAAATATATATGTTTGAGAAAGCTAAGAATGCTCCCACTAGCCAAAACTTTGGAAGGTATTTGTTAACTTCTCTTCTAAATCTTTCTTATGGTATGACCCTTGATATTTCTGTATCTGTGACTTTTGAGTTTATTGTGATATGTATTATGTAATTTTTTTGTATTATGCAATTGTAATGATGAAAGTTGATCCCAGGAAAAAAAGTGAAAAATGTCCTCCTAATTTTTTTTTCATAGATGAGGACCACAGGTCTAGAAATTACACATACTATATTTTTAGACACAGTTGATACTTTGATCAGTTTTGCTGAATTGCTTTTTCCTCCCTAAAAAAAAACCCCAAATGTTTCAAGGGATGGCTTACTGGAAAGGTGAAGGTAATAATATAATTAGAAAATGAGGCATTTTAAAAGCCAGAAATATCAATTAAAACTTTAAATAAATCCTCTCTCTGAAGGATCATCAAGCTAGAGCTATGGGGGTAACTTGGAAACCATCTAATGCTAATCTCTCACTTTATGGATGGGGAAAATCAACAACAACAACATCTGCTGCTACTGAAGTCAAGGCAGTTTTGTAACTCCTTCATCAAATAAATAGTAAATGTCAAAAAGCAGAACCTCATTCTTTTGATTCCATAGTCAGTGTACTTTCCTTTATACTAACTGCCTCTCATAATGTATTAATGATCAAAGTTTAATAATTGAATTTAATTGCTGAACAAGATACTTTGTCTCTGATCCCACTTACATAGAAGTGAGTAGGTGTTGGTTTTTGATCTCAGAGCTTAGAAGCCAGGGTATTTATTTTGTTCCAACTGTTTTACAACTAAAAAGTATTCCTATAAGTATTTTTTTTGTGGTACAATAGGGTTAAGTAACTTGCCCAAGGTCACACAGATAGCAAGTATCAAGTATCTGAGGCCACATTTGAATTCAAGATCCCCTGACTCCAGAATATATTCCCTAGCATTAGGATTTTTGCATCAAAGAATATGAAAGTAGCATATAGAAAAAGTTAAGATTATTTCTTCAGTGGTTATTAGGCACCCATTTAAAAGTATTTTTAATTTACTATAGGGGGTATGTCTCTTCCCCCCTCCCATTAAACTGGTAGAAGACACAAATTTTGGAAAGACAATTGGAAAAAATCACCAAGCTTGCTCTCACGGACTTCACTCATTCATAATTATTTTTTGAAGAAATTTGAAATCAAAGGAATTTTAAAATAAAGTTATTTTTAACCAAAGGAAGAAGTAAAGTACTCTCAAATATGTGCTTATATATTGGTTATATAGCTTCACATTTCAATATAAAAAGAAAAAATAATTGAATATGGAACAATATCTTTCTGTTTTATAGGTTTTTAAAATCTATGGTTATATAGCACTAATATATTCATTCCATTTTTGTCCCTTTCTGAATATCTATTTTTCTTTTGACTATTTCAGTCTTTTAATCACTTTTTTCCTTTTTATTTTCTTTTTCTCTATATTAACTGTTTCATTATTCCTTTCATATGACACACACTGATAAAAATCTTCATTTGTATCTTTTAAGTATAGTTGAGCAAAATAAATCAGTTGAGTTACAATAATCAACTGAACATATCTGAAAATTACATGCTCTATTTTGAACCAATAAACTATGACTTCTCTGCTAAGAGGTGGGAGGGAGCCTTCATCATCAGTCCTTTGGAATCATGATTCATCTTTCCAGACCACAATTCTGATACTTTTTGAAATCTTTCATTTAACATTATTAATGTAACCATGAAAACTATCTCCTATTTCTGTTCATTTCACTTTGCATCAGTTCAGAAAGAATCCTTAGGTTTCTCTGAATATTTCCTTTATTTACTAAAGTAAAAAGATATTTACCTAAACCAATTTATTCATTCATTCTCCAACTCATTTTTTTTTTTGCTTCAGCAAAAAAAGTTTTTGAACATATCGGTCCCTTCCCTTTCGCTTGATTTCTACATTGCATTTAATCAAATGTGGAATCAATAGAACAAAGAAAAATTCAGTTTAGTGACTACTTAATCATAATTACATGTTGTAAGTTAAATTTTGAAGGAAAATAAGGATTTCAGTAGGAAAGGAGAATATATTTCAGAAATAAGAAGAAATGTATAAAGGTAAAAGAGGTAAGAATGTAATTAGCAGTACAATTTGGTTAGAAAGAGAAGTCCATCATGGAAAGTAGTGTGATAGGAAAGACTTTCCAATTCTTGAATTCTATTTAAAGAAGTTTAAGTTTTTTCGTATGGACCACTGACTTCCAAAGTAGATTGTATGTCTCTCAGAAGATATACAAGAAAAACCATTGAGGGGTAGGAAGAAAATATTAGAACCTCTATTTATATTTAATTAAAGAGCCAACAAATAAATTCAGTTTTACTAATATTTACTATATTGATTAATGCTAGTGGTCTTTGCAGACAGTTATGAGACACATATGATAAATAAGGAATCCTGTGATGAGTGGGGAATTCTACATTGTGGAAGGGTTGACTGTGGCTCCTTCACTCATTCATTAGCTTTACAGATAGAGATTTTTTTAGTTTACATGCATTTCTTAGCAGATTTTTAGATTACATCACTCTCACTAAACCAACACTTACAAAATAAAGTGACTTTTCAGATTGTGAAAAGAAAATTACAGCTGACATTTTTCTTACTACAAATATGAATTCTTTGTCAGTCGCATTATAGGATAATATATGATAGCCTAATGATAACTGAAAAGAAAGTGGTTTAAATTGAAGTTATAAATATTATTTGTAATAATGATTTATATTCACTTTCATTAACAACAAACTTTGTTTTACATGTATTTTGCTTTGATATTTTATCTAATGATCATAAAAAATCATAAGCAAAATGTTTATTTTTGGTGTCAAAAATGTGTCATGTCATTTATGAAAACTCTCATATCTGTATAGTTTAAATTAGAATAATCTTCAACTGTTTTTGCCTGTAATTGTAATCTAACCACTTAATATGGTGCCTAACATATAGTAAGTCCTTGATAAATGCTGCTGAACATTTAAAAATCTTTTAGATTGAGGTTTGAGCCTCTTTTTAAAAAATATTAAAATACTTCACTCTCCAATTAGTTTGTAATAACAACTGATTGACATTAGGGAAGTTGGCAAATTACTATCTGAATTTCAACAAAAACCTTAGCATAATTGATGGATGCAATTGAAAGATGATTACTGTGATTAAGTAAGTACAGGCAATGATGCACTTCTTCCATTTGGATCTACATTATAAGTTACATTTTTCTGCTGTGAAAACCATTAAAACCAGGTATCTAACTAAATTGAACATAGTACCAGAGATTAGATTAAAGAGTTATATAAATTTTTAAAAAAATAATATCATGATTAATCACAGTAATATAACTATCAAATGTTATAGAGAGGTAAATGGCTTTGTGCTTTTAATAAAAATGAAAATTGTTTAAAAAATATTTAATGTCCAAGATGAGGTCAAATTTGATTCAAGAAGGTGTCTTATTGATTTTACACATGACATTTTATTAATTATATTACCTGGTTGTCTCTCCTGCCATATTTATTTGACCAATATTTCATCCTTTTAAATTTATATACTTGTGGATATTTTATCATCTAAATAACACATTGACACAGGAGTACATAGGTATACAATTTGAAATACATATATATTTGTAAGTGTGTTTTCAAAAATTTAAAATTGTTAGTTGTATATGGTCAAAAATGGAGAGAATTACACTTTTGAGAAGCAATACCTGTTGGAGTTCTAAATAGAGCACAAGTTGTTAAGGCAATGCAGATTATTTTTTTTTTAGGCTTTTGCAAGGCAATGGAGTTAAGTGACTTGCCCAAGGTCACACAGCTAGGTAATTATTAAGTATCTGAGGCCGGGATTTGAACTCAGGTACTCCTGACTCCAGGACCGACGCTCTATCCACTGTGCCACCTAGCCACCCCCCACAATGCAGGTTTTTAATAAAAGAATCTTAATGGGTAGATATTGATATTTTCGATGGCATAAGATTTCTAATTTTTTCTGCTTTTTTCTATTTTTTTTTTAAATTTTGTGAGTTATGTGCCCGAGAGGAAATTTATAACAACACACCTATGATTATTACATGGTGAAGCTCCTAGAATTTCCTGAAAGGGCCAATGAAATGGAGATGTGAGAAATTCCAGTGTCCCAAGGCTCTTCATGACATTTGATCCTCTGATACAAATATAATTGACTCTTTATAAATTATAAAACAGAAATTGTAAATGGTTCAAGTTCAAAAAGTAGTTGTAGATCTGGGTACATGGATATAAATCTCCTGACTCTATATAGAAATCTTTCCACTATTCCACTATTCCATGGTTATTTCTGTGTCTTAGAATTATAGTATCTTGGAGTAGAAGGAACCACGGAGGTTATCTAGCATAGCAACATCAAATGCGTGGCCTTCAACATTTCTAGGGGCAGCCTGAATTATATTAAAATGTAATTTGGAAATATTTAACAAAACAAATTCAAAGTATATATACATATATATATATATGTATGTATATATACATATATAAGAATTTGAATAAAATATTACTTTTAATTGTTTCAATTTTAATATTATATATTCACATATGGCTTACTTCTAGAAATCCTCAGCAGCTCTGATTTCTATGAAAGAAGATTGGTGGCATAATAGATAGACTTATGGAACTGGAGATAGGAAGACTCATCTTACTTAATTAAAATCTAGCCTTAAATACTTAAGAACTGTGTGATCCTGGACAAATCACTTAACTGTTTGCCTCAATTCCTCATCTGTAATATGAACTGGAAAAGGAAATGGCAAACTACTCTAGTATCTTTGCCAAAAAAAAATAACTCCTCAAATGGAGTCACTAAAAATCAGACACAACTGAAAAAATGGCTGAACACCAAGAAATTTCAATTTGAATTTGATGCCACTGATTTAGTGTAAATATTAACCAATGAATGAGCAGCACACTTTTCAACTATTCATACAACAACTCTTTAAGATCTTAAGTGATAGACAAGTTGCATGTCTCTGTTAGTGGAGGGAGTTTCTTACAGTGATTAAATTGCAGTTCTATACCAAAAAAAAAAAGAGCTTGTTATTTAAAAGGATCTGATTATGCAAACAAGGAATGACTTCTGTGAAGTAAATAATCATCCCTTGAATTGGAGTTTTGATGTAAAGCGCTGCTTTAATTTTGAGTTAAAATAAGACATAATCAGTATACATGACAGTCTGCCTGAGAAAGAGTGAGAATATATTCTGTTATCTCACCAAAGGTGAAATCTCAATACATTTCAAGAAATATATAGAATAAGGTTTCTCAGTATAGATTAAAGTATCATCATAAGTAGGATAATTTCACTAACATAAAAATATCAAAATATTTCCCAAATTTCTCAGGATTGCTTCTCTTTTTATTAATTATATTACCATGTTTTTACTCATAGGGCTATAACAAATATATATATATAATATATATATGCATTCCTTATCCTTTCTTCATAGTACCCAGAGATTTCAAAATGTATTTAGAGCATTATGAACTGTATATTTTAGGGGTATATTTTGCAGACTTAGAATAAGGTTCTAAAAATAGCTTTTCATTCATCCATGTCCATTGGTAATCCACAAAGTGCATGTTCTTCTTTCTTCTCTACTAAGGAGGAAGCAAGGTCACAGTCCTCCTGGAATTACTACCAGAAGGAAATGGACAATTTTGCCAACAGTTCTTCAGTGCATACACTTGAATAAAATTATTTATTGTTACCTTTTATAAATTACTGCTTATGCGTATCTAGGTCTAAAACGAACTAGCTAGTGTCCATGGTTATTGATAAAGCAAATTATACTTCCAATTCTTTTCAGGAGAAAGAGACTTGCTTAGAGATCCTAAAAAATGCTTCCTGAGATAAAATACAATGTAGCCCAAGGCTGAGGGAGGTTAGGAAAAGAGGGAAATTAGAGAGTCCAATAGAAATTTGAAGAGACTTTCTTGGATACTGAAGGAAAGAGATCCATCTCCATGAAAACCAACAATGGACCAGAAAAACAAAACAAAATAAAAGCTTACTGTTTCTCCTAATAGATCAAGAGCTTTAACCAAGAATTCAGGTAGAAGAAAGACAAAATTAGGGGAAAAAGTACAACATTCATGCATAATTGGGGAGGAAAAAGTATGAACTATCTAAGTTTGAGTGACTGAACTAAGAGTCAAGGTAAAGAATGGTTTCCAAAGGTGGACAAAAGTAGACTTGATGTCCATTTTTATTTAATGGATTCATGATGCCATCAAAGCAGGACCTTTCTTTATTGGAATTAATACATTCTTATGCTAACTCAGTGATTGACTATCTATGTCTTCACATCCAGTGCAATATTTTTGTCCATGATTTTCTGTAGACCCATGACAGACAATTTCTCAAATGTACTGGAGGTTTGATATAGGTATTTCTGCAGTCCATGGGCTATGGTGGTAGGTCCAGACTTGTCAACTCTTGTTATTACTATATGGCCACTTTACCTTCACTCTTGATCAGACATTTCCTTTATGAGCTTCAGTACATGATTCTTTTTATCCATACCATTATTGAAAAGATTCTATATGCTATCTGTAACAACCACATTCCTTTCCATTAGCCTTCTGGGGTCATATATAAATATGATTCATTATTGATTATTGGATCCCAAGATTTATATCTATACATTATTCCCAGAAGAAAATTATTTTAAACCTGATTTTAAAAAAATGTATATGGGCCTAGAAGTTCCTTGAGATTTTCAAAAACTGTAATCCAGTTTGCTCTCTTCCTCTGATTCAATTCTGAACTCAACTTATCATTTATCTGCAGTGTTCATCCCAGATAAATGTACTGATAAACAAACTCAACAGATTATCCTACTATTTATCATAGTAATGTCCATTTAATTTTTTCTGAATGAACAGTCATGGATCTCATTAGGTAGTACTATAATGTTACAACCTTGATGAAATCAGCATAATGTATGCAAACAGGAGTATCTATTCCAACCTTACAAACTTTTTATCTGTGTAATTTTTCTGACCTTACCTGCATATGGTAGTGATTTGATATTCATTTTTAAGGAGCATCAAAAGATTTTGAACCAGAAAGAACCTTAGTGTTCAACTAATTCAATCTGTTTTATTTAATAGATGAGGGAACAGAAGCCCAGAGAGGTTGAGTGACTCATCTAAAGTCAAACAAAGAGTAAATATCAGAGCCTGGATTTAATGTAGGTCTTCTGATTTTTAATCTGGTGCTCACATCCTCACCTGTAGAAAAATAATTCATAAAGTAACAAAAAGAAACTATCCTTTAAAAAAAAACTATTAGGGAATAATAGCTTTCTGTTTAAAGAAAAAAAGAAACTATCCTTTGAAAAATAATTCATGTTTATGCAAGACCACTGACCAGTGTACTTCCACAAGTATAGCATCAGAGATGATAGGAGGCAAGCTCGGTTACTCAGGTAGTATCCATAGGAAGAAATATCAAAACCTTAAATTGAAGAGTAGGACTGACACACCCATCTTCTGACAGCTCAAATAGTTGTCGGGGAATGTAAGTACTTCTCCCTTATGCAGCTATCCCTATTCACAATAGTATTAAAAAGAAACTTATGAGGAAAAAGTTATGCTGAGAATATTGTACACATCCTCCACTAGGTGATGTGGTCAGATCATAACAGTTAGGTAACACTCACAGAGGAACAATACAACATCCTTCCTTAGTTGCATCACAAGGGAACTGAAGACTCTCTCATAGGTCCAGATGGCAACCAGCTTCCTGCTATATGAGAAGACAATGAGTGCATATGAGTGTGATCCTAAGTATACAAATACCAAAAAGGAACTGAGTTGCAGTATTATGGGAGAGGTTATGATGGCCCCAGTTGCGTTCCTCTCATAATATGTCCCCCACTGTAAACTAATAGGCTCAAATGCATTTTCTGGAAAAAAGGCAGGGAGACAAAATTATATTCCTTTTGAGAAACCATCCATTTACCCACTTTTAATCTGCTCTCTCTCTCTCATTATATGTATGATACTACATATTGAACAAAAGAGAGTCAAAGTGAAAAAAATTAAAAAAGGCAGATTTCTATCTACAACATTTAATATCATTTTGATTAAGTTCATTGAGGGTTTCAACAATGTTGAGGTATCTAAGCTGGTTTGTCACTTCATTTAGTCTTTTGACTCAGCCTGAAGCTTTCTTGCTTCCACCTGCTGTTGATGGACAAATATGACAATGGAAACACAAACACTGTGCAAACAAGCAATTGTTTTTCAACATAATTGATGGTGATGAAAATTATAGTAGTAGAATCATAAAATGGTAGTACTGGCTGGGGCTTTAGAAATAATGATCTTAAAAGTGCTTAAGTCAAGAAAATCTGGGTTCAAGTCCTCCCTTGATCTGGCTTTGTATCCTTGGGCAAATGCTTTAGCATCTTTGTTCTAGATAATTCTATAGATCTGTGAGTTGATAGCCTAAAAAGAGAATATTTCCTCCCCTAGATGTTCCCTATAGCAATGGAATCGCAAGTCTAGTTCCTACCCCTGTTTTTTTCTATCTGTGTTATTGTCAGTCTTTTATTTAATCAATGTCTTCCTCTCCCAAAGTCGGAAATTAAAATCCTTTTTTTAAGTAATGAATATTAGATAAGTAAAACACCATCCAATGAAGAGTATTTGACAACATTTTACTTTAGTAGTTCCCTGCTTTTTTAAGGAGATGGAGGTATGTTTTAATTACATTTTTTCTGGAAGCACTACTGATTTTTTTTGTGTATGTGTTTAGTTATTTTCTCAGTTATTCAGTTTGACTTTCCTTTAGTGCCATTTTTCCCATTAAAAACTTTTACAACACATGTTCTTTATGTTAACTTATTTTAATCTACAGTAGTTCATACAAATTCCATGTTTTTCTGAATTCTTCATATTCCTCATTTCTTACTGATTCAATCCATTACATACATATAACAGATTTTTAACTGTTCTTCAGTAAATGTACACTTTTCCCCAGTTCTTTGCAGTTATAAAAAATTATTAATCTGCCCCTGCCTCTATCTCCCTTGTTGAAAAAAATAAATGAATCACCCCTTTCTCCTCATTAATGTCTTCAATATATAGTAGCAAAACAAATTCTCATAGTGACAATGTCCAAAATTAATGTCTCTTGGAATTTTAAGCTTATCACCTTTTTGTCAGGAAATGAGTTGTGTTTTTCATCTTCAGTCCTCTTAACTATTGAAGTGATCAGAATTCTTAGAATCTTTCAAAATTATTTTCTTTCTTGGTCATATTTTCATTACATAAATTGTCCTGCTAGTTCTGCTAATTTTTTTCTGTCTTAGTTCATAAAGGTCTAATTGTCTCCAAAATCATCAATTTCATTATTTCTTATTCATGTCCCAGATTATAAACATGCAGTCTTTTTTTTTTGTTTCTATATCACTCTGGGATAATTTTCCTTCTAAAGACCTGCTTCTTTTCAGTGCCTACAAATACACAACAGTGAATATATATTTATATATTCACAATATACATGTCTATGCATATATATATATTCACTTTATACATGTACATATTTTCACTATATATCTTCTTTCTAAGTAATAGGATTATTTCCCATTTTCCTGTAAAATTCAAATATGCACATGCATTTGATGGAATAAACTAGGTAGAAAATATGGTATTATAGTAACCTAGAAATAATTCAATATTCTCAAAAATAATGCCCTGTTATCTGCCAAAAGGCAGAGAATAGATCATAAATTCTTTCAAAATTAGATTTCAGATTTCCAAAACAGGTTCTTCCCATAAGTAATAGCACAAAATTTTAAAAACTTTCAATAGTCAGAATTTCACACTAATTCTCCTATGAGTTGTCCCTTCCAGATGATCAATTGCATTTTAAAGTAAATATCTAAAAGAATATAAGTAATATGATAAACATCAGTAAGCACAGATTTTGAAGTCCATCAATGGATATGATTACTTAAATCCAAAATAATAAATTGTGAGACATCCCAATATTCCACATGAAACTTAGTACTTCTGATATAGCAAATCAAAGTCTGAGATTGAATTCTGGGTCCCTTCAACCAAATATTTCACTTTAATTCAATCTGATTTTTTTTCCATAGGACAAATAAAAAGATTTCAGGAAGGCTTGGGATTCTCCAGTTTCCTTCCTTATCTTTGTCCTATAAAATAGTGGTTTACTGAGTAATATTTATATCTATAAGATCAAGAGACATCTAACTGTTATGACCCAATTGATGGCCTTGGCAAGGTCAATCTAATTGCTTCAGTTTGGTGGCTATATGTAGGCAGTTAGGGAACCAGAGGGTCATATATTCTTAGAGACTTGTGAGAAATATTAGAGATCATCTAGCCCAGCCTTCTCATTTTACAAATGAGGAAACTGAGGCACTAGCTGGTGAGTTGATTTGTTGATTACATGAATATAGAATGTAGTAGAAACTTTAGGACTTAAAATTTGAACTCCAATGCCAGGGGTTCTTTTCCACTATACTATGTTGCCAACCACCACATTATTTTACTCCTTCAAGGAATGAAGTAAAAGTTCTAATCCAAAATATTATGTAAGCTTCCTTGAGGTCAGAAAAGTTAATAGAAGGCATTCTGAGCTTTAACAACTTGAGTCAATATATATAAATGGATATGTCAGAGCTAAAGACAAATACTGGCTAAAGTGGAAGTTAGCTGTAGCAGTATACTTAATGTCAATATCTAAGAGAAGAACAAGAGACTATCAATCAACCCATAACAATAGCAACAATAGTGTTGATTAAGTTTCTAGGGAAGACCTGTGATTTTTATCTGTTCTCACTTGTGAATTAAACTATATATAATAGAAGTATAGTTTCTTAGGACTTTTCAACCCAGCTCACCTTCCCCAATCTTTTTTCTATTAAATGGTTATATAAATTATATAATTTTATTATATTAATGGTTATAATATGTGAGATAAAAATGTGTTATTTTTGTTTGTTTGTTTTTGTTTTTGTTTTGTGTTGCACTAGTTTGTATGGTGCTTTTGTAATGAATCTCAGCTTGTTTCATGTGTACATGTTATCTTTCCCCAGCTAAATGATAAGCAACTTGAGTCTGAATTCATGCTATTACTTCCAAATTCTACTGTCTCAATGAAATCTTCTTCTTTGATGTCTCTAGTTATCAAAGAATCAATCTTAATTATTACACTTATAGGCTTTATCATTCAAACTTTATCATTCAAGTTTTAGCACTCACTTATGTACTGTCTTGAACTGGTTCCCAATTGCATCTCCTCATCTTGAGAATAATCCCCTTCTAGACAGAGGTAGTTGTGGTTCATCCTTCATTTTTGAAGAAAGCCATAACATATGAGCTGGTGATGTTATGACATGCAAGTGAATTGGATTTAAGAGAAGGGGTGCTATGTAAAATCATTAACCTCACTTTCTCCTCTGGAGCCATCTGGGACTAGTGGCCAGATATGAATCAGAATGATTGGAGATGCCCTGAATGCAGCTGGTGAGCATAGTCTTTTTAGGTTAAGGTATTAGGTCTGTAACTTCTATGCTCTCTATAATCTTGAATATATCAAGGAAACACAGAATCTCAGAGTTGGATAGGACATCAAGACCATCCAGTATAAAAATGTTCTCCCTCCCCTCTAAAACATTTTGTAAATGGATCATTCACCATTGACTAGAATTCTCTACTGAAGATCTGTACTGCCTTAAAATAGACCATCCCTCCTTTGGATATTTCTAGATATTAGAGGTTTTTTCCCTGACAGTCAACATTGTTACTCAACTGAAAAGAAAAGCATATTCCTTCTACCATATGAATGACTTCAGATTACAAAATATAGGGGATATTTCTCTCTCTTTCCAAGTTATCTTTATGCCAAACTATCTAAAATTCATTTATTTTCTCCAGTCTTCTAGGGAACCAGGTCACCCTTCTGTAAATCATTTCCATGCTTATCAGTGTAATTAAAATGTACCACCACAAACTGAACAAAATAGTTTAAGTGTGGTCAGATCAAGTTGGAGAACTACAGGATTTTCACCTCCTTTGCTCTTGAACATAATGTGTTTCTCTTAATGAAGCCTAAATTGGAATTAGCTTTTTTGCCATCAAATCACCCTGCTGATTCATATTGAGTTTGAAACCCCCTAAAACCTTTAAATCATTTTCATATATATTCTTCCTAATCATACCTTTCATATCTTATACTTATGAAGTTAATTTTTGAACTCTTTAGCTAAGCTATGCATTTCATCATATTAGATTTGGCATAGTATTATAGCCTGTCAAGCTATTTCTAACTACTGACTCTATCATCCAACATTCTCTCAGATTTGTACCATATGCAAATTTTATAAGCATGCCATCTGTGCCTTTATTCAAGTCATTAATAAAAAGTTCATAAGGCAAAGGGCTAAAGACGGATCTCTGTGTCACTTATTAGAGGTTTCTTAACAATTTGACATATATTTGGGTCCAGTCATCTGAACAGTTTTTTAGTTCCCTTACCTGTAATATTGTCTATCTTCTATATCTGCAACTTTTTCCAAAGTATGAAATGAGAGAATTTGTTAAACATTTTACTAAAGTATAGGCAAATTGTATCTATAATATCCTCTTGTTCTTTAAGTCTAATAATTCTTTTGGAATAGGAAATAAAATTAATTATTGATAAGCCATGTTGATTCTTAGATATTAATTCTTTTTCAGTAATTTTTTAATAAAACATTTTAGAATTTTGGCAAATATTAAAGTCAAGATTACTGGCCTGTCAGATACACATTCCACTCTTAATTTCATGAATTCCCAAAATACAGTTATTGACTGAATAATCAATTTAAAACAGTAGTCAATCCCAGTGTTTTAACAAAGCACAATATTATGAAATTCTTGGTATTTCCAGCTTCACTGGGCTTGGGATAGTATCTAAACAAATGCTTTTCAAAGTCTGAAGACTCCCTGTGTGTTCTTGAGAACTTTTCAAGGGTGCTTGAGGTCAAAACTATTTACAAAATAGGAGTGAAACATTATTTGCCCATTAATAGACTTCCCTTTTCAACTATCTATCTATCTATCTATCTATCTGTCTGTCTGTCTGTATGTCTGTCTGTCTGTCTGTCTGTCTGTCTGTCTATCTGTCTGTCTATCTGTCTATCTGTCTATCTATCTATCTATCTATCTATCTATCTATCTATCTATCTATTTATCTCTATGTGAGATGCTGGATTTTCTCCATATAGTTCAGTTAAAATGACATATTTTAACATTCAATAAAGAAGCAAATATGAGAACCTATTTTTATTAAGTCAGACACTAAAGTGATGTGTAAAAATAAATGAAATAATGCCCATCTTCTCATTTTTTCTTTTAAAAACTAGGTTTTTTGGATGAAATATTATTTATATTTTTTTAAAAATTATTCAGCTTTTTATTTTTTCCCAGTTTATAAGACTCATATAAAAACTCCATCATAGGGGCGACTAGGTGGCACAGTGGATAGAGCACCAGTCCTGGAGTCAGGAGCACCTGAGTTCAAATCTGGCCTCAGACACTTAATAATTACCTAGCTTGAGCAAGTCACTTAACTAACTCTATTTGCCTTGCAAAAGCTAAAAAAACCCTGCATTATATAAAAACAATTTTAAATTCTCATTTACAAAACTTTGAGTTCCAAATTTTCTCCCTTCCTTTCTCTTCCAAATCCACTGAGAAGGCAAGCAATTTGATACATATTATATACATATATGTATAGTCATGCAAAATATTTCCATATAAGTTATGTTGTGGGGAAAAGAACATACCTCTCCCCCCAAAAAACTTTCAAGAGAAATAAAGTGAAAAGAATGCTTCAGTGTGCCTTCTATCTCCATCAGTTCTTTCTCTGGGAATGTATAACATTTTTCATGATAAGTCTTGCAAAGGTGTCTTGGATTACTGTAATGCTGAGAATAACTAAGTCATTCATAGCTGATCATCTTACAATTAACCTGTTACTTCCTATATAGCTGACAGTAACCAAAACCACATACTTCCCCGTTACCCTATCCCTTTCTTCTCATTTTTGTCTAGGGTAAGATAGATTTCTATACCCTATTAAGACCATGTTATTTCCTCTCTGAGCCACTTCTGATGAGAATGAAGGCTGATTCATTCCTCCTTGACTTCCCCCATTTCACTCCATTGTAAAAGCCTTTTCTTGACTTTTATGTGAAATATCTTAACCCCTTTTTCCTCTGCTTTCTCTTCCTTCCAGTACTTTCCATTATCACCCAATGACTCCATCTTTTTACTATATTATACAATTATACTCAAATCCTTCCTGTGCCTCCTTCTAACTTCTCTTATAAATGAGAAAGTTCATATGAGTTATCAATGTTTTCTTCCCATGCAGAAATACACACAGTTCAACAGGTCACCCAATCCTACCACCTTGTAAAAAAGTAAAAAAAGAAAATGCTATATTTGATTATCCTCTCCTATAATCTACCCTCTTTTCTATCACTCACATCTCCCCTCCCTTCTCCTGTCATCCTTCTCTCCTTTTTCTTTTAGATTTCTATACCCTATTGAGTGTGTATGCTGTGTCCTCTCTGAGCCATTTATGATGAGAAGGAAGGATCACTCATTCCCCCTCACCTTCCCCCCCCTTCCATACCATTGCAAAAGCTACATGAAATATCTTTTATTTGAAATATCTTAGCCTATTGAGAATATAGTTAGAGTCATAATTTTAAGGTTTTTGAAATATTTTGGAGAGGGCTCCTAAGAAAGTCTGTTCTCCTGCCACCATCTTGGTTCTGCCACCCCCCCCCAGTTCAATAATTTTAAAATTATCTTTCCAGGATCTGTTTTTAGAGGTCAGTTGCTTTTCTAACAAGATATTTCACATTTTCTTCTAAGATGGGGGTTTGGGGAATAATTTATTTCTTCCTGATTTCTTGAAAAATCATCGACTTCCTTTAGTTCTATTCTTCATTTGAAAGACTTATTTTCTTTAGAGAGCTTTTACATCTCCTTTTCCATCTGGCCAATTCTGCTTTTTAAGGCATTCTTCTCCTCCTCATTTGCCTTTTGTGTTGCTTTTTCCATTTGGCCTAAACTTGTTTTTAACATTATAATTTTCTTCAGTATTTTTTTAAATTTCTTTCATCAAGCTGCTGATTTGGTTTTCATTTTTCTAGGTCGCTCTCATTTCTACTCTCAATTTTTCCCTCTACCTCCATTAATTGTTTTTCAAAAGTCTTTTTTGAGCTCATCCATGACCTGAGCCCATTTTCTATTTCTCTTGGAGGTTTTGGATACAGTAGCATCAATTTTGTCATCTTCGGAACCTTCCATGGGACCAAAGTAATTTTCTTTTTCTTTTGTTTGCTCATTTTCTCAGCCCATGACTGATTACTGCTCTTCCAAGGCTTTGGGAAGTTTTTGGGACAACCCACTTGGACCTTAATTTCTCCAAGGTCTTATGAGAGACTTTGTCTGCTCTCTTGCCTGTGCTTTGGTATATGAATGACCACAGGCCCTCCTCTCTCCCCTGGAGTTGAGAGAAGGGTCCCTGCTCAGCTATGGTTGTATGGAGGCCCAGAGACTTTAATCTGTATCTAAGTGTGAGCAAACAGATGAGTCCTGCCTCAGGGAGCGCAGTGAGACCTCTACAGTCTCCCCTGACTCCCTGTGGGCTGCACTCTGGAGGTGAAGGCTGGCTTCCCCAATTCCCACTGTAGGTTCTCACTGCAAGGCTGCTCTGAGGCCAGCACTTGCTCCACACTCACTCTGGTGTGGCAGAGTTCTCTCACCACCCCTTCAAGAGCTGGCCCTGGTGATCCTTGGTCCAAGAGATCTGGAAACCACCCCCTCTGTTAGGTACCAGGCGACCCCAGGGATCTAGGCAACAGGCCCTGAGCTGTGGTTGCACTTGCAGCAGCTTTCTCCAACCCCCAGATCCCAGTGAAACAGACCTTTCCTGTGGCATTTCTGAGTTGTCTTAGATGGGGAAATTGTATCACTAAGTCTTTCTGTGAGTTTTGCCCCACTAAATTTTGGCTAGAGTCATAATTTGATGGTTTTTGAAGTTTTGGGGGGAATGAGTTTCTGGGAATTCCTGCCTTCATGCTGCCATCTTGGCTCCGCCCTCCCCCCATCATTTCTTAAAGCAGAATAGTGTTCCATTATAATCACATAACACAATTTGTTCAGTCATTTCCAAATTCATGGGCATCCCCTCAATTTCCAATTCTTTGTCACCATAAAAGAATTACTATAGAGTCACTATAAATATTTTTGAGCATATAGAATCTTTTCCTTTTTGTTTTTTATCTCTTTTGAGATATAGACCTAGTAGTGATATTGCTAGGTCAAAGGGTGTAAAGGGTGATATAGCCCTTTGAGCATATAGACATAGTTCCACATTGCTCTATATTGAATAAATTCACAATGCCACCAACAATGCATTAATGCCTAATTTCCACAAATCCCTTTTAAAATGTTATTTATAATAACATTTATTGTCATTTAAATGAAATAATAAATAAACTTTCTTAAATTATCAGTTTTAATTGCTAATATGGAAGGTTTCAATAGTTGTTAACCACATAAACAAAGATTCTTTGGGTTCCTCAATAATTTTTAAAAATGAAAAAAACCATCTTTAGATTTTTTTTGAGAACTGTTAATCTAAACTAAGCTCCTATTTTTCTCTGAATTCTTTTCTTATCCTCCTGTACTCTTCACTTTCCTTTTACTGCTAGAATCCTTGAGGACTTCCACAGGAAAATGACAACTTAAGGAAAGATATTGAAATAGCTCCATAGTTTTGTGGAAGGTACTGGAAATATTTATTCTGCAAATAGAAAATATAGATGGTGGAGATAACAATATAATTGTCCTTAAGCATTTGAAAGGTTAAGAAGGAAGAGAAAGAAATTTGCAATTTTTCACATAACCTTAGAAAAGAACCAGAACTTAGAAACAGAATTCTGTTTGAAATAAAGAAAAACTTCCTGAGACTTTTGGTCAAGGTGGCAGAGAGAAACCAAGATCAGTGTTAAGTTTTGTGTTTCCCTCAGAAATGACATTAATCAAGACTCTTAGCAGATTTTTTGGCAACAGAGTGCATCAAAGATCAGAGTGAAATATCTTCCAATATGGTGTGTCCTTGTAGGTGGGGGTGGGGGGGGTGGGTACAGTAGTGCAGGAGTCTAGATCAGAGAACAGAGATCCAGTGCATGAGGGCAGAGTGAGTTGGGAGACTAACCTGAGATCCTTTGGCTTTGGGAGCAGAGGCTTTGGCAGTTCAAACTTAACTTTGTACAGAAGGTCTAGGGTAGCTTCAATATGCTGGGAAAGCCAACTCCTGGCATTCCTAGCTGGGAGGAGGCTCTGGTGTCCTGGTTCAAACAGCCCTGAGACAATCCTAGGTATCCCACATTTCCCAACAGCTCAGGGAAGAGGCTGTTGACTTCCCTAGCACTGACAGTTGTTTTAGAGAGAGAGCCGCCTGGCATTTCCATACTGGTAGGCCTAGCCCAGTGACTGAACTGCCCCTGGACAGCCCAAAGAAAGCCTGAAGCATTCCAACCATCCCCAGTGACCCAAGAAGTGGAACACTGATAGCCCTGGCACAAAACAGTCCAGAGAGAGAGCCTTGGGCAGTCCTTATTAGTCAATCCACAAAGCAACTCCCAGGAGTTCCTAATATCTATAGCCCCAGGCCAGTTTAGCAAACCTTTAGGGTTCTCAGCCTCTGAAGGTTTATAAGTAAGCCTCTCCTCCATTAAAAGAAAGTTGAGATAGGTAACAAAACTCAAAATGAATAAGAAAAGTCAGAGAAAAGTTATCTTGAAGATAAGGATGGGAGGGGACTAGATCAGAAAAGGAGAGCAGAAGGATGTTATATGTGAAGTTTTAGAGGAGAATATGAATTGGTCTCCAGTCAAGAAAGATTCTTAGAACTCAGAATGGATTTTAAAAATCAAATGAAAAGACTGGGAAAAGAAATTCAAGAGAAAATTAGCATCTTGAAACAAAAAGTCACTGAAGAGAATAAACCCTTTAAAAATACAATTGACAATTGAAAAAGACCAGATCTTTTAAAAATAGAATTGATCAAATAGAAAAAGAGATACAAAAGCTTGCTGATGAAAATATTTCCTTGGAAGAGAGGATGGGACTAAGGGAAGCTAATGATTTCATGAAAAACCAAGAATCTGTTAAACAAATTAAAAAATGAAAAAAAAGAAGAAAATGTAAAATACTTCATTGGAAACACAAGGAAAATAGATATAGGAGAGATTAATTATATACATATTTTATTTATTTTCCAATTACATACAATGGTAATTTTGGGCAATGATTTTTTTGTAAAGTTTTGAATTTTACAATTTTTCTCCCTCTTTCCCTTCCTTCTTCCCTTACCCCAAAAGAAGGCAATCTGATATAGGCTTTGTTTTTATATCCATGATAAGTGTTGTAAATGGATCATAATTGTAAATACTTAGTTCAGAGTGACTGATATATCTTTTTTTAATAGCATAACTTTTCTTTAGAAAAGGACCAATTTCTCTAGTGAAAAAAGGTGGTGAATTGCAGCAGTCTAGTCTTATATGCAATTCATGCCAGCCATTGGTTAGGGGTACAGTCTAATCAATACATTCACTTCCATAGCACTCTAATAATGTTTTCCCATCCTGATCATTATATTAATGAGCACAGGGGGAGTGTATAGTAATATGTATGAACTTCATTGAGCAGGTGCACTTGCAAAGGACAAGGACCCTAGGTCATCTCAGGACCAGATGGAGCATGCCTTTTCCAGTCTCAGGTCTGATCAGATTGGGTCAATTCTTTTGCACTCACATAGCTGCATATAGACACAACCAGCAGCAAAATCCAGTCTTTGAAATGTCTATACATACATACACACACACACACACACACACACACACACACACACAGATATATATATATATATGTATGCATATATATGTAAATATATATATATATATTTAAACTAATACTCTCCTCTTACATTCTGTGGAAATCAAACATTCCTCACAACCCCACTTTTGTCCTCCTCTAAGAATTTGGTTTCCATACTTAATCAGTGATTTCTTTCTTAAATCTCAATCCTCATCATTTTCTATCAAGACCTTCACCTCTTGGTTGGTGATGACCTCTATCACTGCCTGTACTCTTATGAGTCTGTTGGAAGTATAAATGGAGTTTGATAGTCCCAATTCTCCTTCTTGGAAATGTGCAAGCAACATGAGATTTATCTACAAGGCAGGAGTATAAGGAGGGACTTACAGAATCAAAGGAAATTCACAGATAGCAAAGGAGTAGATCCCCTGACCAAACAAACTGTACAAACTGTACATACAGATGCAAGATGGAGAAGATAAATTAGTCCATTCTCTCTCTCTCTCTCTCTCTCTCTCTCTCTCTCTCTCTCTCTCCTCCTGGAGACATCCAATGTCCTTCTGTATCTTCTGAGTCTGTTCCAAAATGTCCTCTCCTGCTCAGGTGACTTGTTGTGATCTTCCTTTCTGGTAAAAGAACTTCTGAATATAACATTTTACTTATACCAAAACTTGTGTTTTCATCACTAGACAATAAAATTCTGGAGGTTATTGCAATTTATATTTTACCTTACTCTTAATACAAAGAGAATGTCCAGCAAATAACTTACAGTCTTAAACTTTTACTCTTATTACAATAATGACTCAAATATCCTTAAATAAAATTAATTTTTCCCAAAAATATGCTAAATATAACCATTGGTTATCTTTCTCCTTATGTACTTTGTTAACTCATATTCCTTTCCTTAAACTAAAACTTTAAACTGCTATTGTACAGAAGCATAACTTCAGAACACAAAAGCTTCTTAGTCTTCTTACCTAAATATTTCCTTTAATATAAAAATTAAAGGATTTTAATTCTTGTCAGAACATGCAGTTGACAGTAACCAAAACCATATACTTAACTATCTGGCTATAAAATCCAATTGACCTAAAACTTCTATATCTGATTTGCTTATAGCAATTTTCTATAAAGATCCAGGACATCAAAGGAAAATTCCTTTATAAATATAATTTTGAATGTCAGTTCCAAGGTAGAGGTCATGTGTGTAGTCAGATTTCTTATGCCAGATTTAACCTATCAGGTGAGACATTAACCAAATTTCACATTTGGGATCAAGTCAGAAAGGGTCCAACCTCAGACCCCACTGAAAAGTTACCCCTTCAATGCATCTTAATGCACCTGTCACCTGCAGTCTTCCCACCTTCATTGGACTTCTTTGCTCCAGCAGAGTATTGACCCACCAGCTGACCATTCCTGGTATCAGAATTAGAACAGAAAATCAATTCAAATTGCCATAGGATCTAAATAGTAATTTCACCCAAATAGAACTTCAAAGGAGTCCAAATGGGTCCAATTTGCAAGTATTAAATACCAATTATAATCTTGATGGGGTCCTAATTAATGACCTCCCTACCCAATATTCATATCTGTTCTGTTTGTCCTTCCTGGGTCCTTGCTAAAACTATGCATTCTAACTATGACTCACCCCAAATGCCTTGTGTCCCTGCCATCAGAGGTAGGGCTGTCTCTCAACCCTATTCAAGTTTTTCCTGCATCTGGAGCATTCCTTGACATACAAAACCACTCTTCACAGGCATATGCCAGAACTAAACTAGATCTGTCCTTCTGGTGACACCAACTTCTCATCTCTAGACCTATATCCATTTGTCTGAAATCATATGTACTCTGCCTCTTCCAGCTCTTTCTCATTGCAAAGATTGTATATCAGAAGCCTCTTAGCTAGAGACAGCCCCCTCCCCCCCAAGCCTGCCATATTACACAATAAATAAAAGCCTCCTTTAACTAGGAGACTGCCTATCATTTTCTGAATTCATTGTCATTTCTTCTACCCCAGTTTTAATCCCCATCATTCTCACATAACAATTAACTAGAAATTATCACAGAAAAATCCCAAATTATTTCTCTCTTATCTATCTTTCTCATGTTATTCAGGTTCTTTTACTTCAAAGCAAACAACCACAGTTTTGGGATATATAAAACCATAATAATCCCAATTTACATATATAACTGGGAATTTCTATATTTTTACATTTATCCTGTTTAACTATTAACCATGGTTAAAACACAAATCATTATTTTCAGAATTCTTTCAAATCATTTGAACATTTTAAATTATTTTTAAGCCTTCAACATGTATCATGAATTCTAAATGAAACAAAATAGTAATAAGAATAGCACATCAACTACTAGATTTTACAAAATAATCTTTCCATTATTATATAATATGTTGATCTATATTAGGTTAAAACACATTGTTTAAAAATTTCAGGGATCCCAAAGGGGGTTATGATTTTTTATATTTCCCACCATTACCCCTTCAAAGTATTTAATTATTAATTCTAGGCTTTAACATGTTGCAATAACTCTAAGTAGTTTATATTTTCACAGCAGAAAACCAACTAACTGTAGGTACAATATCTCTGTTGTAACAAATATAGATCATATAACTGATAAAATTTCTCAACATCTCACTCATTTTTAAGCTACCTTACTAGAAGCTACATAATTTTTAATTGCTCCACTGTTCTTCAGAGTCCCTTACATTGATCCCATACTAGTAGAAAGCATCTTAAGCTTTGTAATTTCCTTTCCACTATCCCTCTGAGTTAGGAGTTAACATGAGGGAAGAAATCCAAAATCTTGACTTTTTAAAAACTGAACATATAATTACTAACCTACATTAAACATAAAGTTTCTATGCTGATTAGAACAAAACTAAACAATACAAAGGTTTCTTTAACATTAAACATATCTCAATGAGTTTTACATTTGTTTTCCAAGCTTATTTAACTCTATTTAACTCCATCCCAAAAAGACTTCTATTTTTTTTTTAGTTTTTTGCAAGGTAAATGGGGTTAAGTGCCTTGCCCAAGGCCACACAGCTAGGTAATTATTAAGTGTCTGAAACTGGATTTGAACCCAGGTACTCCTAACTCAAAGGCTGGTGCTTTATCCACTATGCCACCTAGCCGCCTCTACACTTCCATTTTCAAAAAGGAAATGAGATACTCTTATTTAAGATCATATTATGTTTATATTATAACTAATTAGCTTACAGAGTAGAGAATTCAGTATTTTGCTATATAACTGCCTTTTACAAAACTTCTTCTCTCCTGAGAGTGTTACTCTTTCCCAAAAGAAATGAGCATATATTTCTGACAACATTATTATTGTTATTATCACTGATGGAATGACTTAGTCCATCATGGCTGACCATCACCCATGTGGTTGTTAGTGTGTATAGTGTTCTTCTGGTTCTACTCATCTCAGCATCAATTCATGCAAGTCTTTCCAGACTTTTCTGAAATTTCATCCCTCATGATTTCTGTCTTTCCCCTCATGATTTCTTATAGAACAATAGTGTTCCATCTATGTACATATACCATAACTTGTTCAGCTATTCCCCAATTGATGGGTATCCTCCAGGAGAGATAATTTAAGAATATTTGGGCTATCTGAAAGTCATGATCAACAAAAGAGCCTGAAACCAATTCTGAGCAATGAGATAAGAACCAAGAGAAAATTGTACACATAACATTGTGAGTTGATCGACCTTGATAGACACAGCTCCTCTCAGCAGTTCATAGAGTAAGTACAACCCTAGGAGAGCTGCTTTGATAATACTATAAACATCCAGAGGAAGAAAACCAAAACAAAACAGAACCAAAAACCTCTACAGAATCTGAATGAGCACTACATTCACTTTAAAAAAATTTTTTTTCTATGTTTTTCTTTGCCATCTCCTATTCTTTTCAATTAAACCTAATTCCCCACGTAGAAGAAGGACTAATCTGTAAATGTGTTAAATACATATGTATATGTACAATAGTTACCACATTATTTGCTGCTGAGGGGAGGGGTGTGGGAAAGGATGAAGGAAAAACATTATATAACTAAAAATATGCATATTCATGTTGTTGAATGTTGAAAAACTTTCATAATATGTGATTAGAAAAATAAAATGAAATCAATTGAAAATTTTAAAGAAGATAAAAAAGAGTCTGGATACCATTCTACAGTAAATTGTCTAGGAGAATTGTCCTGCTGTTCTGGAACCAGAGTTCACCAAAAGAAATTACTGAGGGGGCAGCTAGGTAGTGCAGTGGATAGAACACTGGCCCTGGAGTCAGGAGGACCTGAGTTCAAATCCAGCCTCAGACACTTAATAATTGCCTGGCTGTGTGACCTTGGCCAAGTCACTTAAACCCAGTGCCTTAAATAAAAATTAAAAAATAAAAATAAAAATAAATTACTGATCATATTCTGCAAAAACAAAACAAAACAAAACTGAAATGCTGAGGAATGAAAATGTCCAAAATGAAAATGCCAAGGAATTTGTTAGACAAACTTGAGAAATTTCAGATCAAGGAGGACATCCTGGAATTGACCAGGAAAAAGCAATTCAAATACCAAGGAACCACAGTTAGGATTACAAAAGATCTGGCTTCATTAGCATCAAATGATTGGGGTGTCTGGAATATGATATTCCAGAGGGTAAGGAAGCTTGGATTACAGCCAATAATCACCTATTCAGCATACTCTTTCAGGGAAAAACATACTCTTTCAGGGAAAAAGATGGACATTTAATGAAATAGTTCATTTCCAAACTTTCCTTACCAGTTCTGAAAAGAAAATTTGATTTTCAAGCAGGAGACTCAAGAGATACATGAAAAAGTAAACAGGAAAAAAGAAAAAAGACTGCTATTCAATAAGATTAAACTAGTTACATCCCTACTTGGGAGGAAGATTCACATAACTCTTGAAAATGGAAAATATAATTTGATTTTGATGGAATGATTTTTTTAAAAAATTAAGAGGAAGGTGAGACAGAATGGGTTAAATTACAAGAAATGAAGAGGTGTAAAAGATCTATTATAGTAAAATGAAAGAAGGGAGGGGGGTGAGAATTGCTTGAATCTAACTCTAATCAGATTTGACTCAAAGAGAGAAACACACATATACGCAGGAGGATTTAGAAATTTCTCTTCAAGTATTAGGAGGAGAAAGGTAGTGGGAAGGGAATGAGAGATTGATAGAAGGGAGGAAAGGAAGAAAGGGAAAAGGGAAAGAGGGTGGAAAAGGAAAAGTGGCTGATACATTGAGGGAAATGGTATTGGGAAGTAAAGTACTGGTGAAGAATAGGGTGAAGGGAGGGGAAAAATACAAATGGAGGGAGATTCATAATAGGTAATACAGAATTAGCAATTATAACTCTGAATGTGAATTGGGTGAATGGAAGTGTACAGCAGAATGGATTTAAAACTAGAATCCTACAATATGCTTCTAACTAAGAAACACACTTAAAGCAGAAAGATACACTTGCAAATCTGGAGCAGAATATATTATGCATCAACTGAAGTGCAAAAAGTAGGAATAGCAATCCTCATCTCAGACAAAGCAATTGCAAAAATAGATTTCATCAAAAGGGATAAGGCAGGAAATTACATACTGCTAAAAGTTACCATAGACAATGAAGTAATTTCAAACCTAAATATGTCTGCACCAAGTGATATAGCATTCAGATTATTAGAGTGGAAGTTAAATGAGCTAAGGAAATACATAGACAATAAAAGTAAACTAGTGGGGGGACCTCAACCTCCATCCATCAGAATTAGATAAATCTCACCATAAAATAAACAAGAAGGAAGTTAAAGAGAGGAAAAGAATTTTAGAAAAGTTAGATATGATATCCCTCTGGAGAAAATTGAATGGGTATAGGAAGGAATATAAGGTATAAAGCACCTACATAAAAAAATTGACTATGTATTAGACCATTAAAATTTCATAATCAAATTTGAAAAGGCAGAAATATTAAATATATCCTATTTAGATCATGATGTAATAATTTCAAGTGCAATGAAAAATCATGGAGATATATACCTAAAATTAATTGGAAATAAAATAACCTAATTCACCTCCTAATTTCACATCATAAATTTAAAGAATGAGTAGTCAACAAGAAATCATAGAAATAATTAAAAATTTCATCCAAGATAATGACAATTAGGAGACAACATAATAAAGCTTGTGGGACACTGTCAAAGAAGTTATTCAGAGAATATTATATCTTTAAATAATTACATGAATAAAATAGAAAATGGGAGATCAATGAATTGGGTATGCAACTAACAAAAGCTAGAGAAAGAATAAATTAAAAATTTCCAATTAAATGTCAAATTAGAAATTCTGAAAATTAAAGAAATTGATAAAATAGAAAATAAGAAAATTATTGAACTGATAAATAAACCTAATAGTTGGTTTTATGAAAAGAAAACAATAAAATAGATAAATTTTTGGTTAATTTGACTAAAAATAGAGAAGAAGACAAAATTATCAGTATCAAAAATAGAAAAGGTGAATTAAAGTAATAATTCAGAACTATTTTGTTCATCTGTGACAATATTTGTCACTATGAAATTATTTTATTTTTATTAAATCATTATTAAATCAAATAGTTGAATAGTTACAATACTGTAAACTGCCCAGGTTGAAAGATGAGGAAATTAAATATTTAAATAATACCATCTCAGAAGAAGAAATTGAACAAGTCATCAATGAACTCCCTAAGAAAAAATCTCCAGAGACAAATGCATTCAATGTGAATTCTACTAAATAATCAAGAAACAATTAGTTCCAATTCTAAATTATTTTATGAAAAAAAAGATGAAAAAGTTTTGTTAAATTTCTTCTATGAACCAATATAGTGCTGATACCCAAATCAGGAAGAGTTAAAACAGAGAAAGAAAATTATAGACCAATATTTCTAGTGGATATGAATGCAAAAATTTAAATAAAATGGGACGGCTAGGTGGCACAGTGGATAGAGCACTGGCCCTGGAGTCAGGAGTACCTGAGTTCAAATCTGGCCTTGGACACACATAATAATTACCTAGCTGTGTGGCCTTGGGCAAGCCACTTAACCCCATTGCCTTGCAAAAACTAAAAAAAAAAATTAAATTAAATAATGGCAAAACAATTGTAGCAAGTTATCACTAGGATAATACCCTATGATTAAATAAGATTTATTCTATGAATGTAGGATTGGTTTAATATTAGGAAAATTGACCATATCTATAACAAACCTAATAGAAATCATATGATTATTTCAATGGTTGTTGAAAAAGCTTTTGACACAAAACAGCACTCATTCCTATTTATAAACCCTTGTGAGGATAGGAATAGATGGAATGTTCAATAATATGATAAATAATATCTATCTAAAAACGCCATCAAGCACTATATGTAGTGAGTACAAGTTATATGCATTCCTTATAAGATTGGGGTGAAAAAGGATGCCCATTATCACCATTGATATTTAATATTGTTTTAGAAATGTTATCTTTAACAATAAGAAAAGAAAAAGTAATTGAAGGAATTAGAATAGGTAATGAAGAAAGAAAACTCCCACTCTTTGTAGATGATATGATGGTATACCTAGAGAATCCTAGAAAATCATCTAAAAATGACTTGAAACAATTAGCAACTTTAGCAGAGTTGCGGCATACAAAATAGATCCACATTTATCATCAACATTTCTATATATTACTAATAAGACACAGCAGCAAGAGATGGAAAGAGAAATTCCATTCAAAGTAACTGCAGACAACACAAAATACTTAGAAGTAAATCTGCCAAAGCAAACTCGGAAACTATATGAAAACAACTTCTTTATCAGGGGAAAAGATTGACATTTAGAAATGGAAGAATTGCAAAAATTCCTGATGCAAACACCAGAGCTAAATAGAAAATTTGAACATCAAACAGGAGGTTCAAGAGACACATGAAAAGGTAAAAAAAAAGCAGTGGTAAGGAAAAAAAAAACTGCTATCTAATAAGTTGAAACTGGTTATATCCTAGCATGGGAAAAAGATTCTCATAACTCTTGAGAATTGTAACTCTAATCTGTTAGAGAATATACCTAGCCAGAAATGATGGACACTCATGGCTTATCCATGAGACTGCTATCCAATGGGATGAAACTGGCTGTAACCCTACTTGGGAGAAAGACTCTAATAACTCTCAAGAATTGTAACTCTATTAGATAGAATATACTTAGCTAGAAGTGATGGATACTCAGAATTTTTTTTCACTCAGATAGAATGATTTAAAAGTACCTCCTCCTTAAAAAGGGGGACAGGAAGGAGATGGGAGGAGGTAGAGGATTTATTGGGGTAAATCTCATTACATTAAGAGGTACAAAAGAGCTATAGTAATAGAGAGGAAGAAGGGAGGAAATGAGAAACACCGAAATCTTCTTCTCATCAGACTTGGCTTAAAGTTAACTTACACATACTCAGTTAACTTGAAAAACATCTTATCTTTCAAGTATTAAAAGGGGAAAAGGGGGGGGCAGAAAAGGGAGGGGTAGAAAAAAGGGGAACTAACAGAAGGAAGGGAAGGGCAAAAGGGAAAGTGGAAAGAAAGGGGAGGGGTGGATATAGGAGGGAAAACACACTGAAGGGGGTAGTATTCAGAAACAAAGTACTGGGGAATATGGATAAAGGGGGTAAAGGGGGGAAATACAAACAGAGGGAAGACAGCATGGAGGACAACAGTTAGTAATTATAACTTTGAATGTGAATGGAATGAACTCTCTCTTAAAATGTAAGTGAATAGCAGAGTGGATTAAAAAACAGAATCCTATAATATGCTGCTTAAAGAACCTCATTTGAAACAGAGAGAGTAAAGGTAAAATGTTGGAACAAAATATATTTTGCTTTAGCTGAAGTGAAAAAAGCAGGATTAGCAATCCTTATCTCAATCAAAGCAGCTGCAAAAACAGATAGCATTTTAAAAATATAAGGAAGGAAACTACATCCCCCTAAAAGGTACCATATACAATAAAGTGATTTCTACACTGAATATATATGCACCCGATGAGATAGCATCGAAATTCTTAGAGGAGAAACTGAAAGAACTACAGGAAGACATAGATAGCAAAACCCTATTAGTGGGAGACCTCAATCTCCTACTCTCAGATCTAGATAAATCGAATCATAAAATAAGAAAGAAGTTAAGGAGTTAAATAGATTGTTAGAAAAACTAGATATGATAGACTTATGGAGGAAACTGAATGGGGAATAGAAAGGAAAATACCTTTTTCTCTGTAGTACATGGCACTTATACAAAAATTGACCATTTGCTAGGGCATAAAAACTTATTGATCAACTGCAGAAAGGCAGAAATAGTGAATAAATCTTTCTCAGATCACAATGCAAAAAAAAATCATATGCAAGATTGAGCCAGGGAGATATAGGCTCAGAACTAATTGAAAACTGAATAACCTCATTTTAAAGAATGAATGGATCAAACAACAAATTATAGAAAGAATTGATTATTTTATCCTAGATAATGACAATAATGAAACAACATACCAAAACCTATGGGATTCACTCAAAGTGGCTATCAGAAGGTATTTTATATCTTTAAATGCTTACATGAATAAATTAGATAAAGAAGAAAGCAGTGAACTATTCAACTAAAAATTAGAGAAAGAACAAATTTAAAATCTCCAATTAAATACCAAATTATAAATTCAAAAAATTAAAGGAGAAATTAATAAAATTGAAAACAAAAAAACTATTGAATTAATAAATAAAACCAAAAATTGATTTTATGAAAAAAACAATAAAATTGATAAATATCTGGTCAATTTGAATTAAAAAAAGAAAGAAGAAAACCAAATTGCTAGTAACATAAAAGAAAAAGGTAAACTCTCCACCAATGAGGAGAAAATTAAAGTAATAATTCAGAATTATTTTGTCTAACTCTATGCCAATACATTTGACAATCGAAGTGAAATGGATGAATATTTACAAAAATATAAGTTTCCCAGGATAAATGAAGAGGTGATTAAATATCTAAACAACCCTATCTCAGAAACAGAAATTCAGCAAGCCATCATTGAACTCTCTAAGAAAAAAATCTCCATGGCCTGATGGATTCACAAATGAATTCTACCAAACATTTAAGGAACAATTGGATCCAATTCTATATAAACTCTTTGGGAAAATAGGGGAAGACGGAATTCTGCCTAACTCTTTCTATGTACCCAATATGGTACTGATACTTAAACCAGGAAGAATTAAAACAGAGAAAGAAAATTATAGACCTACCTCCCTGATGAATATAGATGACAAAATCTAAACTAAAATCTTAGCAAAACAATTACAACAAGTTATCACTAGGATAATACATTTTGACCAAGTAGGATTCATCCCAGGAATGCAGGGTTGGATCAATATTAGGAAAACTGTTAGTATACTCAAATATAAACAACAAACCTATCAGAAATTATGTGGTCATATCAATAGATGCTGAAAAAGCTTATGACAAAATGCAGCACCCATTCCTACTAAAAACACCAGAGAGTGTAGGAATAAATGGACTGTTCCTTAGAATAATAAGCAGTATCTATGTTAAACTGTCCAGAAGCATTATATTCAATGGGGAGAGACTAGAGGCATTCCCAATAAGATCAGGGGTGAAACAAGGATGCCCGTTATCACCACTACTATTCAATATCATATTAGAAATGTTAGCTTCAGCAATTAGAGAAGAAAAAGAAATTGAAGGAATTAGAATTGGGAAGGAAGAGACAAAACTTTCACTCTTTGCAGATGACATAATGGTATACCTAGAGAATCCCAAGTAATCATCCAAAAAAACTACTGGAAACAATTAGCAATTTTAGCAAAGTTGCAGGATATAAAATAAACCCTCAAAAATCCTTAAGTTTCCTATATATGTCTAGCAAGATACAGCAGGAAGAGCTTGAAAGAGAAATCCAATTCAACATAACCTCAGACAATATAAAATACTTGGAAGTCTATTTGCCAAGGCAGACTCAGAAACTTTTTGAAAACAAGTATAAAACATTTCTCACACAAATTAAATCACATTTAAATAAGTGAGCAAACATCAACTGCTCATGGATAAGTCGAGCTAATATAATAAAAATAACAATTCCACCAAAACTAAACTCCCTGTTTATTGCCCTACCAATCAAAATTCCTAAAAATTACTTTAATGAGTTAGAAAAAGTTGCAAGTAAATTCATATGGAGAAATAAAATTTCCAGGGATTTAATGAACAAAATGCAAAAGAAGGTGGCTTAGCCCTACCTGATCTAAAATTATATTATAAGGCATCAATCATCAAAACTGCTATTGGTTAAGATACAAAGTGGTGGAGCAATGAAATGGACTAGATGCAATAGCAGGAAACGATTATAGTAATCTGCTGTTTGATAAACCCAAAGAGTCCAGCTATTGGGATAAAAACTCTCTCTTTAATAAAAACTGTTGGGAAAATTTGAAGTTAGTATGGAAGAAACTTAGATTAGACCAACACCTCATACCCTATACCAAGATAAGATCCAAATGGATACAGGATTTAGACCTAAAAAAATAATAATACTATAAGCAAGCTCGAAGACCAAGGACTAGGTTACCTGTCAGATCTATAGAAAGGGAAGCAGTTTATGACTAAGGAAGAGATGGAGAACATCACTAAAAACAAACTAGATGATTTCAATTACATTAAATTGAAAAACTTTGCACAGACAAAACCACCATTACCAAAATCAAAAGAAATGTAATAAACTTGGAAACAATCTTTACAACTAATGTTTCTGACAAAGGACTCATTTCTAAACTACAGAGAACTGAGTCATATTTTTTTTTTAAAAAGCCATTCCCTAATTGTCAAATGGTCAAAGGGTATTCAAAGGAAATTTACAGATGAGGAGATCAAAGCAATCCATAGTCATATGAAAAATTGCTCTAAATCATTACTTATTAGAGAAATGCAAATGAAAGCTTCTCTGAGGTACCACCTCACATCTCTCAGACTGGCCAATATGACCAGAAAGGATATTGATCATTGTTGGAAGGGTTGTGGGAAATCTAGTTCACTATTATATTGTTGGTGGAGCTGTGAACTCATCCAACCTTTCTGGAGAGAAATTTGGAACTACACCCAAAGGGCAACAAAAATGAGCATACCCTTTGATCCAGCAATACCACTACTGGGTCTATACCCTGAAGAGGTGATGAAAAAGGCTAAAAATATCACTTGTACAAAAATATTCATAGCAGCCCTGTTTGTGGTTGCAAAGAATTGGAAATCAAGTAAATGTCCTTCAATTGGGGAATGGCTTAGCAAATTATGATATATGTGTGTCATGGAACATTATTGTTCTATTGGAAACCAGGAGGATTGGGAATTCAGGGAAACCTGGAGGGATTTTGCATGAACTGTTGCTTAGTGAGAGGAGCAGTGCCAGGAAAACACTGAATACCACAGCAGCAACATGGGGGCAATGATCATCCTTGATGGACTCGCTCATTCCATAGTGCAACAATCAGGGACAATTTGGGGCTCTATGCAATAGGGAATACCATCTGTATCCAGAGAAACAGCTGTGGACTTTGAACAAAGACTAAGGACTATTACATTTAATTTAGGGGGGAAAAACCTGATATCTTATTGTCTGATCTTGCTATCCCTTATACTTTTATGTTTTCTTCCTTAAGGATATGATTTCTCTCTCATCACATTCAATTTGGATCTATGTATACCATGGAAACAATGTAAAGACTGACAAATTGCCTTCTGTGGGGGGTGGGGGAGGGAAGTAAGATTAGGGGAAAAATTGTAAAGCCCAAAATAAATAAAATCTTTAAAAAATAAAAAAATGAAATGAATAAAACAAATTAAAATAAAGATCTACAAAAAACAACTATCAAATACTTTTCACACAAATGAAATCAGATCTTAAGAACTGGGCAAATATCAATTATTAATGGAAAAGTCAATTTAATATGATAAAATTGACAATTCTGCTGTGTGATAAACTTGGGGTTTCCAGCTTCTGGGATATGAATTCTTCTTTGATAAAAACTGTTAGGAAAACTTAAAGATAGTATGGCAGGTAGTAGACTTTGATCATCATCTTATACCATATATCAAGATAAATTTGAAATGGTTTAGACATAAAAGTGATAACATAAACCAATTAGAAGAACAAGGAATAGTTTACCTGTCAGATCTGTGGAAAGGGGAGTTTTTATGACCAAAGAAGATATAGAGGACATTATAAAATGCAAAATGGAAAACTTTGGTTACATTTAATTGAAAAATTTTTGCACAAATAAAACCAATGCAACCAAGATTAAAAGGAAGGCAGTAAGTTGGGAAACAATTTTTGCAATTAGTGTTTCTGTCAAAAGACTCATTTCTAAATTATATGGAGAACTGAATCAAATTTATTTATCTATTTATTTTTTTATTTGTTTGTTTGTTTGTTTATTTATTTACAAGTCATTCCCCAATTGATAAATTATCAAAGCATGTGAAAAGACAATTTTCAGATGAAGAAATTAAAGTTATCTATAGTCATTTGAAAAGTCATTATTGATAAGATATAGTAATTACTGATCTTGTTAATTTCAGAAGTACAATAATCAAAGACAACTCTAAAAGTTTTGTGATGGAAAATAGCTTCCATATCCAGAGAAGGATCTATGGAGTTTAAATGCAGTCCAAAACTTACTAGTTTCAATTTTTAAAAGTTGTCTAATGTCTTTTTTTCTATTATTTTTTCTCCATTTTGAGTTGATTCTTCTCTTACAACATAGCTAAAATGAATCTATGTCTAGCATGATTACACATGCCTGGCCTATGTTGGATTGCTTTCTATTGGGGGGGGGGAGGATAGAGGAAAAGAATGTAAAACTCAAAACCTTGGATAAAATGTTTGTTGAAAACTATCATTCCATGTAGTTGGAAAAACAAGAAAATAAATTTTGATAAAATAAAATCTTCCCAATAATTATAGCTTTCCCAGTCAAACTATCTAAGTTAAGACCTCCTCCCCATTATGGAGATGTCTGAATAAAGGTGAAAGACCACTTAATGATATGGAGGGGTTCCTTGCTCAGGTAAAAGGTGGACCAGTTGAAATCTGAGAACCTTTCAGTTCTAATTCAGTTCTTCTCCTCTATTTTCTCCTCTTCCTTTATTTTAATTCTCCTTAACTTTCTTCTCCTTTCCCTTCTCCTTTTTCTTCATCTTTTTCATCATCTTCATAATTGTCATTATTATCCAACAAATTTAATGAATGCTACTGGATGAATGAGAATGATATCAGATCATGTATTATGTTTAGCTGAGAAGGGAAAGCATCTGGCTTTCATTTTCTAGATAATAGTCTTTCATATGCTTTAAAGATTCTACTTTCCAAGATCATTAACTTTGAAAGGGCTCTGAGAATTGGCCAAGGTCAATTCCTGTAAAGGAGAGAATGATAGAAACAGAAGACTAGCAAGGTCAGAAGAAGAGAAACTGCAGCCATGACTGAACACTTTTCTCTAGCATAATGCAGCAGGCAGGTATAGGATAGGACAAACTGTCAGCCTCTTAGTATACATCATTTGTCACAGATCCTCTTGTGTCTGCAGAGACAGGTATATCCCTGTTAGTATTCAGAGTATGTCATAGGATTGGCAATAGCTATGCACACCCAATGTACTTTTGTTCTTGTCAGGTAATATAACCCAGCTCTGTTACATTGTAGGATGGCAATTTTGCTAGCATGCCTGGCAGTTGGAGTTAAAATCAGACACCTCAATGATTTAGAACATTGGCAGCTGTTCTTCATCTCTAAAGAAGGTGTGAGAGGAGATGTATACATTCTATGTTCAGTGTTTAAGGAGACTCAAATATTGGAATTCCCATTCTGTTAGATTGGATAGTATGGAATGTTGATGTTTTATGATTCTAGCAGAATGTGGGAGCTGGAGATTTGGAGATCACTAGCAAGAGTTCTTGATTTTCATGCACAACTGCATCTCAAGGGGAAAAAAGACTGTTTTCGTACCCATAGAGATTCACAGACAAGCAATTGCTTTTGGAAAATATGCACAGTGGAGTTGGAGGCCAGCTCACACAAAGGCCTGAATTTGGCCACCCTGATCTGTTCTGTATGCAGGATGTAAGGAAAGGGAAAGTTACAACTTGTGATTATTAAAAAAAATTCTCTTTTGTATTTTCCCTGCCAAAAGTCTGAACTATTTCTAGACTATGCTTCACATTCAGCCCTTTTCAGTAGCTTCAAAAGCTTATAGTATGATATAAATGAGATCTTTTCCTAATTTCAGCCTTTTGAATTCAGGGAATTCAAATAAATTTAGCTGAAAGATGAAAAGTGGAGAACTATACAGGCAGTAACAAAGAAACTGAAAATAAAGAATAAGAAAAAAGTTAAAAGAAACTTTGATAGAAAAAATTATGTTCTTAATTATGGATTCTGTATTCTCACAATTCATTCTTCTTCCACTATTCTTTCTTCACCAACCACTCAAAAAAGGGCACTGATACATGTGAAATGAGCCTTGAGTAGATAGAGTCTATCATCTGTCATTGGACTAGACATAAATAATTCCTTCGAATCATGCATGATCTAGAAGCTGTAACTACTTAAGAAAATACTGAAATGTATTTAGAAACATTTATTTAGAGTTAGAAGAAATTACAGAATTCATTTTATAGAAAAGGAACGGAGATCACACAGCTAAGCAATAACTGAGTCAGAATTTGAGTACAGATATTCTGTCTCCAAACTCATCACTCTTCCCACTCCGTCAGTCAAGAAAGATAATGATGGAGTTATCAGGTCATGTCTACACTTAGTACATCAATCATAGAAGATCCAATTCCTTTATTCTGCTATTATATGCAAATTAATAAAAATTTATTCAAAATGATCAAGTAAAGTTAAAACACATCAAAATCGAAATAGACTGTATTGTGCCAAACTCTGCCACCTTTTTATGTTTATATCAACAAAGTTATATAATGAGCATTAAAACCTGATATGGTACAGATGATGTGGTTGTGGTTCTTGAGTGAAAGGCATTTGCCTCAATCCTAAACTTGGTTCAATGGCATACCTCTTGCTATCTTTGTGACCTTGAGTAATCCTCATAATCATTCAATCAATAGGTATTCATTAAGTGCTTGTTCTTTCCTAGACATTATACTAGACTGCAGGGATAGAGACAAAAGTAAAAAAAAAAAAAATATGTTAAAGGAGAATATTTCTTCTCTTGGCTTCAGTTTCTTCAGTTGGGAAAAAAAAGGAAACAACTAGCTTTCATGCTCCCAAATATTCTTTCTTTCTCTAAATCTATGACACTATTATCAAGCATCAAAAAAAAATCTAGTTATGATCACTTTTTTGGACATTTTCACCATTTGAAGGGGTTTTATCTGAGAAACATTAATGATAGAAAAACCCAAGAATATACTCTACTATATTAACAGTAAATGCAAAGAGGGATCTATTCTTGGTACAAAAATATTCCACTTCTCCAAAGCCCTTCCCCCCCCCCAGTGTTCTTTATTTTTATTTATTTATTTTTTTTAGTGTTTTTTTTTTTTTTTTTGCAAGGCAATGGGGTTAAGTGGCTTGCCCAAGACCACAACTAGGTAATTATTAAGTGTCTGAGGCCAGATTTGAATTTAGGTAATCCTGACTCCAGGGCCTGTTCCCTATTCACTGCCACCTAGCTGGGTGGGGGGGGGCATTATTCTTTAAATTCATTTGAATACATAGGAAAATGGCCTCTACTACTCTTTACTTCCTTACTATCTCTTTAACATTCCATAGATTCTAATTATCTATAATCAAGGAGGGTTCCTGAAATTCCCTTTAATAAAGGAGCTTGTTCTCAAGAAGTAGAAGCCAGTGTAATAGACAGTAATCACTGAGCAAGATAAAGTTGAACCCAATATATTGGTTTGGTTTATAAGATATATACAAATACACTTATGCACACATATATGATTTTACAGGCTATATAATAAATGTATATATCAGACATAGATGACTATCTGATATAGTAAGAATATAATATAATCATATATATCATTGATATATTTGATTATTATATATATTTGATTACACAAATATATAAACTACAAATATTTATTAATTGCCCATTATATGATAGCTGTCTTTTTTTCCAGTCATGTCTGACTCTTCATCATCTCATTTAGGGTGATGTAAAGATACTAGGGTGGTTTGCCATTTCCTTTTCAGCTCACTTTATAGATGATAAAACTGAAGCAAATGGGGTCACACAACTAGCAAGTTCTGAAGTCAGATTGGAATTCAGTTCTTCCTGACTTCAGTCCCAGTGCTCTATCCATTGCTCAATCTACCTGCTCTACTATGTGCTAGGCACTATGCTACAAACTTTAAAATATATTTTCCTTTGATCCTCACAGTAATTTTGAGAAGCAGGTGCTTTTATTATCTCTACTTTCTATATGGGGAAACTGAGGCAGCCAGTGGTTTAGTGACTTGCCTAAGATTGTATAACTAACTAATAATCTGTATTTGAACTCAGGTCTTCCTAACTCCAGGCTTTATTCACTGTACTATTTACTTGTCTTTCCTTGAAATCAAGAATCTTCACAGTTAAATTATTTCCTGTATTGTACTAGGAGCAGAGATTTAGAATAGAATTGTATTTTGAAGATCAGCTAAACCAGTTTTTGGCAGAAAATGAAATTGAGGTCTCAAATTAAAATCCTGATCTTTTGAGTCCAAATTTTCTGTTCTTGTCTTTGCAACAAGAAAGTCTGACCTGGAGAGGCATGATGGGGCATTCCAATGATCCCACCTACCAGCCAGGCTAAAGTCAGCCAATAGATCTCTAGAATTTTTGAGTTCTGAGTTGAAGTAGGAGCTCTGGCAATGTGTGCATCAATCTCATCAGAACAACATCAATCTCATCAGGACTTCACTTTGAACATCTAGTCTGGCAGAAAGAAAAATAACTGAGGTGGAAATTTCAGACCAAACTGAAGCCTATATTTCTGTCCCTTTGAGCCAAGAGAATTTTCCAACTGGCCAACAGTAGTAGCATGCAGCAGCAGTACATAGTTGCTCAAATCCAAACCTAGGTCAGGAATGTGAAGAGCTCAGTCCAATGGGACAGCTGTCAGATTTTCCCCTCTTTAGGAGTACTAAAAGCTCACAAATTTCCAGTCTGATACTTAGATTACTGAAATATATAGCACTCAATACTTCAGGAAAGGAACAATTAAGACTAGCCCAGATCTTTTCTCTAGAAGAACCACTAAGCCAAGCTATAGTAGTAGAGCTTAAATTAGGCAAGAGACTATAAAAATGAGCAAACAAAAAGGAACTCCACTAGGATGAACTATCATCATAGCTAGATTACTCAAGACATATACCTAGAAGGAAATGATTTCAAAACATCTACAATCAATATCTCAGAGAATAACAGTTTGGGTATTAATTCAACTAGAATTCCTGTAAAAGATGTAATAGAAATTGAAAAATAACATTTTTTATAAATGGAATGAGAGCATGTGAGGGGAAAAAAACTGGAAAGGAAATGAGATTCATGGAAGAAAAAAATCAGAAAGGGAATTAACCACTTGGCTCAAAAAGTAGGAAACCTTGCCTGAGCAGCAAACTCCCTAAAAATTCAAATGGGTCAAATAGAAACCAATGACAATGAGACTACCAAAAATATTAAAATAAAATCAAAAGGCAGGAAAACAAACTAGAATAAGGTTTAAAACATACAAAGCAACTGCAAAACAAATGCAAAAACAACTCTCCTTAAAGATTAAAGAAAAAATAAGACTCACTGAATTATCTGAATGCTTTCAGCAGCAACAGAAAAAAGGATCCAAGAAGTCATATTTCAATAAATATTAGAATTTCCCTTATCTCTTAGAGGTAGAGGATAAAGTAGAAATGAAATATATTAGTCACCCCCTTAAAGAAAGAACATGAAAACTCCCCAAAAGATAAAACTCAAAACCCAGAACTTCCAGGTCAAAGGAAAAAAAATACAGCAAGTCAGATAGCAAAAGAACATAGTTATAGAGGAGCCACAGTCAGGATTACATACTATTTAGTAGTCATCATTCTAAATGAAAAGACTTACAATGGCATTCCAGAAAGCAAAGGATATGAACTTAAAGACAAGAATGTTATACAAAAAAAAATTCACTATCATGCTACATGTGGGGAAAGGAGAAAGAGAACTTCCAAACATTCCTGATAAAAAAAAAACAGAGCTGTGGAAAATATTTCAAGTACAAACACAGGAGTACAGGAAAAACAAAATTGACAAGCATGAATGAATATCAATAAGGAACTAAAGAAAGATAAATGCTTACATTAAAAAATAGGGAGGTGATACATTAGTTTTCTTTGAACTCTAGCATCATCAGGGGTCACAGAGGGAGTCTAAGTAGATGAGACCTGGAAGGGTTATTGCTGCCACTGATTTTAAGAAAATAATGGAAAGAGAGGGGAAAATTAATCACATAATAGGAGTGTAGGAAAAAACATCTATCCAAAATAAAGAGAGGTTATGGAGAAGAACAAGTGTTGAACTGCTATTTCATCCCAACTGGTCAAAGGAAGAAAGAATATACATTCACACAGATGGGTACAAAAAAATCTTCACTCAACAGTGAAATAGAAAAAAGGGAGGAGAGGGACTTTGATCTCTGCAATCACCAAATAACATTTCTGAGGATTTATGATAAAATATGACAGAGAGGACCAGAAAGAGACTTTTTTTTCTTTTGAACATGATGGATGAGAAATTTAATTTTCCTTATTAGAGGGATTTTAGTTTTCTTGCTTTCTCAGTAGTGAGAGGAGTGATGGAATGGAGAGAAATAAGGGGAAAAGGCTGATCCTTGTTTGAAAATATAAACAAAAATAAGAACAAACAATTTTCTTTAAATTTCATCTTATTAGTTTGAAACAGCTTCATGGACTTCGGTGACCAAAGTGGAGGATCTGGAGCAAGAAAGATTTGTGTTAAAATTTAGCATCAGAGATTTGCTAACTATATGATCTTATCTGTAAAATGGGAAGAATAAAAACATCTTCCTCACTCAGTTGCTGTGAAAATCAAATCTTAAATGTAAGATGATGTCATTAAAATTTTATATTAGCCTTGATGCACTACATAAATGCTATTGTTGTTAATATGTCTAAAAAGAAAGAGGTTATCTGTTTCATGGAGATGGAAACTTAGTCTTGTATATGACTGAAGATCCTAAGGTCTTTAGACTGAGCATAATTTTAGAGAAATTTTTCTTACCGCTTCCTTCTTCATTACTTTATCTAACATGTATTTCATAAAAGTATTTTAGTAGTAGGAGCAGTTATGAAAGAATTAATTTAAAAAATCCCTTCTTTAGTTCAATATTAGTGTCCATAGCACTATGCTGAAGACTGGGCATATAGTGGCTACCAGTGAACAGGAGGCACAAGCCCTCTTCCTTCCTTTGACACCCCCATACCACTTTCTTTTCAATTCTTGTCTGTCTTTATCTTAGTCCTAACCTTCTTCATGTTCTATTTGTAATAGAATAGGAGTTCCACAGGGTACAGTACAAATATTTCCTATTTCAAAGATCTGTAAATTTATCATTGTAATTCCATTAATGAGGATTATGACCTCTCTACAGTTTAGATATTCTTTGAGAATTGCTCTGGTCCCCACAAAATAATTACCCTGAAACCTATCAGATTATCATCTTCAACATAATTAATTAGGTTGTTCCTTTGATGATAAATGTAGAATTTAATAATAGTTTAATCTTCAAAGCCTTTCTAACTGGTCACTATCTGACAGAGTTTGGAATATGATGGCACAGGCAGTCATCTCTGCTATGGTGAGACACCAGGAAGGACAGGAACTAGTACAGAGGTAAAACTTATTTATTTCACTTTTAAAAAAAATTATCTACCTCCTGCCCTCCTTTATCTAAAAGTTTGATTCTATTCCTTTGCCTAGGACATTGAACTTAATAGACCAAAAACTGAACTTACCACCCTCCTCAAATTTTTTTACTCCTAAAACTGAACTTTTCATATGTCTTCCACATTTTAAAAAACTCAACAACTTACTCTTCCTAATTTCTTACATTCTCACTAATAACTTTGGATATTCTCTGTGAGACAAATACTTAAAGGTGTCAGAATGAAACAGAATGATTATATGGGAAGCTCAAGGGCAGGTGATGAGAAAAATCACTATTGAAAAAAGGCCCATAATTCATATTTGGTTTCATCTTGTTCTGCAGTGGATACTTCTATCATGTTGTAGGAGGGAGGAAAACTGATCTTCATAGAAGAAAGACAACAGTTAGTACCAATAACCTGTCAGCACTGGGAACAATGTCTAGTACATAGTAGTTATCTAATAAATATTTGTTGACTAACTGATAAAGGATTTGGTTTCTTCCCCAAATGGAGGCTGCCTTTTGAAGGCCATCCTATGGATGGCCAGAGCTAACCCAGGCTTTTGTTTTTGGTGACTCTAAACTTGCCATCTTAGAGGGTCTTAAAGTCTCTCTTGGACTATGGTGCCACCTTGTGGTTTGAGCTCCTAAACCTCCCTGAAAAATTAGGAGGCATGTTTAAGGACTGGGTATGGTGAATTCACTACTTAAATATTCCATATGCTAACTCATAGAGATATTCTGAGGATATAGCCTCCCAAACTAGAAATATAAGCATTCATATTCTTATTGTACATATACAATAAGAGCAATGACTAATTAACTGTTCCATGAAGTGTTATGTATTAATACTCCTTCATCAACTCTTTTTTTGGGTGGGGGAAGGAGGGATCACTCCAGGAGAGACTTGAGCCCTTCTTCAATTTAATTTTAATGTAGAGGCTCATATCTCACATTAAGATGACCAGCATTAAAGTTGTATTTTTAGATGGTCCAAAAACTTTTTGACTCCAAACATCTTCCCAATATTCTCATACTCGTGTGTCACCATCTCTAGAGAAATAGGAGAGGTAACACAGGACTGATTTTTTTTATGTTTTAATTAATTTCTTTTATTTCCTAGGTTGCTATTAACAATGGATCCATAAATTCAAGAAAAGCTTACTCATGAAGACTTGTTTTTTTATTCATCTAAGTTGGTTCATAGACAATAGCCAGTTTAAATCTGGGGTTGTGCTCAAAGCATTTCCAGGAAAATCTCATGTTCTTTGCATTTTAAACCTAGTTGTATAATTGAGAAAGTGTGGTTTGCAACAAAAACAATTGTCTGCAAAAACCTGTCTGTTCTGTACTAGAACTTATGTTCCATTGACATAACCTTCAGTAACTCAGGTCACCTCCAGATCATGAGTAGAGCGTTTGCTTAACAAATAACTGTAATTCAAAATAATACATGATAAGCACATTTGAGAGGCATAAACAATTCCAGTATCAAATTTTTTTTTTAACTTGTGAGCTTTGTTCATTCAGTCAAAAAGGTTTGTTCAATTTTGTAGATAGACAAACTAGAGGGTCAGGAAAACCTTTAGTCAAATTCCTGAATGAACTTTTCCTTTGCTCCATTACTGGCATTACTCATTACAAATATTCTAAGCAAAGAAACCATTGGATGTTATCAATCTCTTAATCTTGTTGAAATCTCATTAGTTCAAGCCATGGATAAATAGTGGGAAATATTGAAGTTTAGAGAAAAAAACAACTTGAATGAAAAGATATAAAAAGGGAGTAATAATCAAAATCACTTCAAGGTAACCTTCACCCACAGGATTTTCATAGTTCTCAATATCATTAATAAATCAATTCATAATATTTATTAAACCTATTATATGATTGACTAAGTCCTGGGCTAAGTGCTGCAAATACCAAAAAAAGGGCAAAAGATAGTTCCTAGCCTCAAGAGAGATTGGGAATGGTTTCCTGTAAAAGATGAAATTTTAGTTGTGAGTTAAGAGAATCCTGAAAAACCATATGGTAGAGATGAAGAGAAAGAATATTTCAGGAATGAGGTGGGACAGAAAATGCCTGGAGTCAAGAGATGATCATAGGACAAATAAGAAGCCAGGACCACTCAACTGAAAAATATATATCAAGCAGTAATATATAAAAGACTGGAAATCTAGGAAAGGGCTATTGTGAAGGGATTCATACACCCAACAGATCTTATATTTGATCCTAGAAGTAATAATGTATCACCAGAATTTATTGAGTAAATTGGATGATGTGTTAGAATCTGCATATTAGAAAAATAATTTTAGTGGGTGGAGTGACAATAAGGTTCAGAAATAATTAAAAAACTGAATACTTGTACATATGATCAAGTACTTTGCTCCAAGGTTCCAGTTTGCATTTTAAGGCAGAAAGGAATTATAACAGTTATGAGGGAGCAAGAATCCAATTGTGGAAAAACCAAATACAGATCAGGATGGCAGTTATCATTTGTCTCTCTATATTATACCATATTGGGGGTGCTAGAAACTTACAAGTCCCCCATGAGCTGTGAAAGCAGCAGAAGTACATGAAAGGCAGAAGCTCAGGTCAGTCATCCCTCTAGAGGTGGTTAGAACAAATCTCTAATATAAAGTTCAAGGCAAAGAAACAGACTGAAAAAATAACAGAAAAAAATAAAATTTGATCATAAAATGACAAAAATGGTGACAGAAGGCAATGACTTTAAAGATCTATAAGCAAAACCTCGAAGAATATTTAAGATTAGAAATCAAGTATTGTAAAAAGGGGTAAGAAATAGATTTTTATAAGGGTAAAATACAAAGTAAGAGTAGCAGAGGAACTATGAAAATGGAATTAATATCTTGGTAGAAAAGTTATTTTTACTGAACAAAATAATTCCTTAAAGTAAGAATTTGTCAAATGACATGAGGGATCCAAAACCTCACTGACAAAAATAATTGCTTAAAAATTAGAATTGGTCAAATGGAAGCTAACGAGACACCATGAAATCATAAATGTTTAAAATAAAAGTCAAATGACTGAAAAAATAGAAGTAAATATGAAATATCTCATCAGAAAATTGACCTAAAATAGATTAAAGAGAGATAATTTTAGAACTATTACATTAATTGTAATCCATGATGAACAAAAAAGGGCATAGACATTTTTTCATGAAATTATGAAGGAAAATTGCCCAAATATCTTAGAACAAGACAAAATAGAAATTGAAAGACCCTACTAATTATCTCCTGAAATGGATTCCAAAATGAAACTCTAAAGAATATTATAGTCAAAATTCAGAACTCCCAGGTCAAGTATAAAATGATGAAAGCAGTCAGAAATAAAGAATTCAAATACCATGGAACCACAGGTAGGATCTCATAAAAATCAGTTGCTACCACTCTAAAGAAACAAAAGGCATGAAATATAACTTTCTGTAAGAAAAAAGAAGATAGAATTACAACTAAAAACAATCTATCCAGCAAAAATGAATATAATTTGCCTAGGGGGTGGGGAGGAAGAGAAAATCATTTAATGAAATAAAGTATTCTATGCATTGCTGACAAAAAGACCAGAACTGGATGGAAAGTTTGATATTTACTCATAAGACACAAGAAAAGCAAAAAAGGTAAACATGAATGAGAAACTAAAGAAATTAATAAGGTTGGATTGTTAATGTTTCCAAATGGGAAGATGATAAATATAACTTCTAAGAATGTAATCATAATTAGGACAGTTAGAAAGAGACTACTTAGAGTGTGTGGTTTAAGTGTATTTTGGAATGGGTAAGGTAAGGGTAACAAAGAGGGATATACTCAGAAAAGAAGAATGGGAAAAAAAGAATGGGAAATATTATCTCAGTAAAGCAAGGACTCAAGAAAGAATATTTACAATCTTCACTCTTATCTGAATTGGTTCAAAAGTGGAAGTATACACATGCAATTGAATGGAGAAATTTATCTTATTGAAAGGAAAGTTGGAGGGGAAGAGACTAAGAGAAAATGAGGGATGATAAGGAAGGCAGATTAAGGGAAGCACTGTTAAAAAGAAAAACAGGAGAGGACAGGTTAAAAAATAGAAGGATAAATAGAGAATAGAATTGAGGGAAATACAGTTAGTGTTCATAACTTGAATGTGAATGGAATAAACCCACCCACAAAACTGAAGTGCATAACAGAATGAACTAGAAACCAAAATCCAACAATACATTGTTTACAAGTGACACTTTTGAAACAGAAAGACATACATAGAGTTAAAATAAGGGGATGGAACAGAATCTATTGTGCTTCACCTGAAATAAAAAAGGCAAGGGTAATATTCATGAACTTAGAAAAGCAAAAACAAAAAGAAGAGGCCCATTTAAAAGATATAAAGGAAGTTACATTTTATTTAAAGATCCTATATACAATAAAATAATATCAAAAATAAACACACACATATTATATATATATATATATATATATATACATATATATACACATACATACAATAGCATAACACTCAGATTCTTGAAGGAAAGCTTGCAAAGCTTTATGAGGGTGAGACCATAATATATCTTTCTGTCATAAATCTAAACATAAAATAAGTAAGAAAGAAGATGAGATGAATAGAATTTTACAAAAATTAGATATGAAATATTGTATTCCCCCCATGTATAAGACATACCTTAATTTGGGGGGCAGAAATTGGAAAAAAATGTATTACATAAAGTTATCAGACTCAAGTTTTACTGATCATGAAATTCAAGGACTTCTGCTCATAGCTTTCATGTATGTTTTAGACAAGTCAGATGGATGCATGCTTAGTCCATTCAGCTTCATGAACCTGAAGCACCAATTGTGTCTTCTTTTGAAATCAGTATCTCCTTTTTCATCAGCAATTCTTGGTCCTGCTGAACCATCTTTGTGGAGACAGAAATTCCAACTGTCCTTTGCTCTTCAATCCATCTCTTTAATTCCCTCTCTAAAGCAGACCATTTTGCTTACTTGCCTCTCATGGCCTTCTTCTGTCATGGGGTTTTCAGTAGGGTTTCTTAATTCTGAAGCGGATCTAGGATGTGTTCTCAGTTAGAAGAGGACCAAAATGATGTCTAGCAGCATGATTTCCATTCACTTTTGCAAAATGGATCATTCTGAACTTGAATTTAGCACTGTATGAAAATCTTTTTTGAGACATTTCTGGCCAGAATGTGGCAAAATATCACCTAATATATTGGTAACATTCAAAACAATGAGCAAAAAAGACAACAAGTGTGAAAGGGGGGAAATACAAGTAAAAAAATCTGCAACAACTGTATAAGACGTTTCCAGTTTTTAGACTCCAAATTTTTTGAAATAGGGTACATCTTGTACATGGAGAAATACATTGGGAGATTATCAAATAAAAATAAAAAAGAATATGCCTTTTTTCCTCAGCTGTGTATGTCACTTTAACAAAAAGAGACTATGTATCAAGACATGGAAACCCCAGAAACAAATGCAGAAAAGAACAAATAGTAAATACAGCTATTTGAGATTACAATACCATAAAAATTATAAACAATAAAAATTTTGGAAGCATAAATTTAAAAATTAATTAAAAACAAATAATCAAATCCTAAAGAATGAGTGGATCACAGAACACATCACAGAAACAATAAATAATTTCCTTAAAGGTAATGACAATAATGAGACAACATATTAAAATTGATAAAATTCAGTCAAAGAAGTGCTTAGGGGAAAATGTAGATCTCTAAATGCTTATATCTTTAAAAGAAAAAGCAAATAGGTTAAAATGTAACTAAAAATTACAAAAAGATAAATTAAAAATCCTCAAGCATCAAAATAACAATTCTGAAAACTACAGGAGAGATTTAATAAAAATTAAACCTAAAAATTGAACTGATGAACTAATAAGCTAGGAACTGGTTTATTGGGGGAAATAAAATAAATAAACTATTTGTTATTTTGTCTAAAGAAAAAATAAAATCAAATTATCTATTTCAAAAGTGTAAATGAATAAAATGCTACTAATAAAAATGAAATTAAACAATTATTAAGAGATATTTTTCCAAACATGTGCTAATGAACCTGAAAATCTGAATGAAACTATTTAAAATATACAACTGTATTGATTAGTAAAAGAAACAGAGTAATTAAATTACCCTAAAGGAAATTGAATAAGCACTAAATGGGCTACCAAACAGAAAAATCTCAAGGACTAGATAAATTTGCATTTGAATACTGCCAGGCATTTAAAGAAATATTAATTCCAATTATATAAATTATATAAATATATATTATGTAAATAGTTTGGAATAACAAGTAATGAAGGATTCTTACCAAATTCCTTCTATGACATAAATATAATGTTACTTGGACCAAGGGAAACAAAAATAGAGAAAGAAAACCATTGACTAATTTCTCTAATTAATACTGATGCAAAATATTTTATTGATGTTTTTCTTTTCAAAATACATGTTATGAAAGTTTTTTAGCATACATCCATATTCCTATGCATATTTCTAAGTTATAAAATTTCCTTCCATCCTCCCTACCCACCCCCTCCCTTTGTACTTATACATTTGTGTTAAGCATGCTTACTGGTTAGACATTTTTGGTATGAGGAATTAGGATTAAGGGGAAAAAAATCATGAGAGATATTTTTTAAGTGAATGTAATATGCCTCAGATTCTGAAGGAATTTTTTTTCCTCTGGATGGGGATAACATTATCATTGTCATAGCCAGTCTAAAAGTGCTTTCCTAGCTCCCTGAACTGCTGAGAGTAGCTACCTCCTTCAGGCCTGATCATCTCACAATGTTGTTTTTACTGTGTATATTGTTCTCTTGGGTCTTCTCCCTTTGCTCAGCATCAGATCCTGTCCTTCTATGCTTCTCTAGAGTCTGACAATTTATGGTTTCCTATAGAACAATAAAATTCCATAATATTCATGTACCATAATCTGTTTAACCATTCCCAATTGTTGGGCATCCCCTCGATTTCCAGTTCTTTACCACTACAAAAAGAGCTGCTATAAATATTTTGGAACATGTAGGACTTTCCCCATTCTGGGTATAGGCCTAGAATTGGAATTTCTGGGTCAAAGGGTATAAAAATTTTTATTATGGGCATAGTTTTATATTGTTCTCCAGAATGATTGCTTTGCATCTCAACTCCACCAGCAATGCATTAGGGTTCCTAATCCACCCACAACCTCTCCAACATTGATTATTTTCCCTTTTTGATTTCTTTGTCAATATGCTAGGTATGAAGTGATAATCTCAGAGTTGTTTTAATTTGCATTTCTCTAATCAATAATTCTTATAGGGGCAGCTAGGTGGCACAGTGAATAGAGCACTGGCCCTGGAGTCAGGAGTACATGAGTTCAAATCCGGCCTCAGACATTTAATAATTACCTAGCTGTGTTGCCTTGGGCAAGCCACTTAACCCCATTGCCTTGCAAAAACCTAAAAAAAATAATTCTTATAAATGAATCAAATAAAAACCTGTTAAGTGAAAGAAAATTATAGATTTTATTCACGAATCCTGTAGGATATGTGTACCTCACCTAGTGTGAAGCACAAGGTAGCATTTGAACATCAGGTAATTTATAATCTTCAGAAACTCTTTCCCCTCCCTCTGGGGTTTTCATAGACTCTCAGAGTTTGAGTTACAATCTAAGAGGTCTGCCCATCCCATGACATGCCCCTAATATGATCACCCCCCATCATAGGATACATGATATGCTGATGAACCCCAATTGTCACAGGGGGTGTGTGGGATGATATTCAATTACCTAATTGTGTAGACTCAGTTGCATTAAGTCAGGATCTCTAGGTTATTCTTGACCAGTTAAGGACTAGTTTCTTCTAATCTTGGGTTTGTCATTTTTGGAGTAGGATTAAGAAAACTCTCAAAAAAAGAAAAGAAAAGAAAAGAAAAGAAAAGAAAAGAAAAGAAAAGAAAAGAAAAGAAAAGAAAAGAAAAGAAAAGAAAAGAAAACTCTCCCATTTTTGTGATTGACTGAGTCCATTTGCCCTTTGTAATAGATTCCCTAGGAGTTTCCCTCCACCTTGTGAAGACCAACAATGCCCTATATTCCTCACAATAATGATTTGGAGCATTTTTCCTTGTGATTGTATATAGCTTTAATTTCTTCATTTGAAAACTGTCTATTCATATCGTTTAATCATTTATCAGTTGAGGCATGACTTGCAACCTTATACATTTGAAGTTTTCTATATATTTTAGAAATGAGACCTTTATCAGAACTCTTAGTTGTGAAGATGGTTTCCTAGCTTTCTACTTTCCTCCTAATTATGGCAGCATTGATTTTATTAGTACAATTTTTAAAATTTAATATAGTCAAAATCATTCATTTTGTAGTTTATAGTGTACCCTGTTTCTTGTTTTGTCATAAATGTGTCTCCTTTCCATAGATCTGATAGATAGAATATTTATTAGTCTATTAGTTTATCTAGGATGTCACCCTTTATATCTAAATCTTGTACCTATTTTGACCCTATTTCAGTATAGGGTGTGAGATATGGGCCTATGCCAAGTTTTTACCATATTATTTTCCAGTTTTCCCAACACTTTTTGTCAAATAGTGAGTTCTTATCCCAGAAGCTGATGTCTTTGGGATTGTCAAGCAGTAGTTTACTCTAGTAATGCTTTTTTTGAACCTATCCTAATCCACTGATCCATAAATCTATTTCTTAATCAGTACTAGGAAATTTAGATGAATGCTGTTTTAAAGTATAGCTTTAGATCTGGTAGAGCTAGGCCTCCTGCCTTTACATTTTATTTTCATCAGTTCGTTGCTATTCTTGACCATTTGTTGCTCCAGATGAATTTTGTTGCTATTGTTTCTAGCTCAATAAAATAATTATTTGGTAGTTTGACTGGTATTGTACTGAATAAGTAATATAATTTGAATAAGATTGTCATTTTTATTATATTAGTTCACCCTAACCATGAGTAAGTGACATTTTCCCACTTATTTAGAGCTGACTTTATTTGGGTAAGAAGTCCTTTATAATTGTGTACATATAGTTTCTGGGTTTGTCTTGGGAGGTAGATTCCCAAGTATTTAATGTTGTCTATAGTCATTTTAAATGGAATTTATCTTTCTATTTTTTGCTCCTGGGAGTTGTTATTCATATACAGAATTGCTGATGATTTATGTGGGTTTATTTTATATCCTGCTTATTTACTGTATTTATTTGTTAATTGTTTTAAGGAGTTTTTTAGTTGATTTACTTGGGTTCTCTAAGTATACCACCATATCATCTGCAAAGGGTGAAAGCTTTGCTCCCTTATTGTCAATTCTGATTCCTTCAACATTTTTTTTCTCTCTGACTGCTAGAACTAACATTTCTAAAACTATATTGAATAGTAATGGTGATAATGGACATCCTTGTTTTACCCCTGGTCTTATTGGAAATGCTCTGAGTTAATCTCCATTATGTTTAATATTTGTTAATGTTTTAGATAGTTACTACTTATTATTTTAAGGAAAACTCCATTTATTCCTAAACTTTCTAGTGTTTTTAATAGGATGATATTGTATTTTATTATTATTTATTATTCAGCATCTATTGAGATAATCATATGATTTCTGTTGATTTTGCTATTGATATGATCAAATATGTTGAGTGTTTTCCTAATGTTGAAACATTTCTGCCTACCTGAAATAAATTCTACCTGATTATAGTGCATTACCCTAGTAATAATTGGCTAATCTTACTGCTAAAATTTTATTTAAGATTTTTGCATCAATGTTCTTTAGGAAGTTTGGTCTATAATTTTCTTTGTCTGTTTTTTGTGCTTCCTGGATTAGATATCAACACCATGTTGGTGTCATAAAAGGAATTTGGTAGAACTCCTTGTGCTCCTATTTTTTTAAAATAGTTTATTTTAGGAATTAATTGTTCCTTAAAAGTGTGGTAGAATTAACTTGTAAATACATCTGGACCTGGAGACTTTTTCTTAGGGAGTTTATTGATTATTCCTATGATTTGATGTTTGATTCACTCATTATTTAAAATTGTTTACAATGAGTTTTTAGTTTCTCCTTCTGTGACTCTTTATTACATGTAATTTTAGTGCATTATGGTCTGAAAAGTATGCATTGCCATTGCACATGCCATGTACTGAAGAGAAAAAGGTATATTCTTTTTTATCCCCATTCAATTTTTTCCAGAGGTCTATTGTATCTAAGTTTTCTAAGATTTTATTCACCTTCTTAACTTTCTTCTTGTTTATTTTGTGGTTAGATATATCTAGTTCTGTAAGAAGGAAGCTGAGGTCCCTGTCTATGTCTTCTTGTGATTCCCTCGACTTTTCCTCTAGGAATTTGGATGCTATACTTCTAGGTGATACATGTTTAATAATGATATAGCTTCATGACCTATTGTACCTTTTAAGAAGATGTAGTTTCCTTCTTTATACATTTTAATGAGGTCTATCTTTTCTTTTGCTTTATCTGAGATCAGGATGGCTACTCCTGATTTTTTTACTTCAGCTGTAGCATAGTATATTTTGCTCCATCCTTTTACCTTTACCCTGTGTGTATCTCTTTGCTTCAAATGTGTTCCTCATAAACAACATATTGTAGGATTCTGATTTTTAATCCATTTTGCTACCTGCTTCTGTTTTATGGGACAGTTCATCTCATCCACATTTATAGTTAAGATTACTAATTCTGTATTTCCCTCCATGCTATCTTTCTCCATTTATAGTTTTCTCTTTCCTTTCCTTTTCTCTTATTCCTCTTCACCAAGGTTTTACTCCCTTTCCCTTTAACTTTTCTTTCAAAATTTAACTTCCAGTTTATTTTCATCTTCCCTTTTATCAGTCTCTTCTTCCCTTATCTTTCTCTTCACCCAACTCCCCCTCCCACCCCCGGTAGAGTGGGTTAGATTTTTAAACCCATGTGTGGAAATGTATCTTATTCCCTCTCTGAGCCAAATCTAGTGAATAGATTATTACTCATTGTTCACATCCTCCCTTCTTTCCCTTTAAAATTATAAATCCTTGGGCTTCTTCACTTGGTGTTATTTATCACTCAGGCACTATTAATCATTTGTTATCAATCACAGCTTGATTAATTGATTGCTTGAGAAGCTCAAGTTGTTATCATAGTACCATACCAGATTGATTGATTGATTACTTGATTGTTTGATTGGCTGCATTGCTTCAAAGTCACTAAGTCCCCTACCCTCTTCTGTTTCAGCAGAAGTACATTTTTCAAGAGTCTTGAATTACATCAAATTATGATCATTTTTTCCTTACTCCCTTTTCAAGTACTCTCCAAAGACACAATTCTTGTGAGACAAAGTATCATCCAAATCCAAATCATTTCATGAACTATTTGTATCCCTCCCCCAAGCCTATTTTATCCCTTCAGACTGGCACCTAACCCCTTTTTAAGTGAAGTAAGGATTTCATCAAACCCTAATTTAATTTACTATAAGAGTCTTAAAGGTCTCTAAGTACTGGGAGGCTCTGAAGGCCTCACTGGAGAACTTTACAAATTATTGTAAGTTATGGGGGACACTGACTCAGGAGTGCCCAGATTATGATGCCCTCATCAGAGAAAGTGCTAAGCTTTGTCAGCACAGTAGAACTGAAGTTGGTCAAAGGATACTGAGACATTTAAGTTTAGAGTTAATACCTCTGCTTTTCATCAGGGCTTTTTGTCTTAGATATAGTAACATCAACTTGAACCCCTTCAATGGGAGACAAAACCCAACTATACCCATATTCTCTAAATCCAATCTCTTCAATTATATTCAATCCTTTAATTATTCTAAGAGAAATAAAATTTTCAAGAGTTAGAAGTGTTGTATTTTCTGTTTTAGGGTTGTATACAATTTGATAGTCTTGACTAACATTTGTTTTGTTTAGTTTAGTTTTTTCCCTTCCCCTTTTCAGTTACCTTTTTATGTGTCTCTTGAATTGTGTATTTGGCAATTGAATTCTCTTCAGTTCTGTTTTTTGTGTCAGGAAATTCTGGAAGTCCTCTATTTCATTGAGCATCCATTTTTTCCCTTGACAGTATATGCTGAATTTTTCAGGGTACTAAATTCTTGGCTGTAATTCCAGGTTTTTTGCCCCCCATAATATGATATTCCAGGTCTTCTGGTACTACAATGTTGAGGCATATGGGCCAGCACAAGTCTGATTGTGTTTCCTTTGTATTTAAACTGTTTCATTTTTTGCTGCTTACAGCATTTTCTCCTTTATTTGAGAGTTCTGGAGTTTGGTTATAACAGCCTTTAGTGTTTTTTATCGTGGGGTCTTTTTCTGGAGGGGTGTTGTGTATTCTTTCAATGGTTATATTTTCTTGTTCTAGTAGATTTGGATACTTTTCCTGATAATATCTTGCATAATATTTTCTAGGTTTTTTTGGATATAGGTTTTCTAGTGGTCTGATGATTTGCAAATTAACTCTCCTGCATCTTTTTTGAGGTCATTTGTTTTTTTCTAAAAGGCACTTTATGTTTTCTTCATTTTTTTCCTCCTTTTTATTTTGTTTGGTAGAATCTTGTGGTCTCGTAGATTCATTGGTTTCTATTTGTTCAGTTCTAATTTTTAAGTTTTTATTTTCTTCAATTTACTTTTGTCCTTCCTTTTTAAAGATATTGAATTCTTTTGTCAATTTTTCATAATTTTCCTGCAAGACTCATTTCTTTTTTTTCCCCATTTTTCTTCTTCCTCTCCTTTGGTTCTTAAATGCATTTTTAAGCTCTTCAATGAGCTTCTGGATTTGAGTCCAATTCATAGACTGTTTTGAGCTTTTCCCTGTGAGTGGTTTTTCACTAATTTCTTCTTCTTACTGGTCATTGTTATCATGTTTGTTTGTAAAGTGGTTTTCTATAGTGAGTGCTCTTTTAGCTTTTTTTTGCTCGTTTGTTGTTTTAGCTCTGCTCCTGGGGTATAGGGAATATAGACCCAAACTTTTTATGCTGGGCCGGGATATGATTCCTGACTTGTCATTAGTGAAGATGTTGCCTATGCAGTCCAGGCCTTGCCTTTGCAGAGGTTCATTTTCTCCTTTGGTTCCAGGTTCTGGTTTAACAGTAGTTTGTACCCAATCCGGTCCTGTCTTTTGCCCTGGTATTCCCAGAGTTAAGACTTTGTTTAGGGTTGGGATAGTCCCTGCTGGCTTGCTATCTAGCTGCTGTGACCTCTGCTGTTGTCATCCTATTATGACCTGAACTGCACTGTGGCTAAAAGTCTTCTACTAGCTTTCCTGTTCTCCTGCCTCCTGGGCTTTATTTCCCCTTTTCCCTCAAAGAGACAGACCTTCATTGAAGATCCTCCATGATATCTACTATTGAAAACTTCTTTGGGTCTTTTCTTTCCTTGGTGGGATCTGTACAGATGTTTCATTTTTCTTTGAAAAGGAAAAGCTCTGGGACCATGTTAGCTTCATGTTGCCATATTGGCTCTACCCTGTAAGTCTATATGCAAAAATTAAAAAAAAAAACTAGCAAGAAGACTATATCAATATTTAATAAAAATCATATTCTTTGACCAGGTTAGATTTATACCAGGAATGCAGGGCTGATTCAATATTAGGAAAACTATATCATATCAATTACAGAAACAGCAAAAATCATATGAGTATCTCAATAAATGAAGAAAAAACTTTTGTGATAAAATGCAATACTCATTCCTTTTAAAAACAGCAGAAATAATAGGAATTAATTGACTTTTTTTTTTTTAGGTTTTTGTGAGGCAAATGGGGTTGAGTGGCTTGCCCAAGGCCACACAGCTAGGTAATTATTAAGTGTCTGAGACTGGATTTGAACCCAGGTACTCCTGATTCCAAGGCTGGTGCTTTATCCATTATGCCACCTAGCTGCCCAAATTAATTGACTTTTTATTAAAATTGTAGGTAGTATTTAGCTAAAACCTAGAGAAAACACTATCTTTAAAAGGATAAACTAAAAACCTACCCAATAAGATTAGGAGTGCAGAAAGGATTTTCATGATCACTTTCACTATTTAATATTGTGCTGGAAATACTAGCTGTAGGAGTAAGACAAAAATGGCATTGAAGGAATTAGCATAAATAATGAGGAAGCAAAACTATCACTTTTGCAGATGATATGATAACATACTGAGAGAACTGAAGAGAATCTACTTAAAAAATAAACTATTCCAAATGATTAACAATTTAACAAAATTACAGGACATAAAATAAACATACACAAGCTATTAGCATTTCTATATATTACTAACAATATTCAGCAGGAAGAGATAGAAAGAGAAATTTCATTTAAAATAACTGTGGAGAATACAAAATACTCTAATTCTAACAACTGAAGTAATATTAATTGCTTATTGATATGCTGAAGCAATATAATAAAATGAAAATGCCACCTTACTTACCAAAGAATTGTTTCGTAGAGCTAGAAAAATAAAATAATTTATCTGGAAGATCAAAAGCAAAAAGTCAAGAATATCAAGGGAACCAATGAGGGTCGGGGGGAAAGGGGAGTAGGGAATAAAGATTTGCAATACCAGATCTTGAACTATATTACAAATTAATAATAATCAAAACATTCTGGTACTGGACAAGCAATAGGGTGATTGATCAATAGAATAAATTAAGTACAAAATTTTCAGAAGTAAAAGATAACAGTAACCTAGTGTTTGGTAAATCCAAAGACCCAAACTATTGGGGAAGTTCTTTCTATTTGGCAATAACTGCTGGGAAACCTGGAAAGCAGTCTGACCGAAAGTAGTCACAGACCAAGATATCACATGGAATATAAGGATAAGTTCAAACTGGGTATATGATTTAGACATAATTATGACTTCCTATATAAATTCAGATAATATGTGAAAAATTGTCAGATTTTTGGATAAGGGAATAGTCCTTGAATAAACAGGAGCTAGAGGTTCATGGCAGATAAAACAGATAATTTTTCATTTGCATGAACAAATCCAAATGTAGTCAAAATTGGAAAGAAAACAAGAAATAAGAGATTTTTATAGTTAGTTTTTTGATAGAGATCACATTGTTCAAGCATAAAGAAAACTGATACAAATTTATATAAATAACATAACTTACCAATTGATACATGTTCAATGATTCACCAGTTTTCAAATAAATCATCAAATTTCAAAAAAATAAAATTGTAATATAAAATAATAGTTGGAGAAATGCCAATTAAAAGAACCCTGAGAGTGTTTGGACCAAGGTGGTGAAGAGAGGCCAGGTACTGCTAAGGTCTCCTGTTTTCCCCTCAGAAATAATATGAAAGTTGGGGTGGCTAGGTGGCACAGTGGATAAAGCACCGGCCCTGGAGTCAGGAGTACCTGGGTTCAAATCTGGTTTCAGACAATAATTATCTAGCTGTGTGGCCATGGGCAAGCCATTTAACTGCAGTTGCCTTGCAAAAACCTAAAAAAACAAACAAACAAAAAAGAAATAATACGAAGGTATCCTCTTAACAGAAATTTGATTGACAAAACACAGAAAAAGAAGCTAGGAGAAGAACAAGGTCTGTCTCCAGGGGACAGAGGGTGAACCAGGAATGGAGAGCAGAGTCACATTATGTTTCTAGCCAAAATTTAGAGGGACAGAACCCACAGAAAGATTGAGTGATACATTTGCCCAGTCCAAGATAACTTAGAAGTTCTGTGGGAACGATTTGCTTTACCAGGACTGGGAGGTAGAAAAAAGCCCCAACCACAGCCCAGCCCAGCCCAAACCAGGGATCACTGGGAACAGCTTGAAGAGGGAGAGAAAACTTAGCTCTTAGATCTTAGCTCCTTCTTCCTGTCCTTTCTCTTCCTCCTAGTAATTCCATTTATCACCTACTGACTCCATCTTTTACTACGTTATACCACTATTTTCTTCTCCTTCCTGTACCCTGTCTATATGTGCTCCTTCTAAAAGAATGAATGTGGATTGTGGAGTGAGGGGCACTGGCTGCAGTATTTGCAGTGAGAATTGGAGAAAACCAGCCTCCAGAACACAGCCCATAAACGGTAAGGGGGTCAGGGGAGACTGCATAAGTCCCCTGGGGCAGGACTCTGCTGTTTTCCCACACTCAGATCCAGGTTGCAGTTTGGCCTTCCATACTAAGATAGCAGGGATCCTCCTCATAGCTCCAGGAGAGTACCTGTCGTCATCTACCTATCAAAGCATAGGCAAGAGAGCATAAGACTTTGGCGGAATAAAGGTCCCAATGAGGTGTCCCAAAAAAAACCCTTCAAAGCCTTTGAAGTGCTGTAAATTATTCTTGGAATGAGAAAATAGGAAACAACAGAAAAAAGAAGAATCAGATCATAGAAAATTACTTTGGTCCCATAGAAGATCAAAACACCTACTCAGATGATGACAAAATCAAAGCTTCCATATCCAAAATCTCCAAGAGAAATAGAAAATGGGCTCAGACTATGGAAGAGCTCAAAAAAGACTTTGAAAAACAATTAAGGGATAAGAAGAAAAATTGGGAGGAGAAATTAGAGCGATGCAGAGAAATCATGAAAACCAAATCAGTAGCTTGGTAAAAGAAATACAAAAAAGTACTGAAGAAAATAATGTTTAAAACCAGTTCAGGCCAAATGGAAAAAAGCAAAACAAAAGGCAAATGAAGAGAAGAATTCCTTAAAAAATGGAATTGGCCAACTGGAAAAGGAAAAGTTCTGTGAAGACAATAACTTCTTCAAATGCCGAATGGACGTGAAGGAAGCTGATGATTTTGCAATAAATCAAGAAGGAATAAAACTCTTCCAAAAAAAAAGCCAAAAATTCAAAGAAAATGTGAAATATCTCATTGGAAAGCAACCAACCTCAAAAACAGATCCAGAAGAAATAATTTAAAAAATTATTGGGCCACCTGAAAACCACGACCAGGAAAAGAACCTAGACTTCATTTTTCAAGAAATATTACAGCAAAATTTCCCTGAAGTCCTAGAAGCAGAGGGTAAAATAGAAACTGAGAGAATTCACCTCCTGAAAGAGATTCCCAAAAGAAAAACTTCCAGTAATGTTATAGCCAAATTCCAAAACTCCCAAGTCAAAGAGAAATACTCAAAGTTGCAGGAAACAAACAATTCAAATACCATGGTTCCATAGTCAGGATTACATAGGATCTGGCAGCATCACATTAAGGTCTCATAGGGATTAGACTATGATATTACAGAAAGCAAAAGATCTTGGTTTACAACCAAGTCAAATACCCACAAAAACTGAACATCCTCTTTCAAGGGAAAAGATGGACTTTCAATGAAAGAGGGCAATTTCAACCTTTCCTATTGAAACAGAGCTGAACAGAAAGTTTGATCTTCAAGTACAGGACTCTGGTGAACCATAGAGGGGGTGGATGAGAAGGACTGACTATGAGAAAGTTAATGAAGTTGAACTGTTTGTATTCCTGCATGGGAAGAAGATACTGATAGCTCATATAAAATTTCTCATTTATAAGAGCTGTAAGAAGGATCAAATATAGACAGGGTACAGGAAGAAGCAGAAAATAATGGTATAAAGTAGTAAAAATGGAGTCAGTAGGTGATAAAGGGAAGTACAAGGAAGAAGAGAAAGGAGAGGAAGAAGGAGCTAAGATATTTCACATAAGAGTCAGGAAAAAAGCTTTTTCAATGGAATAGATTGGAGGAAGGCAAGGGGGAGATGAGTGAACATTCATTTTCATCAGAAATGGCTCAAAGAATAAATAACATACACATTTAATAGGGTATAGAAATCTATCATACCCTAGAGAAAAGGGGGGATAGGCAGCAGAAAAGAAGGAAGATTGTGGGAGCGGTACTCAGAGACAACACACTTTTGGATAGGGCCAGGATGAAAGGAGAGAGAGAGAATAGAATAAATGAGTGGGGAGGAATAGAGTTGAAGGAAATACAGCTAGTAAAAGCAACTATGGCAAAAATATTGAAGCCATCTCTCTAGTGGACTTATGATAAAGAAGGCAACTCACCTCAGAGACAGAGCCATTGGAATCTGAACATAGATTGAGGATTTTTTTTCTCTATCTCACTATTCTTTTGGTTTCTCATCTTCTTGGGGGTGAGGAGGGTTTCTGTTTACTCTTATAACAAAATTATTGTAATAATTTAAAATAAACAAAACAAAACAGAAGAATACTATCAAATCAAAAAAGAATAACCCAATGGAGCTCAATAGAAAGAGTTATTTCTTTTAAGACTAAATAAAAATACTGAAAACTGGCAAAAAAAATAGAATTGACCAATTGGAAAAGGAATTGCAAATGGTAAATAAATAAAATACTTCTTAAAAAAAGAATGAAATCTGTGGAAACTAATGACTCCATGAGACAACAAGAATCTGTTAAACAAAACCAAAAAAACTGAGAAAATAGAGGAAAATGTAACATACCTCATCTGTAAAACCACTGCCCTCAAGAATAGATCCAGAAGAGACAACTTAAGAATAATTGAGCTTCTTGAAAACATTGAAGAGATTAAAAAGCCTGGGCTCACTATTACAGGATTTAGTAATGGAAAAGTGCCCTGATGGAATGGAACCAGAGGGCAAAATAGTAATAGAAAGAATACATCAATCCCCTCCAGAAAGGAATCCTAAAATGAAAATACCAAGGAATATTGTGGCCAAATTCCAGAACTATCTGATAAAGAGACAATCCTGTAAGCAGCCAGAAAAAAACAATTTAGATACCAAAGAGTCACAGTAAGCATTACAAATTACCTGGCTACATTAATATTGAGGGATCAAAGGGTGCAGAATGAGATATTCTGAAAAGCAAGGGAGCTTGTAATGCAGCCCAGAATCCATTGTCTGGCAAAAGCGAGCTTTCTTTTCTAGGGGAAAAGTGGACATTTAATGAAATAGGAGACTTCCAACTTTTCCTGATGAAAAGACCAGTGCTAAATAGAAAATTTGAACATCAAAGAAGAGACATGTGAACAAGTTAAAACAAAAGGGGGGGTAAAGAAAAAAGTGCTATCGAATAAGACGAAAATGATTATATCCCTACCTGGGAGAAAGATTCTCAGAACTCTCAAGAATTGTAATTCTATTGGAGAGAATGTACTTAACCAGAAGTAATGGACACTCATGACTTATCCATGATTATGATAGATTGATTTAAAAACAATACTCCTTAAAAAGGGGGAACAGTAAAGAAACAGGAAGATGGAGGTAATTGAATGGGGCAAATCATATTACATAGAGAGGTGCAAAGGACTTATTGCAATAGACAGAAAGAAAGGAGGAGATGAGAACCACCTGAATCTTACTCTCATCAGAATAGTTCTAAAGTTAACATATAAACATTCAGTTAAGTTGAGAAATTTATCTGTCAAGTAGGGGGAGGGGGAGGAAAAGAGGAACTAACAGAAGGAAAAAGGGGTAAAGGGAAAGGGGAAAGAAAGGGGAGGGAGTTGGATACAAGGGAGCGAACAGACTGAAGATGGTGATATTCAGAAACAAAATACTGGGATTAAGTGAAAAAAGGGGGGAAAATATAAAAGGGAAGATAGCATAGAGGGCAATAAGGAGTTAATAATTATAACTTTGAATGTGAATGGGATGAACTCTCCCATAAAATGTAAGTGAATAGCAGACTGGATTAAAAACTAGAATTCTACAATATGCTGCTTACAAGAAATTCATTTGAAGCAGAGAGATACATACACAATAAAGGTAAAAGGTTGGAGCAAAATATTTTGCTTTAGCTAAAGTTAAAAAAAGCAGTAATCCTTATCTCAGACAAATCAGCTGCAAAAATAGATCTTATTAAAAGAGAGAAACTATATCCTCCTAAAAAGTACCATAGACAATGAAGCAATTTCAATACTAAACATGTATGCACTAGGTGGTAGAGCATACAAATTTTTCAAGGACAAGCTGAATGAGTTACAGGAACACATAGATAGCAAAATTCTACTGGTGGGAGACGTCAACCTCCTGCTCTTGGATTTAGATAAATCTAACCATAAAATAAACAAGAAGGAAGTTAAGGAGAAAAATAGACTGTTAGAAAACCTAGACATGATAGACCTTTGGAGAAAGCTGAATGGGAATTGAAAGGAATATACTTTTTTCCTTCCTCACATGGCACCCAAAAATTAGGGCATAAAAACCTAATAATGATATGCAGAAAGGAAGAAATAGTGAATACATCCTTCTCAGACCATAATGCAATAAAAATCACATGCAATAATGGGCCAGGCAGAGATAGAACTAAAACTAATTAGAAAATAAATAAGCTCATTTTAAAAAATGAGTGGATCAAACAACAAATTATAGAAAGGATTAATGATTTCATCCTAGATAATGACAATAATGAGACAATATACCAAAATTTATGGGATACAGCCAAAGCAGTTTTCCAGGGATAGATAGATAGATAGATAGATAGATAGATAGATAGAATGCTTACATGAATAAATAGGAGAAAGCTGAAATCAATGAACTAAAAATGCAACTAAATAAATTAGAGAAAGAACAAATTAAAAACCTGCAATTAAATACCAAATTAGACATTCTAAAAATTAATGGAGAAATTAACAAAACTGAAAGCAAGAAAACTATTGAAATAATAAATAAAGCCAATAGTTGGATTTTATGAATAAAACAATAAAATTGATAAGCCTCTGGTTAATTTGATTTAAAAAAAGTAGAAACCAAATTGTCAGTATCACAAATGAAAAAGTGATTTCAACACCAATGAGGATGAAATTAAAGTCACAATTCAGAATTATTTTGTCCAAATGTATAATAAATTGATAATCTTAATGAAATGAATGAATATTAACAAAAATATAAGTTGCCCAGGTCAATTGAAGAGGAAATTAAATACTTAAATAACCCTATCTCAGAAAAAGAAATTCAAAAATCCATTACTGAACTCCCTAAGGCAAAATCTTCAAGGCCAGACAGAAGTACAAGTGAATTCTATCATACATTTAAGGAACAATTAGTTCCAATTTTATATAGAGTCTTTGGCAAAATAGGTGAGGACAGAACTCTGCCTAACTCTTTTTATGACACCAATATGGTCCTGATACTTAAGAGTCAAAACAGAGAAAGAAAATTATAGACCTATTTCCCTAATGAATATAGATGCAAAAATCTTAAGTAAAATCTTAGCAAAGTGATTACAGCAAGTTAACACTAGGATAATACATTATGACCAAGCAGGATTTATTGCAGGAATGAAGTTTGGTTTAACATTAGGAAAACTGTTAGTTTAACTATATCATTAACAAACCTATCAGAAATCATATGATTATATCAAATGATGCTGAAAAAGCCTTTGATAATATACAACACCCATTCTTACTAAAAACACTAGAGAGAGAGAGAGAGCGAGAGAGAGAGAGAGAGAGAGAGAGAAAGAGAGAAGGAAAAAAATGGATTATTCCTTAGTCTAATATGCAGTATCTATATTAAACAATCAATAAGTATTATGTGCAATGGTGATAAACTAGAGGCATTCCCAATAAAATCAGGGGTGAAACAAGTATCCCAGTTATCACCACTCCTATTCAATATTGTGTTAGAAATGTTAGCATTAGCAGTAAGAGAAGAAAAAGAAATTGAAGGAATTAGAACTGGAAAGGAAGAAACAAAACTCTCACTCTTTGTAGATGACATGATAGTATACTTAGGAAATCCTAATACATCATCTAAGAAACTACTAGAAGTAATTAGCAACTTTAGCAAAGTCGCAAGATATAAAATAAACTCTCATAAATCCTTAGCATTTCTCTATATTACTAGCAAGATACAGCAGCAAGAGCTAGAAAGAGAAATCCCATTCAAAGTAGCTTCAGACAGTATAAAATACTTATGAGTCTACATGCCAAGGCAGTCTCAGAAACTCTATGAAAACAACTACAACACATTTCTCACCCAAATAAAATCCTATTTAAAAAAACTGAGCAAATCTCAAATGCTTGTGGACAGGCATAAAAATGACAATTCTACCTAAATTCTACCTAAATTATTTAGTGCCCTAGCAAGCAAAATTGCAAAAAATTACTTTAATAAGTTAGAAAACATTGTAAGTAAATACATAAGGAGAAATAAAAAGTCAAGAATTTCCAAGGATTTGGGCAGCCAGCTGGTGCAATGGGTAGAGCTTTGGCTTTGGAATCAGGAGTATCTGAGTTCAAATCTGGTCTGAGACACTTAATAGTTACCTAGTTGTGGGACCTTGGGCAAGTCATTTAACTCCATTGCCTTGCAAAAAAAAATAATTTCCAGGGATTTAATGGAAAAAAGGTGGAAAAGAAGATGGCTGAGCCCTACAAGATCTATAATTGTATCATAAAAATCAGTCATCAAAACTGTCTGGTATTGGCTAAGAAATAAAGTGGTGGCCCAGGGGATAGAACACCAGGCCAGGAGTCAGGAGTGCTTCAGTTCAAATCCGATCTCAGACACTTAATAATTACCTAGCTGTGTGGCCTTGGGCAAGCCACTTAACCCTATTGCCTTGCAAAAACTAAAAAACTAAAAAAAAATAAAAAAAGAAAGAAATAGAATGGTGGATCAGTGGGATAGATTAGGTGCAAAAGAGATAGCAGGAAATGATTCTAGTAATCTGTTGTTTGATAAACCTAAAGAGTTCAGCTTCTGGGATAAAAAAAACTCTCTCTTTGATAAAAACTGTTGGGAAAATTGTAAGGTACTATGGCAGAAACTTGGATTAGACCAACATCTCATACCCTATACCAAGATAATATCAAAATGGGTACAGGATTTATACATAAAAGACAATATTATAAACAAACTAGGAGATCAAGAAATCATTTAACTGTCAGGGCTATGGAAAAGGAAGCAGTTTATGACAAAGGAAGAAATGGAGAACATTGTTGGAAACAAACTAGATAATTTTGATTATAATAAATTAAAAAAGCTTTTGCACAGACAAAACCACTGTAACTGAGATCAAAAGAAATGTAGTAATTTGGGAACCAATTTTTACAACTAGCATTTTTGGCAAAGAACTAATTTCTAAAATATCTTAGAGAACTGAGTCAAAATTATAAAAAAAAAAAACCAAGCCATGCCTCAATTGACAAATTGTCAAAGGATATGCAGAAGTAATTTATGATGAGGAAATCAAAGAGATCCATAGCCATATGAAAAATTTCTCTAAGTCATTGCTGATTAGAGAAATGCAAATTAAAGCATCTCTGAGGTATCATCTCACATCTCTGAGAATGGCCAATATGACCAGAAAGGACAATGACCAATGTTGGAAGGGATTTTGGAATTCTGGGACACTAATGCATTGTTGTTGGAGCTATGAACTCATCCAATCTTTTTGGAGAGAAATTTGAATTACACCCAAAGGGCAATAAAAATGTACATACACTTTGATTCAGTGATACCAGTATTAGGTTGATACCCTGAAGAGATCATGAAAAAGGGTAAAAACATAACTTGTACAAAAATATTCATAGCAGCCCTGTTCGTGGTGGCAAAAGAATTGGAAAATGAGTTTATGTCCTTCAATTGGGGAATGACTGAACAAACTGTGGTATATGTATGTTATGGAACACTACTGTTCTATTAGAAACAAGGAAGGATTGGAATTCAGAGAAGCCTGGAAGGATTTGCATGAACTGATGCTGAGCAAGAGGAGAAGAACCAGAAGAACATTGTACACCTTAACAGCAACATGGGGATGATAATCAACCTTAATGGACTTGCTCATTTTATCAGTGCAACAATCAGGGACAATTTTAGGGGATCTGCAATGAAGAATATCATCTGTATCCAAAAAAGAATTGCAGAGTTTAAACAAAGACCAAAGACTATTACCTTTAATTTTAAAATAAAAAATGTATGTCATCACATAATTTTGCTATCTCTTATATTTTCCTTAAGGATATGATTTCTCTCTCAATACAGTCAATTTTAATCAATGTATAGTATGGAAACAATATAAAGAGTATCTGACTGCTTCTGTGGGGTTTGCGGGGAGGGAAGTGAGATAAAGTACCCTGAGATTCTATTTCATACTGAACAAATTGGCTGAGATGACAGAAAATAAAAATGCCAAATACTGGAAATTATGTAAAAAAATAAGAGAGAGATAAATGCACTATTGGTGAAACTGTGAACTGGTTCAATCATTTTGAGAACAATTTGGAATATTGTCTAAAGGATTATAAAATCACAATAATATTGATATTGAGCTTGAATAAAAAAGAAATCAAAGAAAAAGAAAAGGACTCATATGCTCAAAAATATTTATAGTATCTTTTGTGGTAGTAAAGAATTGGAAATTAGGAGAATGCCTATTAATTGTGGCTGAACTAGTTTGGTATATGATTGTGATGGAATACTATTGTGCTGTAAGAAATGATAAAACAGTTCCAGAAAAACCTAGGAAGGCTTATTTGATGATGTAAGGTGAAGCAAACAGAACCAAATCATTTACAGAGTGAGAATTGCATTGTAAATACTTCTAATGTGGAAATATTCTTCATGACTTCATCAAATTTCTTGCCTTCTCATAGGATGGTAAAGAAGTTAATAGAGGGAGAAAATTTCAAATTGAAAATAAAAATAAAATTAATTAAAAAGAAGACTAGAAGAGTAGGAAGAGGTCAGATTATGAACAGTTTTAAATGACAAGGAGTTTATATTTGATCCTAGAGATATCAGAGATTTCCCTTTCCCCAATCTGGAAGAGGAGCAAAAGAAATCCTAATAATATTAAAATTTATAAAGGACTTTACAAATATCTCATTTTTCTTTTCTTACAATAATCATGGGAGTTAAGTACTATTATTGTCATCATTTTCTGAGAGAAGAAATTGAAGCAGACAGAGGCTAACTGATTTGATCAGAGTCAAATAGCTTGTATGTAGCTACAGATTTAAACTCAAGTCTTCCTGACTCTAGTTCTATAACCATTTTGCCACTAGACTACCTTTCTCCTCTCCTCCAAATCCCTTAATATTAATCTTTCACTTTATACTTTAAAGAGTTCAATCAGAATTCCTTCCTGTAGCTACCACATGACCCAGAAGTCATAGACAATTTGTATTCAGCCTAAAACTTTTTGAGTCCTCGGTCCAATTCATTCAAAAGTTTAGAGGACTACTGTTATAACAAGCAGGGTTACTGGTTTTACTCTCCTCTTACCCCTTCCAGAGGTCCTTGCTTTGTGCAAAGCTTCAAATTATTCCCAGAGAATAACCAGTTCTAGAGTGGTCATCTGCCTGTTGTGGTAGTATTAGGGATTTGAGGCTTCTCAGCTGAAAGAGTAAAAGGAATTCCACAATTATATGAAAAGGGGCAACAGAGCATATTGATTTGGTGCTTATAACTCCTTAGAGAAGAGATAAGGCATTAGGGCTGTTAGTGATTAGGTATTCTTTGATTCAGTTTAGGTAAATAATTTAACTAGGGAAAGAGGACATGATCCATATGATTGGAAAGATTACTAGAAATTATACTAGAAGTTATAGAATAACCCACACTAAATAATAGGCAGAAGGGAAGAAATAACAATGTTTGGTAGAAAAAAATGAACACTCAACGAGTGAAGACACACCAGGATGAAATGACACCATCATGATGGGAGTTTATCTTAAGCAACATTTATTCCTAAGACAACTTTCTTTTTTTTTTTTTATTTTTCTTAGATTTTTTTTGCAAGGCAATGGGGTTAAGTGGCTTGCCCAAGGCCACACAGCTAGGTAATTATTAAGTGTCTGAGGCCGAATTTGAACTCAAGTACTCCTGACTCCAAGGCCGGTGCTCTATCCACTGTGCCACCTAGCTGCCCCCGCAACTTTCTTAATAGCATAACTGTATTGGTCACAGCTTGGACAGGTTCTTTGAAGGTTGCTCGTAATTGAATGAGATGGTCTTTGCAGAAAGAAAGCCAGATTTCAGGTAAGAGGAACTGGGATTCATATTCAAGGATCAGCTGCTTACTATCTGGCTAACTGCAGGCAAATCATTTCAGCCCTTTGGGTTCCAGTTTCCTTCACATGTGAAATGAAGAAGTTGTGCCAGATGACTGTTGCTCTAAATCTATGAGCCTAAAAATTCAATATTCTCATTAACACCCTTGTTGATCCTGCTAGCATTTTGTCAATCTAAATTATATGTTCTGTTTATAACAAGTTTAGCAAATTGATGGTCCTTTTGTTTCATCTGGGAATTCACAATAAATTAGATTTGTTTGTTTTTCTTCTGTGGTGAAGCCACTTAAGGTTTTTAAACAGTAATTTAGTTTTCAGTTTTAAAACATTGCTCTGAATATAATGTTCTGTGATAGAAGATACAAACATTGCATCAAAAGACAGTCTGTAAATGGCATAAGTTGCTAGGGACAACCACACCTGATGAAACACTTGTTTCTGTATTTAGATTCCAAGCAATACCTAATAGCTCAGGTATGTGATGGATTCCCAGTGGGATAGAGATGAGAAAGTTTATCTTGTCTTTTAGAAGGGCCAGAATGTGACTCAAATCTAACTGGAAACAGGCATGTGGGCTTCACAGTTGTTGGCATGGAGACATAACTAGGAGTCTTTTTCACTCACATGCTCCCACTGATTCTCCTATGTGAGATGAGGATATGCTGAGGAACTAGTGACAATAGCAAATCTTCCTATTGGTTTAGAAGGATAGAAAGGTACACTAAGGACACCACTTTAATAACCTGAACAGCCTAATTAGGCACACAAACCAACTGTTGCTGAAATGGGAAGGGCAGGGGGGAACCATTAGAAACAATGAAAGGTAGTGTAGTATGCTAGAAAGAAGACCTGACTTTTAGTTCTACCTCTCATTCATGCATTCATTTATTCATTCAGCAAATATTTATTAGGCAGTTACTATAAGGCAGGGACTTTGTTGGGTGGTAGGCATATATAAACAAAATAAACAAATAAAAAAGAAACAGTACTTAGAACTTGCATTCTCCTAGGGAGGGGAATAGGTGAGAAGTGATATGGACGGGTCAGCTAGGTGATGTAGTGGAAAAAGCACCGGCCTTGGAGTCAGGAGTACCTGGGTTCAAATCCAGTCTCAAATACTTAATAATTACCTAGCTGTGTGGCTTTGGGCAAGCCACTTAACCCCATTTGCCTTGCAAAAGCCTAAAAAAACCCAAAACAAAACAAAAAAAAAGAAGTAATATTGACATAGTGAAGTTAATATGAAATATTAACAGAGTAATTTCTGGGAGCAGAAAGGGTAAAAACAACTAGGGAAAGCTATTATCTAAGAGCTGACATCTGGTAACCTTAGAAAAATTAATAAACTCCATAGACCTTCAGTTTCTCCATTTGTTATAGTGTGTGTGTGTGTGTGTGTGTGTGTGTGTGTGTGTGTGTGTGTGTGTGTGTGTGTGTGGTGGGGGGGTGCTAAGCTAAATCTCCAGTCTTGCTTTCTCCTCTGGAGCCATCTGGATCTAGTGGCCAGATATGAATCAGTATGACTGGAGATAGTCCTGGATGTGAGGAAATCAGGGTTAAGTGACTTGTCCAAAGTCACACAACTAGTCAAGTGTCTAAGGACAGATTCTAACTCCCATCCCCTTGAGTATGAGTCAGTGTTTTCTCCACTGTGTCACCTAGTTGCCCTCTATTTATTACCAATACAACCTAGCAGGTAGAGAGAGAAAGAGAAATTCTATTAAAATTACTACAAATAATATAAAATACTTCGGAGTTTTTCCTCTCAAGACAAACCCAGAACCATAAGAACACAATTACAAAACACTTTTCACCCAAATAAAGTTATAACAAACATCTAGAAAAATATTATTAATGAAAAAACTAAGCCATAAAAATGACAGTTCTATTTAAATTAACTTACTTATTCACCACCATACCAATCAAACTATCAAAAATATTTTATAGAGCTAGAAAAAATTTATAAAATTCTTCTGTATCTATTACTGGTTAAGAAATAGAGTGGAGAATCAGTTGAATTGACTAGGTACACAATACATTATAGGAAATGACCTTGCAACTTTTTTTGTCTGCATTTTCTTTTGCAACATAGCTAATATAGAACTATGTTTTCCATGACTTTATGTGTATAATCTTTACAAATTTATTAAATTCTTAAGGAGGGAGATGAGGAAGGGAGAAAGGGAATTTTGAACTAAAAAATTTCAAAAATGAATGTTAAACTTTTTAAAAGTAATTGAGAAAAAATTAAGTTAAATAAAAATTCTTATTCTATTAATGCATCATTTGCATTTCTTGACTTTTATAAAGTTTATTTTTCATGTTCATGAAACCTTGAGGTGAGAATTTTAAAGGTTTAACAAATTTTTATCACTATCATTATAAATACTAATAATAACATGTTTATACATCACTTTTATGGTTTACAAACTGCTTTTCTTACAATGATCTCAAGAAAATGATCTCACATTTAAAAAAATTTAACCTCTTTTTCTACTGTAAGATAGATATACCAGAAACTGTCCTTTCTGGTGAAAGTTATTATCCCTCAGGATGTTAAACCTTGGCTTAAAGTTTCTGGGTCTGCAGTAGGCCAGGAAAAAAAATGATTAGGGATGATATTAGGAATGTACTGTACAGCACACTTTCTTAGGTATCTGGAAGAAAGTCTTACTAAAAACATCTCTTCTATGGTTTTTCATCCCACCATTGAAGATTTGTTCCCTTGGGTTTTAATGGTCTAGAAGAGTAGAAAGAGTACTAGGTTATATATCAGAAGTTATGAATTTTTAACTCCAGTTTAACCATAAACCCAATGTGTGGCTTTGGATATCCTTTTTATACTTCATTTTCTTTATATGTTAAATGATAGTTTTGAATCAAATTGTTTCTAGGATCAAAGTTTCTACTATTTGATTTTCTGGATCAATATTTATTAACTACCTACTATGAGCAACACATTGTACCAGAAAGCAGAGAGACACAGACAAAAATTAAATTAAATTCCTGCCTGATGGAAATTAAGTTTTACTAGAGGTAAGAAGAAGATATATATACAATATAATATCTACATAGATAAGTAAATAGAATTATTCTATGAGTTTATGACCAAGTCTTCTCTTAAAATAAAATATATCTAAGAGGTAACCTTAAAAATCAATAGCTAATGTGGGGCATGCAATTACTTGATAAAATTTAAGAGTACTTTAGAAGAGAAAGCAAGATAGAAATGTAGAAAATAAGTGGGTTTGGAGTAGAATTAGAGAAAAGGCTTGGTAAAAGATAAGAGATTTAGATCTGGAAGAATCTTAGAAGCTATGGAGTCTAATCTCTTTATTTTTTAGTTGGGAAAATCAAGGCAGAGAAAAGCTAAGTGAATTTTCCATCTTCACACAGCTAATAAATGTCTGAACCTGGATTTGAACCTTCATGATAAAAGGGGAATTTGGAGAGTACCAGAAATAAACTTGGAGATTTTCAACTTTGTCACAAACTGTTTGCAGTAGTCACATTTCTCATGCTCTGATTGCAAATCAGAATTAAGGTAAGGAGAGGATAGGAGCAAGGGGCGATGTGACCAGCTGAGTGCTTTCTTAGATCACATTTAATCATTGCTCAAACAAAGTTCACAGAATGAACATTTTGGTGGCTGCAAATGATTCTGACCTTTATTAAAATAGCATGGACAGAAAGGACAGCTGTCCCTTTAAAACTTGCCTCCTGACGTTAATAAATTAGGGACCACTTACAGTTTCATGTCAGATTTCATTTATTGTAATATGGCATTGAAGTTTCTAGGTAAAATGAACAGCTGCCAAACTAGCCTTTCAAGGAGCTGCCTTTGGGGGTGCAGCACTTTATAATCCATGTTGCACCATTCTGCACAGGGTAGTAGTTAAAATAATGAGAGGTCTGACTAAGATATCTATTTCAAAGTCTTTTTTCTCCTTAGCTAGTAGAGCACCTACAGGGGTTCCATCCATCTGTTCTTCCTTAAGGCAGGAGAAGTCAGCCAGTTGGTCATAACTAAAGTTTTTCACCTGCTAAAGAAAGAATAAACTTTGAAGTTGATTTTAGTCTCTGTCCTGTTTATCTGAGAAAATGCTCTTGGCTCTCTGAAAAATCAAAATTTGCCTTCATCAGTTAAGAATCCTCTTTACTGGTTTTGACTTTAAAGTCTTTGCCAAATACCATATTCTCTAGGCAAGAACAGTCCCCCCCCTTTTTTTGTTTTCCCAGGCATAGAATCTTCTCTCCCTTGTTTTCCTGCCCCATCTAACCTCTACCCTGGCAAATGACAGAACCACATCCTATTTGTTAAAGCTCTAAATTCCATTTATTTTGCAATACAAGATTTCCTCTTAAAAGCTTTCCTGAGGATCTCCATTAAACTTTCAAATTTTTATTTGAACATCAAATAGTTTTTTTTATTATTATTAAACACCTGTTTGAAGCATTGGACATAAATGAATCAAAACCACATTTAAATGCGAAACCTATGAAGAGTGGTTGTGCTTCTGGTCAAATGCAAAGCCAAGTAACCCCAAACCAATTCCAAAATTGATGGGAGGAAATGGATGGAGTCTAGTTTCCTGGGAAAAGTATGTGAATATTTCTTGCTAGCTCATTATATTTATTACTTGAACCTGTGACTTTAATGGTAGGACCTCCCATTGAGAAAATTTCCTTCATGGATGCATATCAGTTACTCATCTGTGATTTATAGTGCTGAAAGATTGACTTGCCCTTTACTATATGATCAGTATGGATCAGAGGCAATATTGCTATACTGCTTCAGAGACCCAAACAAAAAGACTAACCTCTAATGTTCTTGAGTAGTGAGAATATAAATATATATATAAATACACACACACACAAACACACACACACATACATATATATATATATGTACATATATATATGTACATATATATATATATATATATACACATGAAGTCATAACCTTTGAGAGGGAACAGTATTTGTTAACTATTTTGCAAATGATTAGCTGAGAATTGTCTTGTGAAATAAAGCTCTTTTTTTGTCTAGAAAGTATAAGATTCTTATGATTAAGATTTTTTTTAATAGTGTCAAATTCTATTGATGAAAATGATCATTAGGGAAACTTTGAAGTTCAGCAAAAAATTCATAATGAGACAAAACAGGGCAATTATGATATGACATCACTGAGTTTGATATGTATTTTAATAAACTATATAGCAAAAATATATTCATATATAATCCTCATTTTTTCTTCTTTGTATACTCAACTGCTGTAATATACATCAACTGTGTAATGATGATTTTCAGGTTCATAATAAAATAATTTCTTTAAAATGATGATATGTTTATAGAAAAAGGTCCTTTTAAAAAAGATTTTTTACTTTTTATAAATTTATTTAATTATATTTCCAACTACAAGCAAAGATAGATTTCAATATACATTTTTTATAAGATCTTGAGCTTCATATGTTTCTCCTTTCCCCCTCCCTCAAAATAAGTGATCCAATATAGGTTATAAATTTGCACTCTGCTAAACATATTTCCATATTATTCATGTTGTGAAAGAACAATCATAACAAAATATAAATAAAACATGAGAGGAGGAAAAAATAAAATATAACACAAATTTTAAAAATTGAGAGTGACTTCCAACCAAGATGGTGAAGAGAAGCGAGGCACTGGTTAAGCTATCCTGGCTTTCCCTCAGAACTGACATAAATCAAACCTCTTAATAGATTTTGGGATTCACAGAATCCAGAGAAGAACCTAGGAGATCGTGCAGAAAAGTCTGTCACAGGGGACTGTGGGTGTACTGGAGGCAGAGAGCAGAGACCAGTACAGGGGCAGGTGGAGGGAGGGTGAGTCTGGGAGAATTGACCTGAAAACAAAGATGGTAACATTTACTATGTGCACAGCAGGCAGGCATCTATTTGATGAGTTTCACATTTTTCTCCTTTTTTCTCTCCCCTTGAAAATATGTAATCTAATATGGGTTATAAATTTACAACTCTACTAAACTTATTTGCATATTAGTCATGTTGTGAAAAAAGAATCAGAACAAAATAGAAATAAAACATGAGAGGCTTGGCTGGATTGGAAGATGGGAGCCATGAGTCCCCATATTTTCATCAGAGTCCATGTGTTTCCAGCTGAGTCCTCCCCAATATTCCTGTGGAAAAGCATGACTTCCTCCAGAACAAACACAGTAAAAGCCACCAGGTATCTGCACCTTGCCCCAAGGCTCAGTTGTAGGCAGATCTCCCCCAGAACTGATTGCTGATTTCCCCCAGAACTGATTGCTGATTAAGTTGATTAATTTTCAAGCCTGAGAGCACAGCCTATATTGTGCAAGGACAGTCCAGAATCCTGCTGCCCTATCACTCCAGACACTAATGAACATCACAGACAATCCAGAGAAAATTTCTGGTGTCCCTTACAGGCTGGCCCTGGAATGGACAAGACTTTTAGGGATCTCAACACCAAACCAGCTCCTCCCCTAATACCCAACCCTAGAGAAAGGGCCAAAAAAAGAAGAAAGGCCAGTGCAAATGAATATTACCTTGAAGGTAAGGACACTAACTCAAAGAAGACTGAAGTATCAGAGGAAAATATAAATTGCTTTCCAGTCCAGAAAGACTTCTTAGAAGATATCAGAATGGAGTTTAAAAATCCAATGGTAAAATTGGGAAAAGAAAGGCAAGAGAAAATTAATTTGAAGAGAAAATTTGAAAGTAAAATTAGACAAGTGCAATAAAAGAAATAATTCTTTCAAAAACACAGTTGGACAAATGGAAAAAATAACAACTTTTTCAAAAATAGAATTGACCACTTGGAAAAGGAGGTACAAAAAGGTAAATTAAGAAAACTCTTCTCTAAAAAAAATTGGAATCTCTGGAAACTAATGACTTCATGAGACACCAAGAGTCTGTTAAAATTTTAAAAATGAAAAACTAGAAGAAAATGTAAAATACCTCATTGACAAAACAACAGACCTGGAAAATAGATCCAGGTGAGTCAATTTAAGAATGATAGGCCTTCCTGAAAACCTTGAAGAGAAGAAAAAGTCTGGCCTCTATACTTCAGGATGTAGTAAAAGAGAACTGTTCTGAAATCTTGGAATCAGAGGGCAAAATAGTCATCAAAAGAATACATCGATTCCCTCCTGAAAGGGGATTCCAAAATGGAAACACCAAAGAACATTGTGACTAAACTCCAGAACTATCAGATCAAAGAGAAAATTCTGCAAGCAGTCAAAAATAAATGATTCAAATATCAAAGAACCAAAGTCAGGATCACACAGGAGCTGGCTACATCAACATTAAGGCATAGAAGGCCCTGTAAAATGATATTCCAAACAAGGGAGCTTGGAATGCAGTCAAGTGTTACTATCTAGCAAAACTAAGCCTTCTCTTCCAGAGGAAAAGATGGACATTTAATAAAAATAGACACTTTCAACTTTTCCTGATGAAAAGACCAGAGTTAAGCAGAAAATTTGGTCTTTAAACAGGAGACTCAAGAGATACATGAAAAGATAAACAAGGGGAAAAGAAAAAAAAACTGTTATCCAATAAATTGAAACTGGCTATATCTCCGCTTGGGAGGAATATTCTCATAACTCTTGAAAATTGTAACTCTATTAGAGGGAATATAGTTAACCAGAAATAGTAGACACTCATGACTGGTCCATGACTGAGAGGAAGGAGGAGATTGATTGGAGTAAAACACATTTCATGAAGAGATCCAAAGGATCTATTGCAATAGAGAGGTAGAAGAGAGGAAGTGAAAATTGTCTGATCTTACTCTCATCAGATTTGACTAAAAGATGGATTGACACCCACACTCAGTTGAGTTTAGAAACTTATCTTACCTTTCAAGTATTAAGAGAGATAAGGGAGAGAAGGGATGAAAGGAGGAACTACAGAAGGGGCAAAGGGAAAGGGGAAAGAAAGGGGAGGGGGGCAGGCACACTAAAGGAAGTGGTATTCAGAAGCAAAATACTAGAGAATAGGGACAAGGTATAAAAGGGGGAAAATACAAATAGAGGGAAGATAGCCTGGAGGGCAATAAAGAATTAGCAATTATAACCTTGAATGTGAATGGGATGAACTCTCTGATAAATGGAAGAGAATATTAAAGTGAATTAAAAACCAGAATCCTGTGATTTCTCTCTCAACACATTCAATTTAGATCAATATATATCATGGAAACAATGTAAAGACTAAACAAATTGCCTTCTGTGAGGGGGAGTGGGGGGAGGAAAGCAAGATTTTGAGGAAAATTGTAAAATTCAAAAATAAATAAATAGATTTATTTTAAACATAAAAACACTCAAAATCCTATAATATGCTACTTAAAAGAAACACATTTGAAGCAGAGAAATACATACATAGTAAAGGTAAAAGCAGGTAAAATATATTCTGGAGCAGAATATATTATGCTTCTGCCAAAATGAAAAAGGCAAGGGTAGCAATCCTTATCTCAGACAAAGCAACTGCAAAAAAAAAAATTCATTAAAAGAAATAAGGAAGAAAACTATATACTCCTAAAAGGTCACATAGAAAAAGAAGTAATTTCAATAATAAATATGTATGAATCAAGTGGTGTAGCATCCATATTCTTAGAAGAGAAACTGAATGAGGTACAGGAAGACACAGACAGTAAAACTCTACTGGTGGGAGACCTCAACATCCCTCTTTCAGAATTAGATAAATCTAGCCATAAACTAAATAAGAAGGAAGTTAAGGAGGTAAATAGAATGTTAGAAAACTTAAACATGATAGTCCTCTGGAGAAAATTGAATAGGGATAGAAAAGAATATGCCTTTTGTTTTCTGCAGTACATGGCACCTACACAAAAACTGACCATGTACTAGGGCATAAAAACCTCATAAACAAATGCAGAAAGACAGAAATATTGAATACATCCTTCTCAGACTATAATGCAATAAAAATTATGTATAATAATGGACCAGGGAGAGATCTAAAATTAATTGGAAACTAAATAACCATATTTTAAAGAATGAATGGATCAAACAAGAAGTCATAGAGAGAATTAATGATTTCATCCAAGACAACAAGACAACATACTAAAATTTATGAGATACAGCCAAAGCAGTTATTAGGGGATATATCCTATCTCTAAATGCTTACATGAATAAAATAGAGAATGAGGAAATCAATGAAATGAGTATGCAACTTAAAAAGTTAGAGAAAGAACAAATTTAAAAAACCCCAATTAAATACCAAATTAGACATTCTAAAATAAATGGGTAAATTAATAAAATAGAAAGCAAGAAAACTATTGGACTAATAAATAAAATCAAGACTTGGTTTTAAGAAAAAACAATAAAATAGATAAACCTTTGGTTAATATAAGTAAAAAAGGAAAGAAGAAAATCAAATTATTGGTATCAAAAACAAAAAAGATGAACTAATCACCATGAGGAGGAAATTAAAGTAATAATCCAGAACTATTTTGCCCAACTGTATGCCAATAAATCTGCCCAGGTTAAATGAAGAGGAAATTAAAAACCTAAATAATACTATCTCAGAAAAAGAAATTCAACAAGCCAACAAGGGTGACATAAGGATACCCCTTATCACCACTACCATTCAATATTTTTTTTAGAAATATTAGCTTCAGCAATAAGAGAAAAAAAATAAATTGAAGGAATTAGAATTGGGAAAGAATAAACAAAATTCTCACTGTTTGCAGATGATATGCTGTTATATCTAGAGAATCATAAAAATCATCTAAAAAACTACTGGAAACAATTAACAACTTTAGCAAATTTGCAGGATATAAAATAAACACACACAAATCCTCAGTATTTCTATATATTACTAACAAGATACAGCAGCAAGAATTAGAAAGAGAAATCCCATTTAAAATAACTTCAGACAACATAAAATACTTGGGTCTCTACCTACCAAGGCAGACTCAGAAAATCCATAAAACAACTATAAAAGCTCTTTTCATACAAATAAAGTTAGATCTAAATAACTGGGCAAATATCAACTGCTCTTCGATAGGCCAAGCTAATGTAATAAAAATGACAATTCTAAACTAAACAACTTATTTAATGCCATGCCAATCAAACTTCCAAAAAATTACTTTAGTGAGCTAGAAAAAACAGTAACTGAATTCATATGGAGAAACAAAAAGTCAAGAATATCAAGAGATTTAATTGAAAAAATGCAAAAGAAGCAGCTTAGTCTTACCATATCTAAAATTATATTGTAAAGTATCAGTCATCAAAACTGTCTGGTATTATCTAAAAAATAGAATGGTGGATCAGTGGGACAGATTAGATGCAAAAGAGACAGCAGGAAATGATTACAGTAATCTTCTGTTTGATAAACCCAAATGTTCAGCTTCTGGAATAAAAGTTTACTTTGATAAAAATTGCTGGAAAAATTGGAAGATAGTATGGCAGAAACTAGGATTAGACCAACATCTCACACCCTATACCAAGATAAGCTCAAAATGGGACCAGGATTTACACATAAAATACAATATTGTAAGCAAATTAGAGAACAATGAATAATTTACCTGTCAAATCTATGAAGAGGGAAGCTGTTTATGATCAAGGAAGAGATAAAAGGACATTATAAAAAAAATGAACTGGATAATGTTTATTACATTAAATTAAAAAACTTTTGCACAAACAAAACTACTCTAAGATCAAGAGAAATGTAATAAATTGGGAAACGATTTTTATAATTAGTGTTTCTAACAAAGGACTCACTTCTAAAATATATAAAGAACTGAGTCAAATTTTAAAAAAATCAGACCATTCTCCAATTGAAAAATAGTCAAAGGATATGCAAAGGCAAGTTGCAGATGAGGAAATCAAAGCTATCTATAGTCATATGAAAAATTGCTCTAAATCCTTACTGATTAGAGAAATGCAAATCAAAGCATCTCTGAGATACCAACTCTCACCTCTCAGATTGGCCAATATGATTAGAAAAGATAATGATCATTGTTGCAAGAAAATCTGGGACACTATTGCATTGTTGGTGTTGGATTTATGCCCAAAGGGCAATAAAAATGTGCATACCCTTGATCCAGGAATACCACTACTGGGTCTATATCCTGAAGAGATCATGAAAAATGGTTAAAAACCCACATGTACAGAAGTTTTTAGAGCTGTTCTGTTTGTACTGGCAAAGAATTGGAAATCAAGGGGATGTCCATCAATTAGAGAATGGCTGAACAAATTGTGTTGGAGCACTATTGTTCTACTAGAAATCAGGAAGGATAGGATTTCATAGAAGTCTGGAAAACTTGCATGAATAGTAATGAATGTGATGAGTAGAAGCAGAAGAACACTATACATCTTATCAACAACATCGGGTGATGATCAACCTTGATGGACATGCTCATGCTATCATTGCCATGATCAGAGACTATTTAGGGAATCCATGATAGAGAATATCATTTGTACCCAGAGAAGGAACTATGGAGTTTAAATGAAGACCAAAGGTTATTATCTTTAATTTTTAAAAGTTGTCTTATGTATTACATAATTTTGCTATCTCTTTGTTATGATATGTTTCTTTTTCTCTCAACACATTCACTTTTTATTAATTCACATCATGGAAATAAATGTAAAGATTATCTCAGATTGCCCTCTGTTGAAGGGGAGAGGAAAGGGAAGGGAGAGGGAATAATTGTAAAATTCAAAATCTTGCAAAAATGATTGGTAGAAACTATTATTGTGTATAATTGGCAAACAAATAAAATATTTATATATTTTTTCAAAAAAATTGAAATTGATATACTTGGATCTATATTCAGACTTCGCAGTTCTTACTCTGGGTGTGGATGGTATTTTCCATCACAGGTTCTTTAGAATTATCTTTGATCATTAAGCTGCTGAGAAGACCTAAGTCTTATCATAGTTGAATATCAAAAATGTTGCTGTTAATGTGTATAATGTTCTCCTGATTCTGCTTACTTTATTCAGCATGAGATCATCTAAGTCTTTCTAGGCTTTTTCTGAAGTCCACATGATTTCTTATAGAACAATAGTACTCTTATCACATTACAATTTGTTCAGCTATTCCACATTCCACTGATGGACATCCCCTCATTTTCAGTTCTTTGCCACAATAAAAAGAGCTGGTGTATATATTTTTGTACATGTGGATTTTTCCCCTTTTTATGATCGATACAGACCTAGAAATGGCATTGCTGCATCAAAGGGTATGCACAGTTTTATTGACTTTGGAAGTCTACTGGTAAATTTGAAACTTATAGTTCCAAATTGCTCCCTAAAATGGTTGAATCAATTCACAACTCCAACATCAGTGTTGGTGTCCCAATTTTCCCATATCTGCTCCAACATTGATTATTTCTCTTTTTTGTCATATTGCTCAATCTTATAGTTGTGAGGTGGTACTTCAGAGTTGTTTTAGCTTGTATTTTTCAAATCAATAATGATTTAATACATTTTATATGACTATAGAGAGCATTAATTTCTTCATCTGGAAATTGCCTGTTCAAATCTTTAGACCATTTATCAATTGGGAATGACATATTCTTATAAATTTGGTACAATTCTCTATATAATTTAGATGAGTCCAGTATCAGAAATGATAGTTGTAAAGTTGTTGTCCACCTTTCTGCATTCCCTTTACTCCTGGTTGCATTGGTTTTAATTGTGTAAAAACATTTTGATTAAATGTAATCAAAATTATCCATTTTGCTTTTTGTATTATTCTCTATCTCTTGTTTGGACATAAACTCCTCTCCTTTCCATAGATCTGATAGATAAACTATTCCATTTTCTCATAATTGGCTTATAGTATCAACTTTTATGTTTAAATCATGTATTTGTTTTGACTCATCTTGGTTTAGGATATGAGATGCTTAGTTTCAATCACATTGTTTTCCAATTTTCCCCTTACTATTTTTGGCAAATAGTAAGTTCTTATCCCAGAAGGTAGCATCTTTGGATATATCACATAGCACATTACTACCATTTCTTTTGTACCTTATCTATTACACTGTTCTATTATTCTATTTCTTAACAAGCAATCAAGCAGTCAATTAATCAAACTTTGATGGATGGTACCTGATGAATAGTACTTGATTGATAAATAGCAAAAGGTGAAGAGGTACAAGGATCTATGATATTTTGATGATTTATGGCCTTATAATATAATTTTAAATATGGTATATCTAAGTCATCTTCCATTACAATTTTTTCATTAATTTCCATGACAATCTTATCTTTTACTCTTCCAGATTAATTTTGTTACTATTTTTTCTATATCTATAAAATACTTTTTTTTTAGTATTTTATTGATATGGCATTGAATAAGTAATTTAATTTAGGTAGAATTGTCATTTTATTATATTAGTTAAGTCCACCTGTGAGCAGTTGACATTTTTCACATTGTTTGGATAGGATTTTATTTGTACTATAAATATTTTGTAATTGTTTTTATAAAGTTTCTGAGTTTGTCTTGGTAGATAGTCACCCAATTATTTTATATTGTCTACAACTAGTTTAAATGAAATTTGCCTGTCTAGTTTTTTCTATTGTACTTTGCAGGTTATATCTAGAAATGCTGATGATTTATATAGGTTTATTTTATAATCTGCAACTTTACTAAAGTTGTTGATTGCTTAATTAGTTTTTTTAGTTGATTTTTCTAGAATTCTTTAAATATACCATTTGTTTCCTCATTGCCTTTTCTATTTTAATTCCTTCAATTTATTTTCCTTCTCTTATTGCTAAAGTTAATATTTTGATGCAAAATCAAATAATAGTAGTGATGATGGGCATCCCTGTTTCACCCCTGATCTTATTGTGAATATTTCTAGTTTATCCCCATTAGAGATAATGATTCTTGATGTGTTTTAAATAGATACTATTTATCATTTTAAGGAAAACTCCATTTATTTTCATGTTTTATACTACTTTTAATAGGGATGTATATCAAAAAAATTTTCCAGCATCTATTGAGATAATCTTAAGATTTTTGTAAGTTTTATTATTGATATGGTCAGTTATGCTGTTTGTTTTCCCAATATTGAACCAACCCTGCATTCCTAGTATAAATCCTAGTTGAACATAATGTATTACCCTAGTAATAACTTGCTACAATCTCAATGTGAATATTTTCTTCAAAATTTTTAATCAGTATTTTTTAGGGAAATTGAGCTATAATTTTCTTTCTTTTTTGACTCTTCCTAGTTTAAGTAATAGAACTGTATTGGTGTAATAAAGAGAATTTGGCAGAGCTCTTTATCTATTTTTTCAAAAAGTTTACACATAATTGTAATTATTTGTTCTTTAACTGTTTTGTAGATTCACTTGTAAATCCATCTAACCTTACTTAGGAAGTTCATTAATAGTTTGTTCAATTTCTTTTTTTGAAATGGGTTTAATTATTTTATTTCCTCTTCTATTAAGCTAAGCAACTTTTTTTGTAAATATTTATCCACTTCACTTAGATTTCCAGATTTATTGGCACACAGTTGGGCAAAATAGCTCTTAATTGTTACTTTAATTTCCCCTTCACTTGTGGTGAATTCTCCTTTTTCATTTTTGACACTAGTAATTTGGTTTTGTTCGTTCTTTTTTTAAGACAAATTAACCAAAAGTGTATCTATTTTATTGTTTATTTTATTTTTTCATAAAACTAATCTTAGTTTAAATTTTAATTCAATATTTTACTTACTAATAATTTTATTAAACTTTTTTGATTTTTATAATTTCTAATTTGATATTTAATTGAGAATTTTAAAATTTATTCTCATTCAAGCTTTTTTAGTTGCTTGTCCAATTCATTGATCTTGTCTTTATTTTATTCATATAAGAATTTAGAGACATAAAAATTTCCCTAGTCATTGCTTTGGATGTATCCTCCAAATTTTGGTATATTGTCTCATTATTGTCATTGTCTTGGATGAAATTATTGATTTTTCTATGCTCTGTTGATTGATCCACTCATTCTTTAAAATTATTTTATTTAATTTCCATCCAATATTTAGTCTAATTTTCCATGACCCTTTATTACATGTGATTTTTATTATATCATGATCTGAAAATCATACATTTATGGTTCTAGTCTTTCTGCATTTCATTGTAAGGTTTTAATACAATAGTACAAGGTCAGTTTTGGTATAGGTTTCATGTACTGCAGAGAAAAAAGGTATATTCTTTTCAATCCACATATAGTTTTCTCCAGAGGTCTATCATATCTAACATTTCTAAAAATTTGTTCATCTCTTTAATTTTCTTCTTGTCCATTTTGTTGCTAGATTCATCTAATTCAGAGAGAGGGGAGTTGAGGTACCCCACTGGCAGAGTTTGCTGTTTATATCTTCCTGTAACTCATTTAGCTTCTCCTCTAAAATGAATGGTGTACAACTTGGTTCATATGTTTAGTATTGTTATTGCTTCATTGTTTATAGTACGTTTTAGGAAGATGTAGATTCCTTCCTTATCCCTTTTAATGCAATCTATTTTTGCTTTTACTTGATTTGAGATGAGGATTGCTACTCCTGTTTGTTTCACTTTGAAGCATAACATATTCTGCTTCAGTCTTTTGTCTTTACTCTGTGTATATCTCTCTGCTTCCAAATGTGTTTCTTGGACAACATATTGTAAGATTCTAATTTTTAATCTACTCTTCCATCTGCTTCAATTTTATGGGAGAATTTATTCCATTCCCATTCCCAGTTATGATTTCTTACCCTATCCTCCCTCACCAGCATTCTATGTTTGTCTACAGCCTCCCTTAATCTGCTCTCACTTCTACCAGCACCCCTCCTTTCCTTTTCTTTCCCCTTCTACATATACTTTCCTTTTTTCCCTCCCTTTTATAACCCCTCTTTCCCATGCTTTCCCCTACTATCCCCTCCTAATTCCCTATTGGGCAAAAGATATTTCCAAATCCAATTAAGTGTATATGTTATTTATTCTTTGAGCCAAATCTGATGAAAGTAAGATTCAAATAATTCTCACTCCCCCTCCCTTTTTTCCTTCCACTGTTATAAGTTCTTTGTGCCTTTTCATGGGGTATAATTTGCCCTATTCTGCCTCCCCCTTCCTCCCTTCCCATTCTTCCAATTTTCAATAGAGAGGTGGGGAAACATGGGTGAGGAATGATGCATACAACGTTAAATATGGTCACTGTATTGGTTGGTTTGATTAACTTTTGAAAAAAAGAGCTTTGCTGCAGTAGAGAAAGGCATATTTGTCAATAACTCTGTTACAAAATTTAAATGGCATGAATAAAACATTATTATAAAATACATCTATAAACACCCCTCTACAGAGGAATATCAAGGGACGAGTTATTACAGAGAAACTAACAAAGTAGATGGAGATGTCAGCATAGACTGGAAAAAAAGCATCAATGTAAATTGTACTGTAATCTCAGATCTATAAATGTATGAAATTTTAGCATCATTTCCTAGACAAGAAACCATAACTTAGGGTGAGACTCAATGAGGGGAAGTGTGACATAATAAAACACTAGCTATATAACCTGGGGGAAATTGCTCAAGCAGTTGGATTATATTATTGTTAAAAATGGCTTTTAGGGGCGGCTAGGTGGTGTAGTGGATAAAGCATCGGCCTTGGAGTCAGGAGTACCTGGGTTCAAATCCAGTCTCGGACACTTAATTACCTAGCTGTGTGGCCTTGGGCAAGCCACTTAACCCCATTTGCCTTTCAAAAACCTAAAAAAAAAAACAAACAAAAAAACCCAAAAATGGCTTTTAGCTCTAAATCTTATGTTAGGTCCTAGCAAGAAGAGATCATCACATTAGTCTATGAGCTTTCTATATCAAACAAAAAGCAGAAATGGAAATGTTTCCCTAGGGTTTTCTTGAATTCCATGGAAGCAGAATAGAGACACATGAACACTGTTCTAGAAAGAACTCAGGAGGGTATTCCCATTTGTATCATTCCTAGTCACCCTGGGTGCTGCCAAGGAGTGGAATTTGGATCTGTTGTCAGTTGTATCTTTCCATTCCTTACCTCTCCTTTAGTTACCATAATTAAATACATATGAATTTGTTAGTGACTAGAGTAAGGTGATATTGGATGTGGGTGATTAGTGATGATGGGGCAAGTGTGACACATCCTCATGGAAGTATTAGAACTAGAATCAATATAATGTTGAACAACTAAATGGCACAGTGGATTGAGTTCCATACTGCAATTAGAAACTCTTCTTTCCATGTTCAAATCTGACCTTTTACACTTACTAAGTCATTTAAATATGTTTGCCTCAGTTTCCTCAACAAACTAGAAAAAGAAACAACAAGGTACTTTAGTACCTTTGCCAAGAAAATTCTTTATAGGTTCACAAAGGATTGACAGCAACAAGAGCATAGTAACAAAGCTGGAAATATAGTGTAGCGATAAAAGGTTTACAAATGTTCAGTGACAATGTAAGTTTAAAAAGAATAAGAGAATTAATCAATGAAAAAGTATTTGTATTTATTTATGAATCAGGGGATAAAAGTACAAACAAAATCCTTGCTCTTAAATATCTTGCATTAAAATAGGGAATGCTCAAACAATGAACAAAGGTTGTGACTAGGGAAAAAATATTTTCCAGAAATGAATGTTTTGATTGTTTACTGTCCCCAGAGGTAGGAGTTGAAGGGAAGAAATCAGGGAGAAAGAATACTTGTCTAGCAGCATATAGCATGATTTATTTGCTTTACATTAACTGTTTGGAGGCAATATAATAGAGCAAAATATTTTTCTGCTAGTTTTATTTCATTTTCAATTTTGACTTCTTTTTTTTTCATTTTTGTTACTAACAATGTGTTTTTTTCTTTTAATCTTTTATTAGCTAAAAGATTTCCTAGTTTCTTTATCAATTTATTTATCTTTCTTTTTTAGTTTATCTTTAAGTTTGTTGATGATCTTTTCTTTGATTTTTAGAATTTCTGATTTGGTCATATCTTTTGTGCAATAGGGAATTAGGAGGGGATAGTAGGGGAAAGCATGGGAAAGAGGGGTTATAAAAGGGAGGGAAAAAAGGAAAGTATATGTAGAAGGGGAAAGAAAAGGAAAGGAGGGGTGCTGGTAGAAGTGAGAGCAGATTAAGGGAGGCTGTAGACAAACACAGAATGCTGGTGAGGGAGGATAGGGTAAGAAATCATAACTGGGAATGGGAATGGAATAAATTCTCCCATAAAATTGAAGCAGATGGAAGAGTAGATTAAAAATTAGAATCTTACAATATGTTGTCCAAGAAACACATTTGGTGATTTTGTTTTTTTCTAGATTTTTTTAAAAAAGTGCATACCCAATGAAGTAATCTTTCTTTTTTCTCATTTGGTGATGAAATTATTTAGCAATACAATATCTGCCCCTATGGCAGACTACTTTAGCTACATTCCAAAAGTTTTGTGTATTGTCTCATTGTTTTAATTTATTTTTTGAAATTTTCTAAATTTTGCAGTATTTTTTTGACACAGATTTTTAAGAATTTAATCATTTGAATGTCAAATACTTTTTTATTTTTGTGGCTATTAAATTCTTTCAGTCATATCTGACTCTTTGTGACCCCATTTGGGACTTTCTTGACAAAGATAATGGAGTGGTTTGCTATTTTCTACTCCAGTTCATCTTATAGATGAAGAAACTAAGATAAATAGAACTAAGTGACTTGCCCAGAATCAGATAGTTAGTATGTGTCTGAGACCAGATTTGACTTGGGAAGAGGTGTCTTCCTAACTCTAGGTTCAGTATTCTATCCTCTTTCCACTTACCCAACTGATTTTTATACCATTCTTCAAAGTTTCTTTATTTACTATGATAATATTTCATTATGGTCAATAAAACATATACTCAATATTTCTACTCCATGAAATTTTTCTATGAGATTTTTATACCCTACTTCAAAGATGATTTTTGTTAATATTTCATGCACAGTTAAGAAATATATCCAAGGGGCAGCTAGGCATCACAGTGAATAGAGTACTGACCCTGGAATCAGGAGGACCTAAGTTCAAATTCAGCCTACCTATCTGTGTGACCTTGGGCAAGTCACTTAATCCCACTGCCTTCCAAAAATAAAAAAAGAAATATATTCAAGATGTCCCTAAAATATTAATGCAACTCTAAATATTTTTGACATCAACAGTTTAAAAGTGCACTAAGACTTTGAAGAACACCTTTTTGAAAATGTGTTTACTCCATTTTATCTCCATTCAATAATTGCCATTGATCTATGATATCTGACATTCATAATAATATAATTAGATTCTTAAATTATTTTATGTTTATCTTTTTGCTAGATTTGACTAGATCTATGACAGATACATTGAAATATCCAATGATTATAACTTTACTTTCCATTTCCAAAAATATATTCTATAATTCCAGAATCTTTTGTTTATGTATTTACAACACTATGCCATTTAACATATATTTGCTAAATATTGCTATTGATATAATAGTACCTTTAATTATAGTTTATTTATCTCTGTATCCCTTTCACTTACTTTTGTTATGATTTCTGCTCTGACTTGGACCTTAGAGGTCTCCATACTGAATTGGAATTGGGTCAACTGGGTTTTGGTCCAGTTCTATATTAAATCTTTTTGTGTCTCAGGAAAACTGCCTTAGCCTAGCAGTGGGCACTGATGAGATCCTGTCTCTTGATGTCACTTAGTGGAAGTCTCTTAATTACTGTGTTTCAGAACCACTAGTGTAATAGTTTATTGGGACTGCCTCAGCAGTGGTCTAGCCCCATCACTTATGTTGGCTTAGGTATGGACTATCCAGGACCTCTGATTAACACTGATCTTCCCAATCTTTAGCTGAAGAGATATTTTTGTTTTATGCAAACCCTTCTTTCATCTCTGTTCAGAGCTGCCACTGATTCCTAGTAATCTTCTTAGAGTAGATGGAAGATTGATAGTCAACTTTTCTTGGTTTTCTCTCATTGTTGCTTGTGGTGAATTTTTATAGCTTATATGTGGTGCCTGTGGAAATCTGGATTTTTCTAGGTCCTATTGTAGAGAGAACTACTGCTCTCTGTTTTTAAATTTTTTTTCACATTACTACAATAGTCCTGTCTTAAAAGTAAATATAACTCCCCCCCCCGAAAAAAGAAAAGAAAAGGAAACCTCAAGAAAAATAAAGTGAGAGAAAAGAAAAAGTGTGCTTCAATCTGTATTCATATACCACCATCAGAGTCCATCAGAGAAATTGCCTCAGTAATTTTTTCCCATAGCTGCTATTGCTAGCTGTATTTCTGTCCATCCTCTTCCTTCCCACTTCCATTTATTCCATTCTCTCTCTCTCTCTCTCTCTCTCTCTCTCTCTCTCTCCTTTCACCCTGCCTCTCCTCAAAAGTATGTTACATCTGATTACCCTCACCTATGATCTCCCCTGTATTCTAACTCCTATACCCTCCTCCCCTCTCCCTGTTCCCTTTCTCCCATTCCTTTCCTCTGCTTTTTTCTCTAGGGTAAGATAGATGTCTGTATCCAATTGAGTGTATATTATTTTCTCTCTGAATCACTTTCAATGAGGGTAAAGGTTCACTCACATCCCCTTACCTTCCCCTCTTCCACTCCATTGAAAAGTCTTTATCTTTCCTCTTTTGTGTAAAATAGCCTAGCCCATTCTACCTCTCCTTTCTCTTTCCCCCTATATATTCCTTTCTTGCCCATTAAGTTCATCTTTATAATATATTAGACATTCATATTCAGCTCCCTCCTATGCCTTGTCCATATATACTCCTTCTAACTGCTCTAATAAATGAGAAGGTTCACATGAGTTGATAGTATTATTGTCCTATCCAGGAAAACAATTAGTTCAAAATCATTAAATTCCTCATAATTTGCCCTTCTCTTCACCATCTTTATCTTTCACTTTAGTCCTATATTTGAAGTTCAAATTTTCTTTTTAACTCTGGTCATTTCAACAGAAAAATTTGAAAGCCCTCTATTTCAATGAATGACCATCTTTTCCCCTGAAAGAGGATATTCAGGCTCTCTGGGCTGATTCTCAATTGTAATCCAAGTTCTTTTGCCTCCTGAAATATCATATTCCAAGCCCTATGAAACTTTATTGTAGAAATTATTAAATTTTGTATTGTCCTGACTGTAGTTCCACAATATTTAAATTGTTTCTTTCTGTCTGCTTGTAATATTTTCTCTTTGGGGAGTTATGAAATTTGGCTTTAATATTCCTGGGAGTTTTCATTTTGGCATCTCTTTCAGAAGGTGATTGGTGGATTCCCTCAATTTCTATTTTACCCTCTGCTTCTAGGCTATCCAGTCAATTTTCCTGGTTTATTTTTGGAAAAAATGAAGTCTAGGCTTTTTTCCTGGTCATGACTTTCAGGTAGCCCAATAATTTTTAAATTATCTCTTCTTGATCTGTCTTCCAGGTCAGTTTTTTTTCCAATGAGATATTTCACAATTTCTTCTGGTTTTTCATTATTTTGGTTTTGTTTTATTGTTTCTTGATTTCTCACAAAGACATCAGCTTTCCTTAGTTCCATACTACATTGGAAGATTATCTTCTTCAGAAAGCTTTATCCCCTTTTCTATCAGGTAATTTTTTTTAAGGAATTCTCCTCACTGACCACTTGGACTGCTTTTTCCATTTGACATAACTGATTTTTTAAGATGTTATTTTCTTCAGTATTTTTTTATATCCTTCCCCAAGCTGCTGGCTTGGTTTTCCTTATTTTCCTGCATCACTTTCATTTCTCTGTCCTATTTTTTCTCTACCTCCCTTACTTGATTTTAACAATCTTTTTGAGCTTTTCCATAGCCTGAGTCCAATTCATATTTTTCTTGGAGACTTTGGATACAGAAGCTTTGACTTTGTTATCTACTGAGTGTGTATTTTGATCTTCCATACAGCCAAAGTAATTATCTATTGTTGATTTTTTTTTGTGTGATTTGCTCATTTTCCCAGTCTATGACTTGATCTTAGATCTTTGTTAAGGTGGGGGATCTACTTCTCAGGGTGTAGAAAGAACTATTTCAAGCTTTTGAGGATTTCTGCAACTTTTGTTAGGGACACTCCCCAGTCTCCTCAATTCCTTCAAGGTCTTATGAGAAACTCTGACTGTTCTCCTGGCCTGTGCTCTGATCTCTGGATGACCACAATCACTCTCCTCTACTCTGGAACTATGAGTATTATCCCCACTCTGTTACAATAGTAAAGTTCTTTTTTCTGAGACTGGGGGCCCTAGACTAGATCTGAGTATGGGCAAAGCCAAAGACAGAATTCTGCCTGTTGGATAGATAACAGAGACCTCTACAATCTCCCCCAATCCCCTTACTGTCTGAAGGGTGAGTGATCCGGAAGTAGCTATCCAGGCTTATTCCTGGTTACCAGGGACTGAGTCTGCACTGAGACCTACACTGGGCTGGACTGGGCTCCTCTATTACTTTGATGTGACAAAGTTTTTCTGCTGAGTTTCCAAGTTGTCCTTGGCAATCCCTGGGCAGAGAGGTCTGGAAACCACAACCAATTCTACGGATCCAGGCACCCCCAGGTACTCAGGTATCTTACAAGCTGTTCCTGGATGGATAGAACTGGTTCACTCTGGCAAAGTCAAGACTGTGCTGTGGCTCTTTCTAACTCCAGTGCAACAGATCTTTCCCACAAATCTTCTGTTGTCTTGGATTGGGAAATTGGTTCACTCAGTCTTTCTGTGACTTCTGCCACTCTAGAATTAGGTTACAATTATTATTTAATGGTATTTGGAGTGGCCTGGAGGAGAGCTTGTGGGAATTCCTGCCTCCACTCTGCCATCTTGGTTCCACCCCTGTTGTCTTCCTAAGCAGAAATCTCATTGATAACTCTGAAGAGGGTTGGTTCAGTTAGAAGATAAGATTTGATTCTTAAAATCTTATGAACTACTTCTTTTAGTAGTTTTTGATTCTCCCAAAGTATTCATAATCTCTAGAATACATGGGAAAAATACTTTCTAAATATAGAGATCTGGCAGAGGAGATCAAAACATAAGAATGTGATGAACTGAGTATTATTCCTGTTCTGTAGATGTACTACATATGTTTTCATTAAAATGGCAAAAGTTTAAAGGGCATCCTAACAATTTAACTATTAAAAAGCAACTATTTTGTTCACCTCTCTAGTGTTCACTATGGAAAATCCCTTTACCATGCCAACCACCTTCTCCTACTGTTAAATTCCTCTAGGTATTTTTACTTTGGTTAGGGACCCAGGACAATCAACTTTCATATGTTCCTAGCAGTTGTTTCTGAGTCTTCCTTTCTCTGTACAGGTCCTTCTTCCCCACTTTTCAACTTTTCTCTATGTGTTTTGTGAGTTGTCTTCCACCATCAAAATTTAAGTTTCTTTAGGGTAGGGACTATTTTTTGCTTTTGCTGACATCAATGCCTGGCATTCAGTAAGCACTTAAATAAAAGCATGTAGGATTGACTATTCAGCAGTCATCATTACAATACTTGTCTTAGGACTGTAAGAGAATTGTGTTATAGTCATTTTTTGTGACTCTAAACTTGGGAAGAAACTACTACAATCCCAGGAGACTTCACTTAATATAGATTCTAGAGTGGAAAATTCCATTGTGAAATTTCTGACTAGATAACATCAGCAGGTTCTTCAGAATTAAAGATTTTCTACTCTTTGTATATTTCACTATGTATAAAACTTTGGGAAAGGTCAGGATCAGAAAAGTTTCTTAAAAATTGCCCGGGGCCCCTATTAACCTCTTATACCCATATATGATAACACCCACACTCATCAGCTTGACAAATGGGAAATTGTTCCTGAGCTGAAAGAATGTATTTATTTTGAGCATATTTAATGAATGTATTTGTTGCTTGCCATCTGTAACATCTAAGGCGATTGATTACTATTCTAGAGCCAGCAGTTCCTAGGAATATTCTAAATGCAAAATGGCCCCCAAGCCCTTCAGTTCTACATTAAGTCACTGCCATCTTTGAAAAGCTTGAAACTCCTGGCTGCAAGGAAAGACTGAGTGAGAACCCTGTGCAGAAGAATTGACAGAGGGCAGCAGAAAGCCTCCAAGCTGTCTTCCAGTCAATGCAAAAAGTAATTAATCGCAGCTGCCTGTTTTTGTTGCGGAGTTGGGGAAATGTCACTGCATACAGACACTTCGAAGAGAATGACAAGACCTTTCCATAATTTCTCCAGCCTAAACTGAAATGAGACAGGCTCATTGTTGATCATTTAGGGGTAATGAGGGGGTGAGCAATATTCTTCTGGGTAAGATGAACAGATTTTGATTTTAAGTTCCCCACCATTTCTGTGTTTTATCTGGGATCAAAACCCTAACTTCAGGATGGTAAAATAGTGTTATAAGGTTCTTTCCAGACATTCTGTGCCTTTCATCATGTTTCTCCAGTATTTCTATGAGAAATCTTGTTTTAGAGTCAATGTATTCTTCATGGAGGAAACTGGCAAGGAAAGCTGGCATAGAGGAGAAAAAAAGATAAAATGGCAACTCTATTTGCCATCATGTTCTGCCGTGATGCATCATTTCTGTATATCCTATCAAATGTAAAATCCCAAATACATGAAAGTTTTCATGTACTTTGTGTAAGAAGAAAAAGCAGGAAGATTAGGATTTGGGTATCCTTACTGTCAAAATGAAAGCTTGGGATAATGTCAGTAAAAAAAGAAATGAGTGCTTTGAGAAAACTTGAGGACATAAAATTTAGATATAATCATGGTGCATATAGCATTCACACATATGTGTGCATACATGCATACATGTGTATGTAGATACAGACATGTATATTATACACATTCATATAAAAATAGAAAAATATTTATATACACACACATGTCTATATATGCCTTTATTGTATGTATGTGGTTATATCTCTATGTAAATACATAAATATCTCTTTATCTATATAGGTTTATGGACATATACATTGCTGTGCATGTTCAGGTAAATGATGTGTTTATGTATATGCAAATATAATATTATATGTGAATATGCATATTTGAATAACTGCATGCATCTATTTGATGAATCAAATGTATAAAACTTCAAGGGCGATTCAAGATTAAGTCATAAAGTACTTTGCTGCATGTATCTGATTAAGTGACAAAATAAAGGTTTCTCTTTCCACTAACATCTCCTTCTACCTCCCAATATTTGTAAAATAGTGAAAGAAGCTTTATTTTGGAAAAATAGAGAAATAGTCATCATTGAAGAAAAGCACTTTAGTCATTTAAAGTAATTATTCACTTTTATTATTAAACTATATAAATTACAATTTTTTCTCATAAGAACCAGGTGACTTAGGGAATACAAATATAATTATTCTTGTTTTATAGTTAAGGAAATTGAAACTCAGTGGGATTAAGAGTATTTTATGCTGTTATACAGATAGTAAGTGACAAACTCAAGACTCAGACCTAAGTCTTAAGACTCAAAGAACTATAATCTTCGATTTTTCAGCTGCTATTGTCCAATAATGTGTTCATCAGTCATATGATTTGAGTTCTGTTTACCCTAAATTAGTGTATTTACAAAGAATTCAGTTCCTCTTTCTCCCTTGTTATTCCCCAGGATAAAATAGTGTAAGCCTCAGGGGTTAGTGGTCATATGTAGTCAGTCTTTAATTCTGGTCAACTCCTTATTGAGCCTCAAGTGTTCTTTGACATGGCCCAAAAACCATGAAAGGGGGACCTAGGTGTCTCATATAGCAATATGATTGCTATAGCCTTTCCTTTTATATCAATTACTTATGAATAAGTAAGAAGAGGAGACAGAAGAATGTAGTGTGCTATATAATTATAATTAACTATTATGAAACCAGAAACATTTATAATGATGGCTGACATTTATTTATAGAGCTCTTTTTGCTATATAGCAATGGATACAAGGAAATTCAGGGAAATTTGGGAATACTATGAAAGGGAGCAGAGTGAAGCAAACAGAACCAGGAGAACAATTTATATAGGGAGCAAAATAATACAAATGACACTGAAACTCATGGATCTGAGCCTCTGATCAAGTCAAGGAGTAGCTATGAATTTAAGGAATGTACAGTGAATTATTCTTTCCTCCTCCAGGCTTAGAGATAAGAGATTGACTATAAATGCACATGACTGATATATTGATTTATTTTCTCTAGATATGTTGCTTTGTGGGAAAGATAGCAGGAGGCTCTTAGCCACACTGTAGCTCAGGTCAGGACTCTGGTCTCAACTCAGCTATATGGCAGTTCAGGTCTCAATTTAACTGGAAAGCAGGCCATCAGGGACTGTCCTGACCCCAGACAATTCCTAGGAACACTGGGGCAACAGATAGGACTAGGTGGGGAACAGACTACTGTATATCTGAAACCTGAGCATAAAGGAAAACACAAACCTTTGCATAGGTAATTCCTGGACTGCAAAGGTAGCACCTTGGCAAGCAGTAAGTCAGGGACCAAATCCCAGCCTCAGCACAAAAGCTCTGGACTATATTCCCTGTATCCTATGATCAGATCTCAGCTATCAAAATGAGTAAAAAGGCAAAAAGAACTCTAACCATAGAAAGCTACTATTCAGATAGATGTGATAAAAATGCTATCTCAGAAGATGAAAGTAGTGACAAATTTTGAGAAGTCTCAAAGTAGTTTATGAATTGCATTCAAATCCAAAACCTCATGGCAGAACATACAAAGCATTTTAGAAACTAAAGAAAAGAGGAAGAAGAAAAATTGAAAAAAGAAATGAGAATTATGCAGGGAATATAAGAAAATTGAATGAAGATACCAACACCTTTAACGGTAAAAATGAGCAACTGTAGTTCATCTAAAAAATAAAATTGACCAACTGGAAAAAAGAAAACAACTTTTTTAAAAGTAATATTAACCATTGGAAAAAGAAACACAAAATTTGACCCTAAAAACTAGAATTAAACAGATGGAAACTAATGACTCTATGAGACACCAAGTTTCCATCAAATATAATCAAAAGACTAAAGAGTGGAAGAAAATATGAAGTACCTTTTGAGAAAAACAAACAACCTTTGGAAAAGAGATAATTTACAAATTATTGGTCTACTTGAAAGTATAGATCAAAAAAAGAGTCTGAATGTGTTGCTTTGAATAGAGGGGAAGTAATTGGAAAGCTACTACAATATAAATGCATTTATTCAAGATTTATTATTTATTTGTTTTTCAAAAAACTCTTATAAACTTAATTAGCTATGTAGATGAGAGATAGAGATAGATAGTTGAGAATGGGGGTGGGGGGAGAGAGAGAGAGAGAGAGAGAGAGAGAGAGAGAGAGAGAGAGAGAGAGAGAGAGAGAGATTGAGTTATGGTTGGATGGATGGATAGATGGATGGATACATAGATGACTGACAGAGAGAATTTATAAAATAACCACTGGGTATAACAAGCATTAGAAAGTAAGACAGTTCCTGTCCTCAAAAAGCTTACATTCTCATGAGGAAAGACAACACATAAAGAGGAGCTAGAAGTGAGAAGACATAAAGCAGTGGACAGGGTCATGGTAAGGATGATAGGAAGTAAGATGAAGACCAGGATCTCAGCAAGGTAAGAACATCAATAAGGATCAGGGTGTTCACTTACTTAAAATTTTTCTTTACCCAGAGGAAATAGAATTCAAGAACATAGAAACACATTCATTCAAAGCAGTTGTTTCTTGGACACTTTAATTTTACAGCTTTTCTATTTCTTCCTAATTTTTCCTTCATTCTGTGTATCTGCAAGCTGTAGTGAAATAAGGAAGTAGGGAAGGAAAAAGAAAGATTTGGGGGGGAGTAGATAATTTGGATTAAAATTGGAAAAGGTTTGAAACCAAATCCTCAGGTAGATTAGTTTCCAAGCATACAAAAAACACATCCCAATAGGCATTCTTTGTCTTAGTTTTTGACATGCCTTTTCTTGCTTATCTCATAATCATATGACCTGAACAACAGAGTACATCCTCTGAAGGTTTCTTCTTTTTCACACTCAGCTGATGATACTGGCTGACCATTTAAAGAAATGAGAGTAAAGTTTTAACTTTTCTTTGTCTAGCTGCACCTGAATTCTAAGTTTTCTGTCTCTGGTGTGGTTAGGGAAGAAGGAAGATCTGAATGGGACTAAGTGCTACAGCTCCGTTTTCACTTTTTGCCTTCACCTTTAGTCACCAAGTAATGGAAAATGTCAGTGAGTTCTAACCTTGGGAATAGAGGCTAATTTTTAATCTGCTTTTATCATTTCTTTTCCAGTGTGTTTGATTCTGGTAGTCAGAACTATTGTTTTCTTTCATCCCTTTCTAGGTGTAGTAGGATGGTGCATTGAAGAATATAATTACTTAGCATTTATTAAAACTCTGCTATGTGTCAGTTACTAAAGAAAGGCAAAAACAAAGAAATTATCTGTTCTCAAGGAACCCATACTCTAATGAGGAAGAACACTAGCATATGGCTAGATAGGACAAAGATATACATAGGAAAAATTGAGGATCATTTCAAAGGAAGATCATAAAATTTTAAAAGACTGGAAAAGCCATTTTTGAAGGCAGTGGAAATTTAGCTTGAAACTTGAAAAAAGTCAATAAATGTAGGAGGTAGAAATGATGAGGAAGAGTGTTCTAGGCATGGGTGAAGGACAATGAAACACCCTGAACTGAAAGTTGAGTTTTTCTGAGTGATAAATAACAAGGAAGTCAGTGTTGGAAATACATGAAAGGGAGTTAATGTGTGAAAAGACTGACAAGGTGGGAAGGAGTCAGTTTATAAAAAGATTTGAAAGTCAAATGGGATTTTATATTTGATCCTTGAAATAAGAATCTGTATTCTAAGAATAATTTGTTAAATGACTGGAAGGAAAAGGGAGAGACTTGAGACATGGAGACCAATCTAAAATAATTCAGTTGGTTAGGAGGGCTAGCATCAGTATGGTGGCAGTTACCATATGAGAAAAGGGGCCATATCCTAGAGACGTAATGAAGGTAGAAATGACAGGACTTGACCAGTGATTGGATAAGGAGAGATAAGAAGGAACAAGCATGTGAGCACGATAGCTACAGTGTGAGCCTAGGTTACTAAGAAAATGGTGGTATCTTGAAAATCAATAAGGAAGATAAGAAGAAGGGATGGTTTTGAGGGGAAAATAATGAGTTCTATTCTGAACATGTTGAACTTAAAATGTCTATAGGAAATTCAGTTCAAGATATTTAAAATGCAGGTGAATTTGGAGTTTCAGGACCTGAGTACAAATTATAATAATAATAATAATTCACACAATTTTTTTTGAAATCCAGTTTTCTTTTCTAAAAAATGAGGCCAGGCTAGAAAATCTATAATATCCCTTCTAGAGTTAAATGTTAGATCATAAGGTGAACAGAACCATACAGAACTTTCTTCCCTTCCCTTTCCCCTCAGGGTGCCTTCTCCAATTTTCATTGAGAATTCCACTTAACCTCCAGATGGAGTTTCCATGAATGGGGTAAAGAGCATTTCTCCTTTTTGTACAGTATCTTGATTCCTTCTTTCTTTTCTACTCAGAATTGTTTCTGTATCATTCCTATTCAGGGATCACACTAAGTGTCTGATCAAAATGATAATCTTGATGTGGTGTATCTTCTTGATGATCCAGGTGATACTGTCATCTACAGTAATTCTACATATCACTATTAGGCTGAGAAACGAAATCTAAAAGAACCTGCACATTTTATAACTTTTTGGATATAATTACAGATTATTCCACAAAATAGTTGGACGATATCATTACTCCACCAACAATTAATTAACCTATTTTCCCTTATCCCCTCCAACATTTGCAATTTTTATAGGTGTGAGGTGATACAAAGAGTTGTTTTAATTGCCTTGTTTTTAATCAAATTCAGAGCATTTTTATATGCCTAAATAAGTTGATTACTTCTTTGAAAAATGGTCTAGGGGCAGCTAAGGTGTTGTAATGGATAAAGCACCAGTCTTGGAGTCAGGAGTACCTGGGTTCAACTCTGGTCTCAGACACTTAATAATTACCTAGCTGTGTGGCCTTGGGCAAACCACTTAACCCCATTTGCCTTGCAAAAACCTAAAAAAAAATGGTGTATTCATATTCTTTGGCCATTTATCAATTGGGGGAATGGTTCTTATTTTTTTTTAAATTTGACTCAGTTCATATATATATATATATATATATATATATATATATATTCGATAAATGAAACCTTTATTAGAGAATCATGTCATGATTTTTTTGATATTACTTCCTTGTCTATTGTGCTTTTTGGAAAAATATGATTTCCCTAATTATCTTTTTAAATTAGGTCTATTTTTTTATTTTTCTTTGTCTGAGATCATTAATACTACCCTGCCTTCTTTTTTGAACTTTATCTGGATAATAATCCATTTTTCTCCAGCCCTTTATTTAAAGGGCTGTGTATGTCTTTCTGTTTCAAATGTGTTTCCTATATGCAACATGTTGAATTATGGTTTCTAATTCATGCTGCTACTTCCATTTTATCAGTTAGCTCATTTTATTTGTAGTCACAGTTATGATTATTATGTATTTCTCTTCTTCTTCTTCTTCTTCTTCTTCTTCTCTCTCTCTCTCATTCACTTCTCACTCTCTGTCTCTAACTCTGTCTCTGTCTCTATCTCTCTGTCTCTTTCTTCTATTTTGTCCCTCCTCAAAAATCTATTTTCCTTTTGACCACCACTGCCTCACTTAATTCACTCTCAGTTTAATTACCCCCACCTCCTACATCTATCATCCCCTTTCCCCTCTTATTTCCTTACTGGATAAGATAGATTTCTAGACCCCAATGAGTTTGCGTGCTTATTTCTCTTTCTTTGGACCATTTTAGATCAGATGAAGTTCAAGCATTGCCTGCAACTTATTGTTTTCCTCTCCATTATTTAAGTTTTTCTTGGCATGCCTCTTTTATGTGAGAAAAATTTCTCCATTCTACCTCTTCCTTTCCTCTTCTCCCATTCATCCCTCTTTCTTCTTATATCTTTGTTTTTTTGGGGGGGGGAGCTCATCTCAATATAATTGACTCACACTCATACTCTCTGTCTATATAGACTCCTAGTTACCTTAATAACAATAGAGTTCTTAAGATTACATGTATCATATTCCCATATAAGAATGAAAAAAATTTAAATTTATCTAGTCCCTTATGATTTCTTTCATCTTTACCTTTTTTATTCTTTTAAATATTCTCTTTGAATGTCAATTGTTCTATTAATTTCTGCTCTTTTTCATGAATTAAAAATCCTCTATTTCCCTAAATATTCAAATCCCTCCCCCTTAAAGAATTTTATTCAGTTATGCTGAGTATGTGATTTTTGGTTGTATTCCTAACATTTTTTGTTTTCTAGAATATCATATTCTAATCTCTCCACTCCTTTCATGTGAAAGTTTCTAAATCTTGTATGATCCTTAATGTGGAACCATTTGAATTATTCCTTTTTGAATGCTTGAAATATTTTCTCCCTAATTTGACAGTTTTGGGCATTTGTCTATACTATTCTGGGAATTTTTATTTTGGGAATCTCATTCAGGAGATTCCAATATTACTTTCTGGATCTAGACTCTCAGGAGTATTTTATTTGACACTCTCTTGAAGGGTAATGTCTAGGTTCTTTTTTTTCCTATCATGGCTTACAGGTAGTTCAATAATTTTTTAAATTATCTTTTCCATATCTAATTTCCAGGTCAGCTGGTTTTCTAATGAGATAATTCATATTTTCTTCTAATTTTTCATTCTTTTGACTTTGTTTCTTAATGTCTCATTAAAATCATTAGGTTCTACTTGCCTATTTCTAATGTTTAAGGAATTATTTTCTTCAGTGAACTTTAATATATATTTTGTAATCTGATCAATTCTGCTTTCAAAGTAGTTTTATTCCTTTAGTGAATTTTTTAAACCTCCATTTCCACTAGGCCTATTTTAATTCTGAAGAAGTTCTTTTCTTCAGTGAATTTTTGTGCCTCTGTTACCATTAGACCAACTATGTTTTTTAAGATGTTATTTTCTTCAGAATTGTTTGTGCCTCTTTTATTAAGCTGTTAGTAATCCCTGTTTCATGATTTTCTTTCATCATTCTCAATGCTTTTCTCAATTTTTCCTCTAGCATCCACCTCTTTCTTTAATTCTTCCAGGAATTCTTGCTGGTCCAGTTGGAGTCCAATTAACATCTTAATCTAAGGCTTGTAGCTGTTTCAGATTTTTTTTCTTTTAAGTTTATATCTTAGTCTTCTCTGATAATGTTAGTAAATTGTTATGGTCAAGTTCTTTTTTCTTGTTTTCTTATTTTTTTCCCAGGCTCTTCTCACTTAGGAGGGTAGGGATACCACTGTATCTCAAACTTGAAGCTTTTCTCTGCTTCTGTTTTCAGAGCTAGTTTGGGGGTGGGGGGAGGGGGAGTCCTCCAAGTTGCCAGTACTTCCAAGATGATATAACCTGCTGTCCTAGTTTGTGTTCTGGTTTCATGAAGTGCCCTGTGTTCCCTTTAGTTGTAAGTACTGCCACTTTTCTTGGCTCTGGAACTGTGACCAATGCCCCTGCTCCCTTGGAACTGATCACAAGAACAACCTCTCCATTGTGAAACTGTGACCCAGAATTCTTTATGGGCAGTACACTTACTAATCAGTAGCGGCTAAACCCATCTCCTTCAGACTAGTTATCTGATTGCTTATCATCTCTGGGCTGAGAATTCCTGAAGTTGTACTCTGGGTCTTTTCCCCCACCGTCCTTCCCTCGGGTGTTACAAATATTTTTTCAGACCTCCTAGGTTATTTTAGCTGTAAAAATGTCTCCATCTGACCTTTTGTTGGCTCTGTCATTCCAAAATTTGACTTTTGATGATATTTTAAAATTATTTGGAGGGTAATGTTTGGAGAGTTCAGGTGCATCCTGACTTGTACTCCATCATTTTGATTCTACCCATCAAACTCCAGAATTTAAAACTCTTTAAGAAGTGATCTTTGTATTCTTTCTTTCTTTCTTTCTTTCTTTATCATCATTAATGTAAAGAAATTTTGTTGATGTTACAGATGAGGAAACTGAGACCCAGAGAAACAGAAGTGATTTGTTTAATGTCACATGGGGGGAACTGAAAGAGGAAGGATTTGAAAACAATTTCTCTGACTCCATATCCATTTCTCTTTTCTACTGTATCACATAACCTTCTATATGTGGTTTGAATGGAATTAATAATGGACAAGACACTGATTTAAGTTTTAGGTTTAGCAAATTGATATACTGAGTGAGAGATGAAGTTGTTATACGCATTGATCTGTCTTTAGTAGCTCCCACATTAGTAGATAATGAATAATAATAGTTTGAGGTTTTGGAAGTCAGTTGTTTGTGATTTTATGGAATCATGTAAGTGTTTAGCAAAGATCCAACTTTCTCCTTTTTCTTCTCTATGATTTTCTGCTTTTCAAAAAATACGAGGATTGAAATCCTTCTTTTTAGTTGCAGGAGAATTACTTAGAATTCTATGGGTTTTCCTATTTCCTCTGACTTTTATGTTTCCTCTTGTGTTCTTCCTCCTCATCTCCTGAAAAAAGACATGTTCAATGATATGAGATGTGTTGTCTGACAATGTAATCAATGGAGTAGAAACCTGGTTCAAGTCTCCCTGGGACCCATGTCTCGTATTCATAAAAATAGTTATTACTTTGGGTGCTGCTAGCCTGCAGAGTTTCTCAATTCTTTATTAATTGCATTTCTCTGTTGCCCTAGATAGTAAAAAGCATGAGTTTTCACATTTCCCCAAATCCAATAGTCTTACTTGCTCTGAATGAGTAAAATAAAAATCACAAAAACAATTGTTTGTCTCATACAATTAAATTTTTTGTATCAGTCTCAAAGGTGATGTTTTAAGGAAAGACCGGGTATTGGTCTTAATGTCTGTGTTATTTGTTGAAAGAGTACCTTTTGGGTGGGGAATCTGATTAAAAAATGCTAAAGTAGGATGGGAAATCAGAGGTCCAAGTTCTTGACTAAGTTTTTTTGATAACTTTTGAGCTAGTACAGATAACTTCTGCTCTTTGGTTTTCTTATCTGCAAATGAAGATCATTTTATTCATTTACTACCCCACTATATAGCTGTGCTCATTTTACAAAAGTCAATTGTACCTGCTTTCTTGTTATTTATTCAACTAGGATTTTAAGAGAAAGTTTGGGTAAGGTGATGGACCTGTACTCAACAAGACCTGGGTGCAGATATTGCCTCTAATCTGTGTGATCTGAGTAACAATAAAAATATCCTGGCATCTTGTTGCATTTTTAAACTTTTCAGTGAATTTGACAGCAACATCACATTCCATTCTTCTATAATTTCTCCACTCCCAAATTCCAGTTTCACAAGGTTGCTATATTATATTTATAATACTGAAAGGGAGAGTGTTATTTGCTTGCTTGAATTTCATAGGATACAATATAATCTTAGATAAGTCAGTTCCCCCCAGAAAGATTACTAGATTTCTTACTCCTTTGAAAGATACTTTTTTAGTCTGAAGGTTTCCCTATCACCTTTCTTCCGTTTTTTTGTTTTGTTTTGTTTTGTTTTTCAAGGCAATGGGTTTGAGTGTCTTGCCCAAGGTCATACAGCTAGGTAATTATTAAATGTCTGAGGCCATTTTTGAACTCATGTCCTCTTGATTCCAGGGTCCAGTACTCTATCCAGTGTGCCACCTAGCTGCCCCCTCTTCTATATCTTTATAAAAGTTTTTCTTTTGTTTAGATTGAAACTTTATTCTGTTGACAATAATCCTGTAATAACTATTCTATAATGAAAAGTTGACCACACTTGAAAGTGATGGTCTTGGATTCACATCTTACCTTTGAGTTACTAGTTATAGGTTCATGAACTAAATACAGTATCACCTCCAACTTCAATTGTTTTGTCTTAAAATATTAATAAAGCTGTAATAACCTATCTCATGTTACTGTAAATTTCAAATGAGATACAATATGCAGAGCATTTTTCAAATCTTAATGTACCACATAAATATTACTTATTGTTATTACCCAAGCATTTGATAGCTATCAGGCAAGATTCTTTCTAGAAAGTGGGTGATCAAGAGACAGAAGAGTGCTAACCAGTGACTACAGGGACAGCTTGCTGATGCTATTGAGTTCCATTCAACAAAACATTTTTTGAGTTCCTCATATGTAAAAGATACTACAACTAGATCACACTTAGTGTGAGTAATAACATCCCTGAAGTGGTTGTATTTATTCAGATCTACGTTTTCTACTATAATTCTTAAAACTTGGTAATTGAATCCAGTCCAAGGTAAATATGTGGTACTACCAAAACAGATCTGTAGTTGATCTCTAATGCAGTCTTAGTTGTCAAAGGTACTTAAATGGAGTATGGTTATACAGTCAGTATACAAATTATCCTTTGAATGCAGTTTGTGATCCCTTTCTGTCACCTGCTGTTATTTCCATCTCCTATAGTTGTGTTTTGAAAATCAAACTGTTAAATTCTCTATGCAACCACCTTGTTTTCCTTAGAAAACTTCACCCCCGTCTTTTTAAAAAATCTTTGTGAATACAGACATTCATTCCTGAGAAATTGCTATTCTATACTGGTTGGCTTCCATATTATTTTAGTCATAGGTCAACCTATGTTCCTTTTCTTTAAACCTTTTAAAATATGTTTTCCAAAATAATAGTGTATGTATTAAACTGTTTGATTTTCCTCTTCTTCTTAGCAAACACCATTTGTCACAAACATAAAAATTCAGAAAAAGATAAGTTCCAACTCTGTGTGGCCAAGTGTCAACACAAATACAAATATGGATGTAGTTAGTATACATGGAATATCTTTATAGTGCTTTTTTAATTAAAGTTCTGGTTAAATGAATGCTTTAAGAAGTTCTGAGTTTCAGGTTTTAGAATTTACAACTGGATTAAAAGAAAATTAGATATTTCTAGAGACATGAAAAAGTTGAATTTTTGATTGTGATTAGGTTTAGAGAAAAGTAGAACAAAAAGAAATTATTTATATAACTTGGATGACAGAACACTAATAGAATATAGTGACAAGTATCATATGAGGAACAAACAAATTAAAAGTAGCTCAATTAAAGGCAATGCCTTAAAGGAATAGCAATGACATTAAAATGAAATTTTCTATAAATAGTTTTACAGAAAGAAGCTGAATGCTATTCAATAAAATATATTTTTAAATTTAAAAAATTAAAATCAGTGTTTACTTCCAAGTTAGGGTACAAATATCAATTGTTGGTTGATTCCCTAGCCAGAAGAAAGTCTAATTATTGAGGTAGCATATTTGTAAAATGAGTGAAGAGGTACTACCTCTGGTTCCATTTACATCATAATTTAGTTTAGCTCAGTTAGTGTGTGGTGAAATGGGAAAAAGACATGGAATTGAGAGAACTGGGTGTTATTCCTGCCTCTCACCCACTGCTATTTGATCATTGGCAGGTGGGTGGTTCAGTGGATAGACTGCTGGACATAGAGTCAGGACGCTCTGAGTTTGCATTATGATTCAGACACTGTGTGACCCACATACAAGTGATTTAACCTCTATTTGTCTGTAAAGTGAGAATAATAATTGCATCTACCTCCCAGGATTGTTTTTGTAAATATTTATTTTTTTATCCATATCCAAATGTATATTTTTAAGTTACAAAATTTCCTCCCACCCTCTCTTCCCACCCCCACAGTGACAATCAGATTAGCATTGTATATACATATTTTTAATAAACATGTTCACAGATTAGTCATTTTTGTTATGAGGAATTAGGATTAAAGGAAAGAGATGCATAAGAGATAATTTTATAAAGTGTTCATCAGATTTTTGAAGGGTTGACTTTTTTATGTATTTTTAGTTTTGTATTTTTGGTTTTGTTCTTCTTCCCCTGGATAGGGATAACCTTGTCCATAGCTGGTCTAATATGGTTGTCCTAGTTCTCTGAACTGAGCAGTTGATCATCTCATGATGTTGTTGTTCCAGAGTTGTTGTAAATGAGATGTTTCTGAAATGTTTTGCAGACTTCAAAGTCCAAGATAATTGATAGCTATTATATAATTGTAGGCATTATTTAAAGCTCTCTGACTCAGTGTCCTTATCAGTAAAATAAAGGTAACAATAACTGTGGTACCTTTACCATATAGTTATTGTGATAACAGGATGGTAGTTTGTATGTGAAAAGCTTCAGAAACAATAAAAAGAACTTGTAAATGTTAGTTATTAGTAGTAGGAATGATAATTTTTGTTGCTTTTAAATAACTTCATTTGAAGGAATGAATCCACGGACTTAAATTGTTTCATTAAATTCATTCTCACTTTAACTGGAGATGGAGAAAGGGTATAAATAAGAATAACCCAAAGTCCCTAGAAAAGCAAATTAAAGCATATGCAAATAGATGGGCTCAGTAAGTCAATAAGCATTTCTTAAGACTTATGTAAGCTCTGAGGAAAGAAAAAAAAAGGTAAAAATGATGAGATTACTCTTTATCCTCAAGGAATTCATAATCTAATGGAATCCATAAAGTCATCTTCATGTAGGGACATTACACTTTTGTTGTTGTTTTGTTGCTGAGTTGTTTCAATCATGTCCAATTCTTCATAATTCCATTTGGAATTTTATAGACAAAGATACTAGTTTGCCATTTCCTTCTCCAGTTCATTTTACAGATGAGGAAACTGAGGCAAAGAGATTCAAATTATTTGCCCAGGGTCACACAGTTAATAAATATAAGAACAGAATTAACTCAGAAAGATTAGTCTTCTTGATTTCAAACTCAGTGATCTAATTACTGTATCACTTAACTGCCCATGACAATTTAAGGACATATTAAATAATAAATAGAAATAATTTCTCCTACCTTCATAGAATTGTTATAGTCAAAAACTCATTTCCATTATTTTGCTCATTTCCCTTCAAAGCAGAAGAAATGGATGTCATATAATAATATTACTGAATACTCTCCTTATACACAAAACTGCTTTGGGTAGAAATATTCATTTGCAAGATTTTAAAATGACTTTCCATACTCTTGTCTTACATGCAATTCATCCACTTCTTCTAATTAGGTTTGTAGTTCTTATCTTCACTCTGCATTCAGTTCGTTAGAATGTGCCCTTCAAAACTTTGGAGGTGAATAAAGTCTCAGCTGGCCATTCCTATCAGAAGAGAAACCAGCTTTTCCCATCCTTAATGTAAACCCTCAGAGGCCCTCCTTATGTAGATTTAGCATTTGCAGTCTTCTCATTTGTGACTCAGAAACTAGGGGCATTATAGTCCTCTCTTGCCTCAAGGCTCTGGGCATACCTGAGACTCAACTCACTATTTAAAACAATGATCCACAATGAGACCTCAGAAAGAAAAATCCTTTCTTAGCTTCAAGGCCAAGTAACTCAGCAGGTTAAAAAGGAGGTGAAGGCATTGGAGACTAGAAATTTAAATCATAGCTGACAGATCTTCCTTTGCCATCGTGAATGCTAAAACAACATGTGACAGATCCAAAGAACAGATAGCTAGAGAATATAGCTTGTCTTCTGTCATGGGGGATCACAGGAAAGGTATTATTAGTTCCATGTTGGAGACACACCACTTGTCACTGAGACAGTAAAGTAATGATATTCTTAGTGATGCTTATATTTTCTTTCAGTTGTCTGAAGTTATAATACTGCTGTGTCTGATTTAGAAGAGAAAAAAGAAAACCCAGTTAACCAGAACCTCTCTAAGCAGGCTCTACATTAGTCAGATAGCATTTTGAATCTTACTTTCAGAAGAGACAAATGGCTACAAAGCAAAGGGATTTCAGTCAGAAAAATAACTTTCAGAGAATTACCTGAAAACTTTAGCCCAAGTTCTTATACCTTCTGCACCTATGCAACCTATATAAAGATTTCTAATATGTATTGCTGTTCATGCCACCAATTTCTTCCAGAGATAAAAAGTAGGAGGAAGTTCCAATGAGCACAATTCATAAATTAAGTGCTGGATTGGATATAATGTTGACCTTGGAGTCAGGAAGTCTAGATGCAAATCCATTCTCATTACTTACTACATATGAAGCACTGATCAAGTAACTTAAACTCTTTATACTTCAGTTTTCTTATCTATAATATAATGGGCTAGCTGTGTGACCTTGGGCAAGCCACTTAACCCCATTGCCTTGCAAAAAACTTAAAAAAAATAAAACCAAAAAACCCCTATAATATAATGGAATTAGACTTAATAATTGCTAATGAATACTATGAGGGATCATAAAATCTAAGACTTATAGTTTTAAGGTCCCTATGATCCCTTTCAAATCCCTTGTGGAATTGTTGGTAGAGTTGTGAACTGATCCAACCTTTCTGAAGAGCAATTTGGAATTATGCCCAAAGGGCAATAAAAATGTTCTTACCCTTTAATCCAGCAATACTACTACTGGATCTGAATCCTGAAGAGCTCATAAAAAGGGTAAAAAATCCACATGTACAAACATATTCATAATAGCTCTTTTTGTAGTGGCAAAGAATTGGAAATTGAGAGGATGCCCATCAATTAGAGAATGGTCAAACAAATTGTAGCATATGTATATGTATATGATGGAACACTATTGTTCTGTAAGAAATCCATGAGGGACAGAATTTCAGAAAAGCCTGGACAGATGTGCATGAATTGATGCTGAGTGAAATGAGTAGAACCAAGAGAACATTTATACATCTTAACAACAATAAGGGGTGATGATCAACCATGATGAACTTGTTCTTTTCAACAGTACCATAATTTGTGATGTGAAAGATTTGTGATGGAAAATGCTATTCATGTCCAAAGAAGAAACTGTGGAGTTTGAATGAAGACCAAAGCTTGTCATCATAAAAAAAAAAATCCCTTGCAGAAATAAGGAAGACTGGGATGCTTCCTTATATCCCCCAAATGCCACATTCTTTCCATTGGTCTCTATCTAGGGTACTCTCAACTCTTCTCTCTTAATCCCAACACCATTCTGCAAAGCCCACTTCAAGTCCTCCCCACTTTATGATGGTTTTCCTAATCAGTTCAGTCCATAACCATCTCTCCTTGCTCTAATAACATTGCATATTTTACTTTTATTAGGAGGGAACTTAATTACTATTAGTGATAAATTCAACAAAAAATTGAATGACAATAGAAGATAGTAAAGTGTGAAATATCAGAAGTCACATATTTATTTTTCTACTAGTCAGCAGAATCACAGAACATCAGAGCTAGAAGGGACCTAAGAGATCATTTGGAATCTAGGGTAAAATGAAATAATACTTGTAAACCACTAAATACAATGTCTGACACATAGTAGACACTTAATAAATACTTAACATTTCTTTTTGTTCACAGCTTCATTTCAGAGATGTGAAAACTGAACCTCAGAGAAACCAAACAATTCCCTAAAGGAATAGGATAGGAGAGTGAATAGGGACTAGTCCTGCCATTTTATTGCTATGGGGAATTTCCAGGTGAGAAAATCCCCTCTATAATTTAAAGTCTTAGAGACTTTCCTGAAACCTAAGATGTTTAGTGATTTCCCCACACACAAACACTGTATAGGAAACAGAATGTATACCCGGGTCTTCCTGTTTTTAAGTTTGGTTATCTACTCGGTATGCCATGTTGAAATGCTTAAAAATGGAAAGCATAGTTTCTGATTCTTTACATTTCTCAGATCACATAGCAAAGAGATAACCACACTGTAGCAACACCAAAAAAAGAGAGGAAATATATTGACTACCTAAATAAAGGAAATCCCAAAGATATAGATGCAGATTAATGAGCATTCTGCTAGTTATATATCACAGTATCTAAAAAATGGAAAGGTGAAAATAAGGAGCTAAATTTCCTCATTCATGGCTAATGCATTCATGTCTCCTGATAATGCATTAAAGAAATTAAACTGGATCAGCATCAAGTTCTTTATTTGGTTTTCTTTTGCTTGTATAAAAGTGTGTATAACTTTCATCTCTACATTGGCTAATATGACTAAGGTGGCCTGTTACTCTGCTAGATGGGAGAGAAGTACCATATTTACTGTGAATCTTCTTGTTAATAAGAATGACCTGAGAAAAGTTGTCATCTAGTCAGTTAGGTGAATACAGAACAGTGGACCCAGAATCCAAAAAGTCTGAGTTAAAATCCACCTTCCAAAATTCACCAGCTTTGTGACCTTTAGCAAGTCACTTGACTTTGTCTCTGTTTCCTCTTGTAAAAGAGGGACAATAAAAGTGCCTACATCCCATATTATTCATAAGGCTCAAATGAAATATTTATAAAGTGCTTTGCAAAGCTGGATGTATTATGCAAATGTTACCTATTATTATTATCACCCTATATCCTACAAGGGATGAGAAAATTAAATGAAAGTAACTTGAAGCCTGTGCATCGAGACCAATATGTAAGTTCCAGGCATGCAAGTTGTTTCATTCAGACAGTGCAATGAGAAGAGTGGAGAGCTAAATAGAGAGGTATCATATAGCCCTTCCATATGGTCCTCAAACTTCATAGCAAGATTATGGAAGTATTCTCTGAGAAATCTTAGAAGCAGAGAAGAACAGAACATTTTGTTTGCTTGTTTATTTTGTACAGGGCTGGAAAGGGTCATAGCCTCCATTGAAGATGTGGATGAATCAGTATCTGCAGTAATGAAATTCAGAAAATGGCATTCACATGGAAGAAAAGAGACTCTTGAGACTAACAAGAGAATTCTTACCCATGATCTGTTTATTATTTTTCCTCTGTGATGGCAACATTGTTATAACTTTGGCTCTAAATGTTTTAGATGTCAATGTCATATTTTTCAATATTGACGGATCAGTACAAGAAAGTTCCTGACCTGTGGTCACATTCAATTTTATGAAACCAATGGATTTTCACTTTGTGGGCAGATATAAACAGATCTATTTCTAAAAGACATTATTGTTCAACAAACCCTACTGAACACAGTCCCCTAGGAGGCAATAACAATGAACTTTCTTTGACCTTCTAACAATATTCCCACAAACCTGATTAGCTATGGATTTAACAAGTTCCTTTGGGATTGTTTCTCTCATTTAGTAATCTATTGACTCCTTTGACCACTTTCATTAGCTTACTGTAGATATTAAGGAAGTCCATCTATTTGTATCCTTATCCATAAGAATCTTATCAAGCATGCATTCAAGTGTGGTCTGGACCTGCTTTGATAGGTAGATGAGTATGATAATGGAATGAGAGGCAACTAAGTTTTCCAGTGGAATAGAGAATGGACTGAAGTTAGAATGACCTGTGTTCAAATCCATTCTCAGAAAACTGCTAGCTTTAACTCAGAGCAAGTCACTTAACCTCTGCCTGTTTCCTCATCTGTAAAGATAATAAGAGCATTTATCTCCCAGGATTGTTGTGATAATCAAATGAGACTACATTTATAAACTGTTTTGCAAACCTGTAACAGTTTTATGAGTCATTGGTGTCATTATTTTTATCATCATCATCATCAAAATCATCACCATTCTAGATCTTTCCATCACTTTTACTCATAATCAAATGAGGAATATCTGTAGCAGCAACAGATATTTGAAGTCAGCATTTTGTTTGGTTTCATTTTGCATTAAATATATAAATAATTGGTGGTCCTCAGAAAATTCTATTTGTCTAGATTATTCAGTCTACCAATTGTCACCAATATACCAATTGTGAAGCATGTTCATATTGATGTAATGTTTTAAGATTTATGCCTTGCTGTCTTCAAAAGAACCATAAGGTGGGTTGAAAAAAAAAAGATTATTATCCCTGATTTACTGATAAGGAAACTGAATCTTAAAGAGGTTAGTTATTTGCCTATATTCATGTAGCTGATTTATGACAAAGCTGTAATTAGGGTTGAGTGACTAGGGTTGTGCTCCCATAGCACAAAATTTTGAGATCCTATCATCATTTGCAGTATTTCAGCATTGTAGAGACAAAAGAGCTTAGTTCCTACTTAGCCAGAATAATATAACTTCCTGACCCTTGTCCCCCTCCTACCATTCTCCAACCTCTAGCTATAAGTTTTTGCAATGTCTTGTAATCACTGTTTTTCCTCTTCTTTTCAAGGGAAAGCATAGTTATAACTGTCTTCCTCCAATATGGATTGTTGTAGTTGATGCAGTATTAAAAATTCCTAGTTATATCTAAACGGATGCTGCATAAACCACCTAGTGATGAAGCAAGTTAAAATGAAAAGGATCTTAGTGATCATGCTGTCAAGATTCTTTGCTTCACAAATAGGGAAGCTGAGATACAGTACACTGGTCAAATGGTTTGCCCAAGTTCATGCAACTGGTTAGTGGCAGAATGATAAATCATACTTGAGTCTTCTGTGCTCTATACCTGAGTTATATTGACAACAGAGGCAGCATGGAATAATGGAAAGAGGAGCTGATAACAATAATATTTAATAACAAAAACAAACATTTCTACAGAACTTAAGGGACTTCAAAACACTTAGAGAACTTGATTAGTATTCTGTCTCTGACACCTATTAGCTATGTGATCCAAGATGAGTCATTTAACCTCTTTAGCCCTAGTTTATGTCCTGTTAAAATTCTACAAATTGATAACAACATCTATAATACTTTTCTTTTAGGACTGTTAGAGAAAATATAAGATTATATAATTTAAATATGCTATTATTATATATACCTAAATCATTGATTAATTATATTTCTATTATTGAATATAAATACACTTTTGTACCTCTTACAAATCATAAAGAATTATATTAATGTGTTAGATCATTACATGTTAGATCATTGTATTAGATCAGAGCCAAGAAGGGAAAATTTCTGGTTTACTTGGGCTCACCCTTCTGCCACTAGCTCTAATATTAGTAGATTTAAAGAATTTCCAAAAAAATGCAATTTTTTTTCCAAACAACATATGCTGTGCTTTTCATATTCTGTTTTGGTTCCCTAATAGTTCTTGATTAGGGATATCTGGAAGGCACTATGACACTGTTCTAGAAGGAAGAAACATTCCCAACTTCCACAGGAAATGCTGCCTAAAATCCATTCATGCCTAATATTCATGTGGTGACATTTTGCTTGTTGCAGAAAGACTGTGGGAATGAAAGAGGATGCAGGTGGTAGAAAAGAATGTATCTATGTGGATTTCAGTTACAGCTTTGACACAGAAACAGGAGTCATTAGATTTCTTTTGTCCAAGTGCTGACTGACTCCCAACCCTTTCTTCTTTCTGTTTCTTGGTCAATCTCATCAAAAGTTGATTTACCATTGGCATACAAATAGTAGTCATTCCAGATTTTCCAAGGTGTTGCTATCCTGGCTTTTTGCTGCCATATGACTTTCATTCCAAACAGGTTTCTAGTTTTTCTAGTTGTTTCTAGTTTTTTAGACTTCTGAACTACATTCCCTATACTATTCCTCTTGATCTTACCCTGGATTGTCCTAGGGAGGCACTTTTCATATTTAATGATAAGTGTTGAGTGGAATATTCCCAATAAAACCATTTCAGGGTTAATATTCCTAGTGAAGTCCTCTCAGGGTTGAGAAATATTAAAGAATGAACAAACTATTATTCTTAAACTATTTCTAGAAGAAAGCCCCTTGTATTCCAAACAGGTGGCTCACTCTCCTAACTTTTGATAAGATTACTTTTAATGACTACTAGAAGGATAGTAGACTTTTTTCCATGAGAAAAACCCTGCATTCCAAAAAAGTTCAGAAGACTCCTCTTGTTTGATGATAGTAGACTGTTCCTAGACCTTGTGTTCTGAGACAAGTTACATTACTTCAATAAGATAGTTATAATCCTGAAGGTTATTCTCACCTTCTGGATGGTGGGGTAATATTTTATGAAAACCTTTCTTTTCTTTGTTGCTGGGGTAGATTTTCACAAGTAGAATGTAACGGAGAGGCATGATAGGGAGGAGATGGGGATCACATTAGGCTATACAATGTTGTTTGACCGTCAATTTGGGGCAGCTCCTTGATCTTCACTAACTTTGTGAGACTTGGAGTGTGCCCTTTTCTCAAGAAAAGCCAAAATAAACTTTTTTTTTTTGCTCAGAGGAGTCTCTATATTTTTAAAGTATATTTTTATCCCACGCAGTTTTTTTCCATGATACAGCCTGGAATTCCTTAGATTGGGGGAGTAGGGAAGGATTGTAGCCATAAGAATTCTCACTGTTTGAAAGTAGATACTTTCTTTAGTTTCTATCCATTTTATTTGGCAAGGAAAAAGTTGATTCTGAGTTAAAGGCTGTCCCACCAAACACAAAACAGAACAAAATAAAAAACCAATGTCTCAGTCTAAACTTATTATTACTGAGTACAGGCTCATTCTCATCTTTTATATACCATGTGGGTACATCTGCCTTTAGTTTGATTCTTTTTTTCCCCTTTAAGGAATTTGTTGTTTCACCATCTTTAGTTGGGATTGTTGTTGTTGAGTTGTTTCAGTTGTGCCCACTGACTATTCCTGACCCTATTTGGGATTTTCTTGGCAAAGATACTGTGGTGGTATCACATTTCCTTCCCCAGCTCATTTTAGAGATGAGAAAACTGAGGCAAATAGGGTAAAATGACTTGCCCAGGGTCAAGTGTCTAAGACTGGATTTGAATTCAGGGCCTCCTGACTCCATGGTTCCAACTCTACCCACCATGCCAATTAGAGAAGATAAAAGACTTCTTGTGGTACTGGAAGATCTACTTTAGTAAGAAGTGGGAATTGTTATACTATGGTGCTAAAGAAGACACTTTGGAGTCAGAAAATCTATAACAAGTTACCCCTAAAATAAAACCATGGAGTATATACTATGAGATCCCAGCAATGAAATTGCAGGAATCAGCTAATTTTTGTGTACATAAAATATAGTCCTTAATGGTTATACAGTTTTAGTCATCATTATATTTATTTCAAGCCACAAAATACCATAGAACAATATTTCTAAGAGTTTACTAAATACAGGTACAGAATGCTGTGTCAATCATATACTCAGTGATAAATCACCTATTAACTAAATCTTCACTTTCCTGTCCTTATTTAAGGAAGAAGAAAAACGAAGCTTAACTTTCTATTATCAACCAGTAGGAAAAAATTCTTAGCCTATCCCAGACATTCTAATTCTGTCTTATTCTAACTGCTTTGGGAGTTACCAAGTGGCACCAAATCTATTAGATATCTGTGTACATTCTATCATAGGAAAGGTGTTAATTCACCTCCTGCTGGTAACTCTAATTATCTATCCAAATGCCTCTAAGGAGAACTTGGCCTTTCAGAGCTTTCTCTCCCTCCTCTGTTTGAGTCCCAAATAGCCTCTTCAGCTTTTCTGTCTTCTTTTCTTGATTGGAAGAAAATTATGTCCAGGTCTAATGTAAATAGTTTTCTTTCTCTTTTCCCTAAGGGGGAAAAAAATCCTTTTGTCAACCATACTTGTGTGTCATTCATTTAATCCTTCCTGCTCAACTGTTACCTTTGTTAGCAAACAATAGCATTTCTTGGCAAATCTTGAATTCCTACATGAGAGCCTGTTGCAGAACTCATATAATTCTCTCCTTTCTAAAATGATTTGTGCCTCTTCCTTTACTGTCCCCTCCCCCATAATTCTAAAACACTTTTAACCAGTTAGAAAGGTTTAAAAAGTGTAGTTACATTAGAGTAGCAATTTCTGAAACATTGTTGCTCAGAATGTTTTGTAGCATGAATTGTTTATTTAAGTGAAATCTCTATTTTATGAAAATTAAGGTATGTTTTAGTATTAATAATGCATAATTCCCAGAGAGCTTTTTGGTCATCTCTGACTTTTGAGAAAATATACCTTAGGTTATTTATTGCTAGGCAGTTCTTAGAGGTGATGGTATAGTAACTAATATCCTAAATTTCTCAGTATAACCTGAAGTTTTATATCTGCCTAGTTCTGTGACTATCAACAAGTGACTTCTCTTCTTTCAGCCTCATTTTTTTTTAATCTGTAAAATGGCTTTAATAATACCTGACACATGAAGTTCAAATGAGATAATATGTGTAAGGCTCTTTTTGAAGCCTGAAAGTATAATGTTTATTGTGCACTTTTTGAGTTTAAAACTAACATTAGTTAGTTTAGTTAGGCTTAAATCTTAAATCTAAAATAGTGTAGGGAATTCCTTGTATAGAAACTTCCTCCACTGATAGGGGCTCTCAACTTGTGTCCAACTTGAAGTGCTACCAATTGGGAGCAATGAGAGGTGTGAATGATAGCATAGGGCTACCACTTATCAGACATTAAACTTGAACACAGATCTTCCTATTTCCAAACCTGTCCTGCTTTTTACTACTCAGCTTCTCTTTTTAATGGGCATTTATTCATTTTTGGCAAATTAAACTGAAGTGAAACTTGTAGGGGAAAACATTTCAAGTAGACACTTAACAATTTCCACAATGTCATGTTGTATCTCATAGAATATTTATATTTGACAGAGCTGATCTTGAAGTCAAGAAGAGTTGACTTCGAATCTTGCCAATGTCACATCTAAGCTTTGTGATTACAAATAAATAACTTAAACTTTAAGGATCCTAAACAATTCTCTTAAAGCTATAAGATGTAGGTGTAAGGTGTTATTGAGCTGTATTAGGTATCAGATTGCAGAGGTTCTTAACATGGTGTCCAAGAACTTTAAAATGTAAATATACATAAAAGCTTATAGGTGTGGTGTGTATGCATATAAATTCATATATAATTGCATTTTGATGTGATTTTTTTTCTTTATACTCTTACATAATTTATTTTATGTTTTATTTTATATGCCAGCTTTACCAGTCACTTACCAGGACACAAAAACTAAAGAATCTTTGGAGAGAGGAAATTTCCATGCCAAAATATTCACTTCAACAATAAATTCATGAGTCTGGATAATGACTAATGATATTGATAATGAATAGAGACAATATCATTAAAGATAGAGAGGGCTGTAGGTGTAGATAATATATTTATTTGACTATATCATGATCTAAAAGAACTGGTTAATCATGAGACCAAGACCAAGATAAAATTTTGCCAGAGGAGGGTCAGATTTTTTAAGTGGATGCAGTTTATAATTGTTCCCTTAACTGTTTCTCCAGACTGACTATGCCTTGAGAGAGACTGCTATATGAGTGGAAGTGACTGTTTCTTGACAATTTTGCCACTGCGTTTTAATAAATCATGTGGATACTGAGAATTCAGTTGTATCTCTCATGACTAAGATCACTTGTTTAAGAATAAGCATCTTAATGATGGAGTTGGGACTCTAAGACCATAGATAGGAGGTTTTCTTATTTTGGTAATTCTGAAGTATATCATTTACCATACTTCTAGATATACATATATATGTATGTATACATGCATAAATATATATAGTCATACATATATATATATGTGTGTGTGTGTGTGTGTATGTGTGTGTGTGTGTGTACCCATACACATACATGGACATATACAGATTTCTCCATGTTTAAGATGCACCTTAATTTTGGAGTCTGAAATTTGAAAAATATATTATAAATTTATTGAACACATGTTTTACTTATCATAAAATTCATATAACTCCTTACCACTGTCAAAACTCCCATCCATTAGCTTGTCTTCATCTTTGTTTGATGACTAATCATTGTCTTAGGAGAGGCTCTGACTGCTCTCCTGCCTGTGCTCTGGTCTGACCACAAGCACTCCCTAGACAAGTCTGGTGCATGGATCCAGGCTTAGTCCATTCCATTTCATGAACCTGAGGCACCAATTGTGTCCTCCTTTAAAATCAGTAACTTCTTTTTTTGTCAGCAATTCTGAACCATCTTTGTGGTCACAGGAATTCCATTTGCCCTTTCCTCTTCAATCCATCTCTTCAATTTCCTCTTAAAATCAGACCATTTTGCTGACTTGCTCTCCTGGCCGTTTTCTGCCATGGCATTTTCCCATAGCCAGACTCAGATTGTTTTTGCAGTTGGAGGAGAACCAAATGTTCAACAGCATGACTTCCATTCACTTTTGCAAACTGAACTTGAATTCAACACTGTACAAAAATCTTTTCTAAGTCATTTCTGAGCAGAACATGGCAAAACATAACCCAATATGCTGGTAACAAATTTTCTGAAAAGGGGTGTGCCTTATGCATGGGGAAATATGGTACATAAAAACCCAAGCTTTCAGAGTTATTTGAATTTGATCCTCTAGAAGTAATCATAATCTAGTACTTTGTAGACTGAGTGCCCTCTGGTAGGCAACATAGATACCAGAGCCTTTGTTAAAGATCCACTAAACACCCTTCACCAAAAACCACCTCTCCAGTAGTATAAGAGTAATATAATTTAATTAAGTCAAAAGCTATTTTTCCATAGGTTCTGGAAAGTAGAATGAACCATATGTTTATTGTTATCATGTCTGTTCCTTCAACAAATATGCACCTATCCATATTAACCATAAAATACAATTATTGCTATTATTATAAATGCCAACCTCCATCCTTTCCACAAAAATCCATTGCATATCTATGACCTAAAAAATACTAAAGAGAATTGAAAAACCTTTGCATATCCTTAATAGATATTTTTCTTATTTTTGCCAGAAGTTTGGTTGGTAGTTTTAGAGGCTAGCCAGTCTCAACATGTGATCATGCAACTGATATCTTTCCTTATGATTCTGAGAGCCTGTGTGCTTTGCTGAAGCTCATTTAGCTTCCCTGAATGGTGAGACCCTGAAAATTTTGCCGTGGCTAATTGCAATGTACAGAGTAGGTTTAATGACTCAGGGGAGTCAAAGGAAAGTCTGCTTTGATGCTCTCAGCCTGGGCTATATCTTTGTGAATATGGTTGGGGGGAGGGGTAAACTGTGCAAGAAATATTTCCCTCTTCCTATAGGTGAAAAGACGAGAGTATTTTAATAGGTCTGTGCTCACTCCTTTCATCTATCTGAAGCAATGGTTGAGGAAATTCATTGGTCTTTAAGATAGAGATTTTTAGAATTATCTCTTTTAAATTTTTAACATATGCAATTAAAGTTTGGAGTTCCAAATTCTAACCTTCCTTCTTCCCTCCCTTCCTATCTACCTGAGATAAAAAGCAATCAGATTTAGGTTAAAAACATGAAATTATGTAAACATTTCATTATTAGTCATTTTAAACAAGGAGACTTTTCTAACTGTCTCTTCACCAAATTGGACTACAGGAAGGAAAGACTCCATTAAAATTTGGGGGGAGATAAAAACCAAGAATTTTGAAAAGGCAAAATGGAATGATGATCCTCAGGAGTTAAGACCAGGGCTTCAGAAGACTTCTGAGAAAAGAGTCCATTTATTAACATCCTTGATGACAAAATGTGAGTCTAATTCTCCTCTGAAACTTCCACTAATGAATTTTTCAAGTGTCCTTAAAGGTAGATCAACAAAAAACATTCCATTATGAGGGAAATACCTTAATAAAAAACCCCAGGGTAGTACGTGTGTCATGGTTTGAGGGACATTCATATTCCTTCAGCTTAAAATCTACCCCCCCCTCTGCCTCTGCCACAATGCTTGGTATTTCTGCTCCTTTAAAAATCTAGCTTGGTTTGAGGTGCTCAGGGCTTCTGCTGAAATGCAAATATGCTACCCTTTCTTCTCAGCATGATGGAATTTTTAGCCAGGATTAATTTATCAGATTAATATAAATTTATAGAATGTTAGAGTAAGGAGCTACTTCCTCTCTCTTTACGGTGACCTAAAGCAGCAAAACAAAGGAAAATTAAGCTTGGATCTGGAGAAAAGAAAGAATCAGCAAAGAAATTATATTAGGAGTTGTTTGAATAAATGAATGAAGACAGTAGAAAAGGTAATGGATTTGGATTCAGAGGACCTGAGTTCAAATCTATTCTCTGGTCTTTAATATCTGTGTGAACTCAGGTAAATCACTATTTCTTAGCATCTGCTTTCTCATATGTAAAAGAGCAGAAAAATTCAAAGGTCCTTTCCAGGTCTGTTTAGTCCTGTGTAATTCTTTGTGACCCCCTTTTGGCCTTTTCTTGGCAAAGATATTAGTTTTTCTATTTCCTTTCCTAACTCATTTTACAGATGAGGAAATTGAAAGAAATAGAGTTAAGTGATTTGTTCAGGGTCACACAGTTAGTTAATTGTCTGAGACTGAATTTGAACTCAGGAAGAGAAATCTTCCTGACACCAATACCAATACTCTTATCCACTATACCACATAAATGTCCCAAGCTGCCTCTTCTGATTTGGAGCAGTTCGTGCTATGGATAAATAGAGTTGTGTGTCATCAATAAAGAGACTAGATGGGGAACTATTGGCAGAAGAATGTGTAGGGTAGGAACTGGACAGTCACCAAAGGAATAGTGAAAGGGAGGAGGGGATGCTGAATATATTGGTGGTAAGATATTGAGGGGGAGGGTCATTGTATCTTCTCTTTCTGAGTTATTCAAAGGAAAGTTGAGAAAGAAGGTACATCTGAAGAATAACACTTATATCTTTCATTATGCTTTTGAAGGGAAGACTATAATTCTTTGAGAAGTATACTGCTTTTCCCCCAGCTTCCCCAGACTAGATAGATGTTTTCCCCATCTTCATTTGCAAGTATCACTTACATTATAGGGTCCTTAGGCAGCTAGATGGCATAGTGGATAGAACACTAGATTCTTAGAATCAGGAATATATGAAATCAAATCCTACCTCAAATAAGTAGTATTTGTTAAGAAGTCACTTAGCCTCTCCAGTTTCCTAAACTGCAAAATAATGAAATTGTTTCTGATGACCTTGGAAGATTCTTCAGATTTTAAAATGATGATCCTTGAAGGTAGAAATGTTTTTATCTTTTTATTAAAACAGACTAGCACAATATTTGTACTATAATAGCAGGTGCTTTGATTACTACCAAACATATACTATGCTAAAGTCCTGGGGCTATCCAATCCTCATTCTAACTTCCCTATGATTGTCAAATCTAGAATGAACTCACAGTTACATTTCACTAATACACTCCTTTGCTCCTATGAAACTATCACCATCCTGGTACAAGTCCTCATCAATTGACTCCTAGACTACTACAATAACCTACTGGCGGATCTGTTGGCTTTCTCTCTCCCCACTCCAATCTATCCTCCATTTAGGTCAAATTTATCTTCCTAAAACTCATGTATGTCATTCCTTATTCGATAAACTCTAATGCTTCTCTATTACTTTCAGGATTGAATATTAAATCATCTTTCTAACTTGATGCTTCCTACATTTTCGTTCCCCTTACCCCTTACCTCCTTTCCCCTTCTTCCCATATTCTATCATCCAGTGATAAAGGCTTACTAAAAAGTGCGACTTTTAAATGGTTGTCCCTCATGCCTGGCACTTTTTCCCTTCTCATCTTCAATTTCTAGTAATTGAAATCCCAGATGCCTTTCCCTCCTATCTTAGTGCTTTCCTTCAGAGACGACCTCCAAATTATCCTCTTTCTAATAAATCATTTTGTAAATCTTAGAAAACTATATAAATAATACTAATTGTTGTTATCATCATTATTAATCTTGAGTCAATAGTTCTTTTCAGAAACTAATGTATTTCTTTTGAATGCAGGAATCAACCCTTTTCTTGTTGCTGACTCCCTACACCTTTAGCTAGGACTATCCTATTTTAACATTCTCTCCTCAGATAAATCATTCTATCTCAGTGCTTGAGTTTCTCACTCCATATCTCCAATCTCTTTCTCTGGAGTTCCTGTCCTCTGCTGATCATATATGATTGCTTCTTATTGTCCAGCTCAGTCTTCTTTCACCAATTCCCTCCCTCCAAGAAAACATCATTCATTGTAATCAACTAGAACAACCGCAGCATCAGTAACAGTAGCAAGAACAGAAACTCAGAGATCATCTCCTTCCTGAACTACTCACTTGAGTCACTTGAATTTCACTCATCATCCTTGCAACTTTTCTGATTTATTTCACTAAAATGTAGCACAATGTCTGGTAGATAAGAAGAAAATAATAAGTACTTTTAAATTGATTATTCATATGATTTGTGGGTTTTATTGCTGAGCATTTTGATTCTTGGCTCATTTAATCCTATATCAGAGTTCTGACCTCTGGTTTGTCCTAAGCTCACTTTTTGGTCCAGTGGTGTGGACTCAGCTCCAAATGTCTGGGAGAGGCATCTGTTAAATTTTTGCTGTGAGTATTTACACCTTGGAAATGGGCAATGCTACTTATCAAGACTCAATTTAATCTAACTTAAGGAAATGACAGAAAATTTTAAGATTTAAAAGTGTGTCCAAGTACATTTTTTAGAAGAGCCAATTGTTAAACATTTACCAGAAGGCAGCTGGTAAAAAACCCGCATTATTTTACTACTGATCTTTTCAGCATGCTCTCCTCCCTTTCAATATTCCATGGGTACTGTCCACTTCCTACCCCATAGTACCCCACCCAATCCCTCTTTGTTTATGACATACAACTCTATCCATGGTACAAACTGCTCCAATTTGAAATGACAGGTTTATTATGTCTACTATAGGCTGATTCTTAATACTTGACTGATTTCTTTCATCCCAAAATTCTCTTAGTTTTCTCAACTTGGGTTTCCTGCCCATCTTCCCATTAGAGCCAAATACTGTCTATATCACAGCTCAATGGAGAAATTGTATCTCTGTCTACTATTCCATTAGATAGTCAGTCACCTATTCATTTGTGAAGAATTGAATGCTTTATTGGACTTTCATCTCTTTTCATTAACCTCTGACCTATTTGGAAGAGAGATGGAGCCTTGAACAAAAGATTAATAACTGTCTATGATATCATAGTATCTATACACCTATTTATCACAACTTTATAATTTCATAAGAGCACATTCATTATAATTAGAACTCAAATAAAATTAATTATAGTGTATGTTTCTTTCTCCTGCCTTCTTTTTATATTTATCAGAACATGTTAGCTAACAACAGTTCTAAATGAAATGTTGATATTGACTGAAGTTCAGTCAATTCAGAAATAAAACTAATAATTATCTAATATTTATATCATGAAAGTTATTCTACTGAATCTATATATATATATATATATATAACTGTTTCAATGTTCCTTTTCTTCCATCTCAGTGAAAATTGGAGTATAGATAACATCCACAGTTAAATCTGTATCCTTCTTGGAATTACAACTTATACTGAAGGTTTTATATTAATAAATCAAAAACATTTATTTTACTAATTTCTATATGCAAGGCATTCTGAGAAGTACTAGAAATACAAAGATGGTTAACAAAAGATCTCTTGCCCTAAGGAGATCACATTTTATTGAATCACAGATCTGGATAATTAACTAGATACATAGAAATTTTATGTGAGGTAGATTCTCATAAGGGGATGTGTTAGTAGCTGGAGAGCCCAAATGAAGATTTTTTTTTTTTTTACAGAAGGGATCAGAGGAAGCTAAGAGATGGAAATGAATGGAGAGAGAGAGTGCATTCCAGGCATGGGAAAAAGCTCATTTAAAGGCAAGGATTCAGGAACTTTTGTTGTTTTCAGTTGCAAATAAGTCAATAAAATACCCACAGGTGAATCAAGTGTAAGAGGAATGAAGAGGGGAAGATGCCAGGAGATGAAGTACTTTAAAATTTAAATGGAGTATTTCATACTTGATTTTGGAGGTTACAGGGAATCATATGATTCCCTGTGAGCATGGCTTGGTCAGATTCAAACTTTAGAAGGAAATCATTTTGGCAGCTCAATGATGGAAAGAGTGACTTGAGGCAGGGAATCCAACCTCAAGGCTATTGCAATAGTACACATGAGAAGTAAGGAGGACCTTGTGACTGTGAATGGAAAAAAGAGAATATCTATGACAGATCATGGGAAGGGGAAAAATGACAAGAACTGGCAAAATACTAGATATGTGGCGTGAGTGAAAGTAAGGAGCTGAGGATGACTTGAAAGAACAATGAGTTCTGTTTTCAATAAGTAACATTGATTAGACACTTATTCTAATCAGTACTATAAGAACTAGGACAATTCTGTGTAGATGCTCAAATTTAAAGGGCTTTTATAGCAGTTGTCCTTCAGGAGGTAGGAAAATTGAGTTCAGCACCTTGTTAGCAAGTAATAATTAGTCAAAGCAGGAACTACCAAATGGTAAGCTTAATTAATGCTTGTAGACATCACCACTCAAAGTTTCTTCTCTCCACCCCATCACCAAACTCCCTGGTCTCTGCACTAGAGATCTTCCTATTGCTCCCTCCCCAAAAGTAGTCTATGGACCTCCTGGGGTCTGTCCCTAACAGGTTCAGGGTCTTACGTCTCTAAACCTGCAAAATTAGATTTCTCTTTAAAACTTGACTTGAGGAAACATCCTACCCTGCTTTACCTCAGTGCATGTTGGCCCATGCTTTAGAATTGCTAGTTATGGCTGACTCTGGTGTACAGAATCTTATAATGGGGATTGTCAAGTGTAGAAGACAAGGAAGATAAGATCCCTGCCCTCAGGGAGCTCCTTATTTAACTGAATAAACTAGACACTCTAATGAGACAGACACAAGAAGACAGAAAATAAGCATCTCTGATTATCTCTATCCCAGGATAAATTCAAATAAGCCTTTCAATTAACAGCAAAATGCGGGGGGGGGGGGTGAGAGAGAGAGAGAGAGAGAGAGAGAGAGAGAGAGAAAGAGAGAGAAGAAGAGAAGAGAGAGAGAGAGAGAGAGAGAGAGGAAGGAAAGGGAGGAATACTGAGAATGTCATCATAGAATGATAAAGGACATTCTTATTTTCACTGAAGGGTGCCAACAGCCTCAGGAAACCAGAGGGCCACGGATGTTGCTGGCAAAATAATATGGAGCCAATGATTTGCCACAATACTGAATGTCCCCTTAGGCAAGAATAGTGAAGTTTATTGATTTTATATTAGTTGATATTAAGAACAATGATTAAAAATGAGGGGGAAATGCTCATTTTCCCTGAAGGAGATTTCAAATGGGGTTTCTGATGTTAATGTCTCCTGAACGAGGATGGGTAATGGCCCATCATATTTCATTCTCACAGCATCATGTAAACAACCCGCAGGCCAGCCTGGCTTGTGTTTGAACCTATCAGATGCAATCATTTTATGCACTTATGATTATTTCTGATTGGTTAGGAAGTACTCAGCATCTGGGAGAGGACCCAGCTTTTTCCCAGACCTTCTCATTAAGCCTGAATCTTTCTTGGTAGGTACAACATTATTTGTTCCCCACCCTCAATTTATGTTCTTGGGGTGTGGTTCAATCTACATTTGTGGAGGGTGATAATCTTCCTCAGGCTAGTCCCAGCAGGATTAGATATATTTTCTGGGCATGGAGAGTGAGAGCATTTGAATTGTCTGAATGTTTACCATAAATAAAAGAAAAGTGTTTGCTAACATTGAAACCTCAAGAGAAACCTCTCAGAACTCTAATTTTAAATGGTAACAGCTCTGCAGTTAAATCATGAGGTAAGAAGAAATACATCATTGTCATTAGAAGATCTTAAGAAAACAAGAAAAGCTAGGTTTGCCTTTTTTCATGACCCCCTCCCCAAATTAAAATGTTGAATATACTATAATTAGTTTTGTTGTGAACAGAAAGCTGCCTTTATTGGAAATGATATTAAGTGAATGAAATACAAATTACAAGTGACATTGATATTATCATAATCACTCCTTCCTGGCTGCTTGGAATGTTTTCTAAAGGAACCTGCCTTTCTACAGATGGGCGAGAGACAGACAGAGAGAGAGAGAGAGAGAGAGAGAGAGAGAGAGAGAGAGAGAGAGAGAAAGACTGTTGAACGAACCATTATTCCTGCAGGGCTGTCAGTTCATTAGTTGAGGCAGCCAAGTCTTGACGATAGGCAAGTGATCAGCAAATGGGAAATGAGCAAGAGTATAAATTCCCAGCAAACCAAATCATTAACATTTGCTGCCTGCATCCTGGAAACACAGTAAATCAAATGTGTCATCATTTATCAAGACAAAATATCATTACTAATTGGGATTAATTTGCTGCTGTGGGATTGCTGACCTTTGCTGAAAGAAAATAAAACTGCTTGTTAGCTGTCATCATTGAATTTTCATGAAAGAAAGAATGGGAAGAAAGCCGAAAAGGTGGAGGTGGTGGTAATGATGGTAAAGATGTCAGGTGGGGTGGAGTGGGGTATAAGGTATGCTGTGTCTTGCAAATAGTTATATTCTAATGCAAAGAGAAGAAATTTTCTAACCATCTCTTCCACCCTCTTTGGTGGGTGAGCCAGAATTCTTGATATTTGCTCAGAGATCACAGAGCTCATGGTTGGCATCACAGGTGATTTAGCACTATCTTGGGAAATAATAATTAGAAAAAAATTGCCTGGCTGGAATAAAATGTGGTACCTTTAACAAATAGAAAAAGGCAAGCTCAGTTCCAAATGAACATTCTAGGATTTATTTGTGTTCTGACATTAGAGGAAAATCAAAAGCACTGTGCAGTTACTCATGAATTCCCTTGGCGATTTCATCATTCTGGGTGTGTCCACATGGAACTAGACAGAAAATGCTTTAATGCCATTTTCTCCTTCTTTGAGGCTATAAAGTGTTGCAGGGAAAATTTTCCTGGGCATTTCTGGATTTTCATGTACACACAGAAGACAGTGTATAGAACGGGAAAAAACATCCCAAAACCTGAGTTAAAATTCTATTGTTTCATATTACCTATGTGACCTTGGGCCTTTCATTTAAGCTTTGGGGGCTCTTTTTCCTCATCTGAAAAATGGAAGGTTGGATTGTTTAGATGGTCTCTGAGGTCCCTCTCCCTCTAAATTTCTAGTCTAGGAATCCTTCTGCTTAGTTTTTCTTGTCTTTGAAGTTATTTAAATTAGAGTTTTCTTGAGGTTGACTAGTGAGTTCCCTTCCAATTCTAGATCTAAGGTCTTAATTCATATGGTATTCTTGACTTGTCACATATGACTGGGGCTTATTTTAAAAATTATTTTATTTAAGAACAATTTTAACATTTAAAAAAAATTTGAGTTCCAAGTTATCTCCCTCTCTCATTCACCTTCCCCCTTCCTGAGATGATAAACAACATAATATACTTGTTGGGGTTTAGCTTTAATGCCTTAAGTAGCAGATAAGTGTCTTTGTAATGAACAAATGACTGTATATATACACTGAACACCTAAAATCTTAAATACTTCAAACTTTCTCTCTTAATTATGTTTGCATTGTTACATAAACTAGGGAATCTTTTCTTCTCTCTCAGTGTTGTTAGGACAGCCTAACTCAAACTGTACAAACTCCAGATTGGTAGACTATAAATCTGAGAAGTCAAATCCACAACCCACAGTTCTCATGAGGCTCACAACCCCCAACTGCTGCAAAAACCAGACTAAACTGTAATTTGGAAATATTTAGCAAAATAAAATGGAATAGAACACAGATCATATTAATGAGTGGTTTTCTAAATCATACACCTTTAGAAATCTTTATGTACAATTTAGTGGTGTCCATTTCTATTTGAATTTGACACCATTGTTATAAATAAAATCTGCATATTTATAAATGTGGGGCGGGGCTTGGAAGATGGATAAAAAATGATGGTATAATCAGATTGGGTTCACACATTTGGGTAGACTCTTTAAAGCAATGTGTTTTAAACTTCTACATCTAGTTCTAGGGATATGGATCAATGGAAACATTGCTGGAGCAGAAATACTTTCAGTTAGGAAGGTATTTGTGGGCATGACCTAAACAGGGAGCTCTTAATGAAGCAGAAAGAGTATGGGATCAAAGGCTAAGAAACAGAGGAGGTTTAAACCCTCTATAAATTTCTGTTCCAAAATGGTGTTCCTACTTTGCTCCCCCAGGGATCAGACTATATGAATCTAAAAAAGCACTCACACTGTTTATTCAGGAAGTTGTTTTTGAGTCTAATTATTCCTTTCCTGAAGAGATCTCTTCCATGCTTATCTAAAAAGAAGCAGAGAAAACTGATTTCTGAATCTTGACACTATGAATGGTATGACTTTCATTTTTCATTTTCCCCTCTTTTACAGAAGAATGAAATAGATAGACAAAAACAAAAGAATAGCTACCTGAAAATATGATGCTCAAGATGAAGAAAGTGAAAAGGATGTATACAGTTAGCAATTTGATGAAGACTGTTCACTTATAACTTCTCAATTGGTCCCTCAAAGGCAAAGAGATCTTGTCTTATACTTTTGTCACCTAAGTTTAATGCTTAGAAAAATGTTGAGCACCCATAAGATGTTCTATATTTTCAAGTCATCCAGACTCAGACACTTAATAATTACCTAGCTGTGTGACCTTGGGAAAGTCACTTAACCCCATTGCATTGCAAAAAAAAACAACCCCAAAATAATAGAATGTATGCTCCTTGAGGGTGGGGATTTTTTTTTTTACTATCTTTGTCAATACTTAGCATAGCATCTGGTGCCAAGTAAATGCTTATTGACTAGGTGACTCAAGTTCTTTATCTTTGCTCTGGTTTTCATACTCAGATACCAAGATTATGGGTCTATTTTTTCAAATACAGGCCCTACCACAAAACTGTCTTCTCTCCAAAAAGATTTTTGGTCATTATCTTGGGAATTTAAATGGGCATTTAAATAAATTGTCCATAAATCACAAAATTTTGTTTAATTGCTTTCCTTTTGTCTCCTGCCTTTTTTCCCTCTCCAGTAATATCTTCTATTTAAAGCAAGGATCCCTCAATTCATATCTTCATCTGATTTTACCCTTACTCATCCAATATATGCCACTTTGACAATGCTAGGCCCTTGACTTTCTGGCTTATTTTGATTTTCTTTTTCATTTTCACTCCCATTTTGTCATAAGTTTTTATTCAAGAGACAGCAATAACATAGACAACTGATGACTTCCCCCTCACTTTCTAGGATGCAAGTGAAATTCTGAGGAGAAACAGCACAATTCATAGTCCATTGTTCAGGCTTATTCTCTTGAGAAAGGAGCTGAGGCCAGCCCACTGGTAGCTGATTAACTGACTAGAAGAGATTGAACTGTCACTCAAGACCCCAGAACCACTTCTTTTTCTCCTGTTACCAGAGTGACATTATTTATGCTTTTCTTCAGTCACACCTCTGATTTAGCACAAGTGGGTTGAACTTCATCCAAATAAGTTCTTTTGTCCCATGCTCACATTTATAGTGGCATAAAAAATTCACAAAAGCAAGAAGAAGGTAGCAAGTAATGTCTTAAAAATATCACAGGGAATCTTGGCAGAAGTAAAACCTACTCACTCTTCAGATCAGACACAAAACCATTCCTCAGAGCAGTAGACAGCTTTACGTGGTTAATTGACACACTTCACATTCCCACTCGCCATCTAAAAATCTTAGACAACTAGTTTGAGATCAGCTGATAGATTTTACATCTGTTCTTTCCTTTCCTCTTCTATTGCCAGTACTCAAATTCATACCTTAATGTTTCCATTTTTCCTCTTGTCTAATCCAACTTCTGAAGAGTATTTGTAACTCATCTTCCTGAACTATAACTTTTGCTCTCCTCCTCAAAAGTCTTAAAAGATCACAGGATTTGAAGCAGGACCAGAACTTGGGGCTCATCTAGTTCAACCTCCTTAATTTATACTTGAGGAAATGAAACTCAGTGTTGACACTTATTCAAAGTTTCACTGGCAATAATGAAAAGTCCTTGAATTCAAACTCATGTTTACAAATGAGTGTTCTTTTCATTACATGAGAGTACCTTTAGTGACTCCCCTTGGCCAATAGAGTTAATTCCAAATTACTTTATCATAGAGGTTCTGCTATATAAATATACATAATTAAATTATACGTTCTTGAATTTCTGGCTTATTTTGATCTTTCTTTTTCCTTATTTTGTATTTTATTTTATTTATTTTTCCCTAGTTACATGCAAAAAACAAATTTTAACATTCACTGTTAAAACTTTGAGCTCTGAATTCTCTCCCTTCCTCTCATCCCAATAACTCTCATTGAAAAAGCAAATTATTTGGGTATAGGTTAAAAAGGTGTAGTCATGAAAAACATTACCAAAATAGTCATATTGTAAAAATAAATATAATATTCCACCCCCAAAAAAGAAACCACAAGAAAAATAATATTTAAAAATATACTTTAATCTATATTCAAACACCATCTGCTTTGTCTTTGGGAAGGACATTGTTCTTTATCATAAGTCCTTCAGAGTTATCTTGGGATACAACATTGCTGAAAAAATGCGAGTCATTCACAGCTGATCATCCTATAACATTGCTGTTACTTTATATATAGTATATTTCCCATTGCATCTGCTTATGTATTTATTGAGAGCATTCTGTTCATCATTTCTTATGTCAGAAAAAATAGCATTTCATTTTAATCACCTACCACAATTTTGTTCAGCCATTCTCTAACTAATGGGCATCTCCTCAATTTCTAGGTCCTTGTCACCAGAAAAGAGCTGCTATAAATATCTGTATAAATATAGAACCTTTTCTTTCCTTTTTTTCATCTATTTTGGAATATATACCTAATAGTGGCATTGCTAGGTGAAACAATAGGTATGGTTTTATGATCTTTGGGGCGTAGTTCCAAATTGCTCCAAAAAATTGTTGAATCCTTCAAAACTCTTCCAACATTGCATTAATGTCTCAATTTTCCTAAATGACCTCCAACATATATGATTTTCTTGTTCAATCCTATTAATCAATGCAATGGGTATATAGTAGTTTGTCAGAATTGTTGTAAAACAAATTTCTCCTGTCAATAGTGAATTAGGACATTTAAAAAAACTGATATAAATAGATTACATTGATAACCTCATTGGAAAAATTGGGGAATGGCTCTCACTTTTTATAAATTTCACTCAGATCTCTGTTTAAAAAAATGAGTCTTTATCAGAGAAATTTGCTTCAATATGCTTTTTCCTACACTATATTTCCTAACTGTATTTCCCTCCAGGCTATTCCCACATGCTCTTATTCTCTACCTCAAAAGTGTTCTGTGTCCGGAATACCCTCTCCCAAAATCTTCCCTACCTTCCATCATCTACCCTCAGTGGTGAGATTCAGCTGATTTGTACAGGTTTGGCACAATTGATATCTAATTTTATGTTGAGTCCAGAAAATCAGTTGCTAAAATAGTACTTATAATCAGGGCTCTCTGTAACGTAGGCACCGGGGCAGCTGCCCAATGTGCAAATCACAAATTTCCATTCCTTACTCTTTTTAACGTTCATCTATTCAACAGTTTTTTTTAAGTGGCCATAGTAATATTCATTCTGTCCATAGGTGAAAAAATACTTGATGGAACTATGTTTGTAATATTTATTTATTCATTTCTTAAAACTCATTATACCTTTGATGAAATACATTTTAATTCCCTCATTTTTGCTACTTCAGTAAACAACCTAAATAGTAAAGAACCTAAATAGAAAAAAAAGTGCTAAACAACCATGGGGTGAAAAACTGTCATTTGTTGCCACTTTGTGTTATACCTAAAATTCCCCCAAGATATTATGAGTGCACTGGTGTTCCCTAAATGATGAAACCAATAGGAAACTGAGACACAATGAAATATAGAAATATATATTTCAAGCTTTATCTTTCCCCCCTTTCAGAAACTATGTAAGTAGAAGGGGAAAAAGAGTTAGAAGAAGTAGAATGAAATCTGCTTCTGCATATGTTCCAACATGACTGCTGTGGTCATGTGGCTGCTTAAGGATATGTTTGGTTACTGTGAGTAATTTAACATAATCTAGTTTTGTATACCTCCTTTATTGTTCTTATTTGAGTATTAAATGCACAAAATATTAAACTATATATATATATATATATATATATATATATATATATATATATATATATATATACCCTCTAAGTGCCCTAATAAATGAGAAAACTCATATTAGTTTCAGTAACATCTTCCCCTGCAGGAACATGAGCAGAGCAGTTCAACATAATTAAATCCATTATGATTTGACTGTCCTATTTACCTTTTAATGCTTTCTGTTCATCTTTGGTCATTTCATCAGGAAAGTTTGAAGTTCTGCTATTTCATTGAATGTTTATCTTTTCTCCTGAAAGAGTATGCTCAGTTTTGCTGGATAGTTGATTTCTGGCTGTTATTCCAGTTCTTTTGCCTTACAGAATATCATATTCCAAGTTCTGTGATCCTTTAATGGAGAAGCTGCTAAATCTTGTGTTATTTTGACTGTGGTTCCATGATACTTGAATTGTATCTTTCTGGCTGCTTGTAATATTTTCTCCTTGACTTTGGAACTAACAAATTTGGGTAAAAATTCCTGGCAATTTTTCACTTTGGGATTTCTTTAAGGAAGTGACTGGTGGATTCTTTCAATTTCTCTTTTACCCTCTGCTTCTAGGATATGAGGGCAGTTTTTCTTGATAATTTCTTGAAAAAATGATATCTGGTATCTCTTTTTTTTTTGGTCATGGCTTTCAGGTGGTCCAGCAATTTTTAAATTATTTCACTTGGATCTGTTTTCCAGGTCAGTTGTTTTTTCAATGAGATATTTCAAATATTTTTTTCTAATTTTTCATTCTTTTGGTTTTGTTTTATTATTTCTTGATTTCTTAAAAAGTCATCAACTTTCCTTTGCTCAAATCTATATTTTAAGGAATTATTTTCTTCAGTCAGCTTTTTTACCTCCTTTTCTATCTGTCCAATTCTGCTTTTTAAGTCATTCTCTTCCTCATTAACTTTTTGGACCTCTTCTTCCATTTGTACTAGTCTGGTTTTTAAGATGTTATTTTATTCCATATTTTTGTATTTCTTTCACCAAGCTGCTGATTCAGTTTTCCATGATTTTCCCACATCCCTCTCATTTCTCTTCCCAATTTTTCTTCTACTTCTCTACCTCTCAAAATCCATTTAAAGTTCTTCCATAGACTGGAGGCTTTGGATATAGAAGCTTTGACTTTGTTATCTTCTTTGGAGTGTGTATTTTCATCTGCCATATGACAATGGTAGTTGTCTATAGCTGGATTTTTTTTTCTTCTATTGCCCTACCCTATGACTTGCTTTTTATTCTTTGTTAAGGGTCAGGTTCTTCTTCCAGGGTGTAAGATACATTGTCCCATGCTTTTGAGAGTTTTTGCAGTTCTTTTCAGAGATACTTCTAGGGATCTGCAAGTTTTCACTTCTTCCAAGATCATATGAAAGACTAGACTACTTGCTGGCCTGTGCTCTGGTATGTGGGTAACCACAAGCACTTTTTTGCATTCGAACTGTGAGGAGAGTCCCTGCTCCACTGGGACATTATACTCTGTTATAGAAGTTCTCTTCTTCCTTGGACTGGGATCCAAGACTGTGACTGCAATTTGAGTATGGGAAAAGCAACAGAGTGCTGCCTCAATGATAGCAAATAGACCCTTCAAACCTCTTTACCATCCATGGACTGAGAGCTCCAGAAGCAGCTACTGCTGCTAATTCAGTGACTCTGGAAACCTGCACCTGGACTCCTGGGGTCTGGACTGAGCTGCTGAGGACTGGGCTGGGCTGTGCTGTGCTCCTCTCCCACTCTGATGCAGTAGAGTTATCTTGTTGCCCTTACAAATTGTCCTTTGCAATCCATGGGCTAAGAGGTCTGGAAGCCACTACCATTGCCACTGACCCAGTTGCCTAACTTCCTATTCCTGATTGACTAGGGTCAGGTCCTCTAGGCTTGGTCTGCATGGCTTCATACTCCTCTCTCAGCTAGGTGCAGCAGACTCTTCCTGCCAATCTTTTAAATTTGGGGGGGGGCAGGGAAATTGTTTCTCTCTGTCTTTTTGTGGATTTTGCCACTCTAGAATTTGGTTAGAGTCATTATTTAAAGGTATTTGGAGTGGCTTGGAGGGAAGCTTTACTCAGCCATTTTGGTTCTATCTCTTGATCTTTCTTTTTGTCATTTTAAATTTCATTTTGTCACAGTTATTTATCCAAATGACATGACAGTATCCTGAACAACTGAAACACACACTCATGTCTGTATAGTTTTCCCACATTTATATCTTGTTTTCTAGAGTTGATAGAAGCTCCTCAATGATAGGGAAGTTTTGCAATCAGTATACTTCCCAGCCTCTAGCAGAGTACTACCTATATCCATAGTAAGGGAGAGAGAGAGAGAGAGAGAGAGAGAGAGAGAGAGAGAGAGAGCGCACTTATATTTCCCAAAGGTTCTATTGTATATGGATAAAGTAGAGATGGGGTTTCTAGAACTATATTCTGATGATAGACAAACTAATTTAGTGAAGGATTGATTTTTATCAGTAAGAATACAACTCTTGTTTTTCTCTGGCTATTTACAAAGAAATATGGGCAAATAGTTCCCTAATATAAAATCCTTATTTGCTGCAAAAACATAAAACTTATGGGATTTATCATGATTAGATTCCATTGGAATCATACCAATTCACAACAAGGAATGATAGAGTAATAATTTCCCATATTTTGGGTGCTGACTTCTTGGTCCCAATAAACTTCTATGAATTTCACAAGAATGGTAATGTGTGGCAACAAATACTCTAGACCATTTAACATACTATCTACCCATATATTGAACACTACTGGGAAAATTTGAATCCTCTAACTTCTGGAAGGCACACATTAGGTCTTCCCACTCTGTCCTGAATGCAGACACATAAAGGTCCATCTCAGCCATGCTTCATATTTCAACATGGCCATTTTCTTGTCATATACTCTGCCTGCCACTTTAACCTCAAGGTACCTTATCATATTCCCTATTATTGCCATGCTTGTGCTGTTTTTGATCCCAAACTGTATAACTGTAATGCAATGAAAACCACCATTGCTCCTCAAAATAGTGTGTTAAACCATTTTCTTATATCTACATTTACTATCCTAGGAACAACAAAAGAAAGAATTCCTCCTTGGACACAATTCCCTATATATTCTGTTGCTCCAATTTTTTAAAAAAGGCATTTATATCCTCAGGGCTCAGAACATTGCTTGGAACAAAGTAAATATTTTTAAAAATGTTTCATTCATAAATTCAGCTCACTTATTCATTCATCAAAAGCACTAAACCTTACACATCATTGATTTTTATAGGTTATAGGTTAGATTTGAGGGAATTACCAGTCAATGATAATCCAGTTATATAGACTCTTTGAACTTATGTTTCTCCCACCATAATATGAAGATGATCCTGAAGTCTTAATATATATCTTCTTCATATTTGCATAAATATGACATCTTCCTTTTTTGGCCAAACTTTGTGTTTGAAAGAGATTGGGGTTAGAAGACTTTTGCTGGTTCTAAATCAATTTAGACTATTTTACTAGACATATGTATAGGTGTGACATCAGTGATGTATAGTATGAACTTTTTGGATGAATTTTCACTCCATATTATTAAGATAGCCATTCTTTTTCAAAGCCCAATTATGAAAAGGAAGAGCATCTATCTGGGATTCAGGAAATAAAATAATAAAGTATCACTATTATAAGAAACTTCAGAGGTCATCTGCATAAGAAATTATATTGTAATGTATTTATGTCTCCAGTGGTTAGCACAATACCTGGAATATTTTAAGTAACTAATAAATCTTTTGTTTCTATTTAATATAAATAACAAGTGGTCATTCAGCTTTCATTCAAAGACCTCTGCTTAATCAGAAAGTAGCTTGGTGCCACAGTAGAGTGCCAGACTTGGAGACAGGAAGACTTATTTTCCTAAGTTCAAATTTGGCTTCAGGCATTTAGTAATTGTATGAACCTTAGCAAGTCATTTAACCCTATTTATCTCATTTTCTTCATTAGGAAAATGAACTTGACAAAGAAATGACAAAATACTTCAATATATTTATCAAGAAAACCCCAACAGATGTCATAAAGATTCAGATATGACTAAAAAAATAAACAAGCCAACAACACTGATCACAATGAGTTTACTGTTACCCAACACAATCTAAGTGTTAGGAAGTTATTTCATAGATATCTCTCTCTCTCTCTCTCTCTCTCTCTCTCTATATATATATATATATATATATATATATATATCCCACAGACTTCAATTATGTTCATTTGGACATAAGTTTAATATTTCTTTTTTATGGCATCTTTTCAAATATTTTCAATTTAATTAAACAAGCATTTATTAAATGTCTACAAAATGAAGTAGTCTCTGTTTTCTAATAGAGGTGCACCAAATGAAATCACCAAGTGATTTTTTAAAAAATTATTTATGCCAATGTAATACTGATTAATTTCAGGAGATGGTATGAAATAACAACCAGAGGAATTAAGAAAAGACTTTTCTAGGAGGTCGGTTTTGAGTTCATCTTTGAAGAAATCTGGGTAGGTAGAAAAAGAAGGGCAAGTTAGCTAAGGTGATTAGATTCCACAAACATGGCAGCAAAGAAACTGGCTTGCTTGCATAATCTTAAAACTGGATATCTAATCCCTAGTTACATTTACAGTTTTCTGCTTTTTTTCCTGAGCATAATATTTCTTAAATGGAAGGGGGTTGGGAAAGGATAGGGAAAAAAAGAAAAAAAGAAAAAAATTACAGGATAAATTTATTTTATGTTTAAAAAGAATAGTAAGTAGTATATAACACATTTGTAGTTTCATATGCAATCATTTCAATTATGTTGATATGGAAATTCTTATTTTATTTAATAAATAAAAATAAAATAATTTTTTTTATAAAAGATGTTTCTATCTTTGTTTATCATAGTTACACATGTAGAACCAATATTTGATTGCTTTCTGTCAGGGGAAGGAGAGGGGAAGGTAAGGGAGGGAGAAAAATGTAAAACTCAATGATGGGTGAAAACTACCATTTTGTGTAGTTGAAAAAACAAATAAAAATATTTAAATTGAAAAGAAAAAAGAAAAATAAGTAATATTCCTCGTCTTGAGGGTTACTTAGTGAGCTTAAGAAGACTGGAGTCACTTTGAATCCTGGGTGGTGGTTGCTTATTAGTTTTCTGAACAATTTCACTTTTCTTGGAGAAGATGGCCACTTTCAGGAGGATGACTGGTCAGAAGATGTAAATCTTAGGTGCATTATTACAAACTTTTGAAGTAAGTGAAATATGTTCAGCCATCCCGGAAGTACCTTAAGATTCTTGCCCTATTGGAGAGTGTATTATAGGTGATGAGCTTCTCTGATTCCTTTGGAAGCCTAAAGTGTTTGCTTTATCTGTTTATGAACACCCCTGAGTCCTTTGTTGCACATTACAATTTCATGTTTTAAGTATTTGTCAATGAGCTTTTGTGAGCTTTTGTGTTTTTAAGTGGTTCTTTTGTCATGGAATCAGGAACATTATCCTGTACCTGACACTTATTAATTTGTACATTGAGTAACTTTTCCAGAAGGGGATTCCATTAACATGACCTCAAGTCAAATTTAGGAGATTTTTCAGAAAAAATACACCCCCCCCAAAAAAAAAAATCCCAACAACCTTAGGTGGAAGCATATTGAGCCAAAGATTATGAGGAGGAAAATGATTTTCTGCTTTTGGAGGTGGGATTCTCTCAGGACTGAATTCATTCCATGTGAGCCTAGAGCAGGAAACTCTTGAGAGATGGGACACCTCCTGGTATAGTCATTAATGGCTATTTAATTCTGACTCTATATTCACTAACTGTTCTATTGTCTGGACTAGTAGTTTTCAAACTTTTTTGATAGTATAACAGTCCTGTTCACAATTTATTTTTTCTTGTAGATATTCTAGGGGTAGAGGAAGGAGATAGATTTTCCTAATTATATTTGCACAGCTTTTTGTTGGTTGTCCAGATCAGGATTAGTAAATGATTTACCTGAGAAACCAACTCTCAGTCCAGAAAGAGACAGATTGGGAGCTTACACAGTTGCATGGTAGTAGGTGAGCAGGGCAATGTTTATTGGTAATGAGTATGGTTATATTGTCACAGACTCCATCATTGGTTAAATTTGAGAATATGAGAAAAGACACATTTTTCTAACTTCCAATTTGTTGGTTATACCCCCTGCATTGATGTATCATCCCTTTAATTACCTCTAATACCCCCCCTCCTCATTACCTTTCATACTATAAGCATAGCTCATATCCTTTCATATTTTCTAAAACAATAGAACGAGATGCTTTTGTGATTGCCTTGTTAAACTAGAGGTGAAAGTCATTGATGACATTCTTTGATGTATCATTCTAGAAGTCCTGAAAACAAAGGGGCATATGACTAGTCAGGCATGATCTATTCAAGCTTTGCTTGCTCTCTATTAGGATTGCTTCCTTTTTCAGATGTTGACTTTCTATAGCTCTAATAATATATTGTGAAATTCTACTAAGAATTGATGTCAAACTGACTGGCCTATAGTTTGCCCTTCTGCAGACCAATATCACCTTTCAATGATCTTTCACTGTCACAGAGAGGGGTAGTTCAGCAAAGACATCTACCAATTAAGTTAGTACCCTGGGATTTAATTTGTCTGGGTCATTATCATTTGTCTGATCTCATCAAGAGTTGCTAAAATTTTTTATTCTAAAAATCAACTCTACTTATTTGGGATGCAATTTGATATTATTAATCCTTTTTCAGAGGATCATAGTGTTGGATCACAGATAAAGTATTGTGTGAACTTCAAAGGTCAGTCAACTTGATCTTTTTATTTTACAGATGATGACTTTGAGGAAGCCTGCTTAGACAACTGGCAAACTGGAGAATTGGAGTCAGGAATTCAAATCCTTCAAATCCTTCAAATCCTTCCTCAGTCATGGAGTAGTTGTATAACTCTGAACAAGTCACTTAACAGCTCTCAACCTTTGTTTCTTCAACTGTAAAATAAGGTAATATGGCCTAATGACCTCTAAATCTATGATACTATTACTCTTGGATTCAAAGTTTCTAGTTTAAAGATAGATTTTTTTCCCTTCAAGAAATTAGAAGTAGAAGATACAAGTAACACTTGTATTACTTTGCCTTCTTTCCATTGTTATCCACATCCCTTCCAAACAAAGAATAACCTTTTTTTTCTTCTTAATGTCAACTTTTCTTATCTCAATAGTTTCAAAATGATGTCTTATTTCTTGATTCTTGAACTTCAGAACACTGGATAGTCCTCAATGGAATGTGTCATAGGTTTTACTTTTTGTCCAACTGTCTTTACTTTTATCTTTTCTGTTTTTTTAGAAGGCAAGTTGGTCACTGTATAGCCTCACCAGTCTCTTTAGACAACTCCCCATTTCTTCTCCTTCAGAATTGTTCTTTTTTTGTCTTCTGAAATTCATCTTTGAACGGTTTCTATCCCTCCTGGACTGACTTCTCTTGTAGAATTGCTGTCTATGGGATTTTACTCATCTTTTTTTCCAAGGACTTTGAAATACATTCTCTCAAAGTACAGGCAGCATATCAGCATATGCCTTAGTTTCATCTTCTTCCCTCTCATGAATTCTAAAGTAGGACCTGTCCTTGGAACAGGTTTTTGACATTTTTCATGAGATAATTAAATGTTTCATGTATACCAATTACATCATTACTTTTCTTTTTGTTTATATTTATCATTACTCAGAGACCCATGGTTATTTGATGTTTTCTTGATGTGGAAAAACATCAGAATAGAAGTTCTCCTGGACTGAAACCTTTCTGGACTTAGATACTGGAGTTCTGCTGACTCTTATGACCTTTCAAGATCTCAAAAGACCCTACACTAATATCCCTTTAAATATCTGTAAATAGTTAGTTTAAGATTTTTATGTTTTTGATTGTGCGTGAATAATCTATATCAGATTGCTTCCTGTCTTAGGGAAGGATGAGGAAACAAAGTAAGGGAAAATGTTTTACAAAAAAGTAACATTGAAAATTCTCTACACATAATTGGAAAAAAAATAGAATGCTATTAAGATAAAAAGAGATTTATATATTTGAACATTTTTTGATGTTAAATGTAGTTTTTAAGAACCACAGATATAGATAATTACCTCCTACAAACCACACCTTTACAGTCACACAACCAATTGAAAGGTATAAAGATACAAATATAAATAAAATTCTTATTGAATTTTATTATTCATTGACTTCAAAAATACATTTTACTTGGCAGCACAAAAGACAGTTATAAAGACACCAATAAGATGCTTACCATATACATTAATATTCTGTGAGTCTGGTCTAGGAATTCAAGACAAAACCCTTCAGCTTATTAGCTAGTATAGATTATAGACTTTATAATAATTGGTTGGAAGAAAAAAAGATATAAAATCACATGTGCCCCATTTTTTTTCCTACCATGTTTATTCCAGTTGTCTGGTTTTGGTCCTGGGAGGTATGACAGCTTATGCCCTGGATAACAGCTTAGTTCAGAACTCTAGACTGGATGCAAATGAACCAAGGTGGTTAAAGGTAGAAGTGCCAGTACAATATGCATGAGCAAGATGCTCTTCCATATAGAATTTTGTTGGACTTTTGGTGTCTCTTCCAACCTTGAAAATCTCAAAGGGTTATAACTTCTTCCATCTCATTAGCTTCTAGTTATCCACCTAATAGCAAAGGGAAAAAATCATTAGAAAAAGAATAGAAGAAACATAGACATCATGCCTACATAGCCACATGGTTTTCCTGGGAGAGGAGAAAAGGCAAAGTAGATGCCTCACCCTACCACCTTCTCCTGAAACTTCAACCTCATTGGAAGACTGCTAGGGTGAGCATGCTTTCATCTGTTTATAAATTTTGTATTCTAACTGAATTCTGCCTCAGCAACCAGATAAACACTTTTCATCACCATATAGTAAGTGGTCAGGAAACAGTCATGGAATACCAGCATATTTCTTTTTTGTCCCTGTTCTAGTTTTATTCTGAATTTAAGAAACAAAAAATTAAAATAGTAATTTTTTATTTATAATGATTTAGTTGGCTTCATAATATTTTCCCCCAATCGTGTATAAAAACAATTTTTAACATTTGCTTTTTTTTTAATTTTTGAGTTCCAAATTCTCTCCTCTCCTCCTCTTTCCTTGAAGTAGTAAGACATCTGATATAGGTCATACATGAATAATATGTTTCAAAATGGAGGATAGAATACCTTAATTTTACTTCCACAAGTATTTCTGGCAGAATTCTTGAGAGACTGTGTGAGTTGACAGCAGGCAGAACAGTTTATGCATTTTGGAAAGACTAGGTACTAATTGACTAACCCTCAGTTACATTAGAAATACCATTTAACACACACACAAACACACAAACACACAAACGCACACACACACACACACACACACACACACACACACACACACACACATATATATATATATATATATATATATATATATATGTATATCATTTGAAGGATTTTGTTATTTAGTCAGGTATGATTCAACATGACCTATTTGGGGTTTTCTTGGAAAAGACATCATATTGGCTTGTCATTTTTTTCTCTAGCTCATTTTTATGTATTTAAATGGTTTATGTATATGAATGGTCTATGAATTAAATGTTTAACATTGAATATCAGTACCAACACTTAGCACATACAGTATGCTCCTAATAAATCCTTGTTGACTTTACTGGACAAATAAAGTAGTTTAAATTAATTTCAATTCATAAAGTTTCATAATGTTTGTCACTAAATGGGAGGTAGACTTAAATGGGAATTTTCTAGCTCTGTGTGATTAGATAGGGAAATTACGTAAAACCTTAAGTAGATTGTAGCATTTTAGCTGGGTTTTAAGGAAGTCAAGCTTGGATCATGAGCAATAGAACTAAGGAAGGGTTTATGAATGAACTTAACTGGATCATAGTGTGAATACATTACTCTTTTTCTAAAATTGCATTTGTTTGGTATTTCATTGGTGTATTTCTATTTTGCCCAAGATAACATGGTTCTGATTGCCATTGCTTCTTTTAAAATTTTTGTAATAAAAAATAAGCATTTCCATAATAAAGCACAATAAAAATGATGATTGTACAAGAAACAAGTCTACTTTGCACAAGTATGATATTCCTTTCAAATATGCAACAAAAAAGGATGGCTAAGTGGTGCAGTGGATAGAGCACCGGCCCTGGATTCAGGAGTACCTGAATTCAAATCTGCCCTCAGACACTTAATAATTACCTAGCTGTGTGACCTTGGGCAAGCTACTTAACCCCATTGCCTTGAAAAAAAAACCTAAAAAAATACAACAAAATTATCATGTAAATTTCTTTTTTTTCTCTCTCCCTTCAGAAACCTTGTCCCATGTGCTAGAGATGACTACCATTAGACACAATTCCTTTGTAACATGTATTAAAGTTTGGGAATGCAAGACCTCCTTAATCCATTGTGTTTCTTCAATGAGCTCCCAAATATTATTGACCCCTCCTTTTTATTCTATATAAAATTTTGTCTGGTTACTTGAAGAATTTTCTAGTATTTTTATTTTGCTTTAAATAAAATAAAGGGATGGTAATTTGTACTTATACTCAGTAAGTGGTTAAAATGTTCATATCCTTTGACCCAGAGATCCTATTACTATATACATATCATAAATATATCAAAGACAAACTTGATCTCTCTATCCCAAAATATTTATGGCAGCACTTTTGTAGTATTAAGGAGCTGGAAATGCTGTAGATAGATACCCATATGATTTTGTCCTTTGTAATCAAAGAAGACCATGAATGATGATATGACATGCACATTATATTGATTAAAGTGGGGGAAATGTTATACAACGAAATCCTTCTCACTGCCTTTTCCAGCACCATCTTAACCTACTGGCCCAATAGTAAAGAAAATTGGACTTCTGGTGTTAGTTCAGGATACAGTGTGAGACTTTGACCTTTTAGATACAGATCTTTCCCATATCATTAAGGTACCATGACATTACAGTAAAATCAGACAGTGTCTGTATGATATTCTTATTATGACAAATTTATGACAGTAGTTAAAGCTAACCTGTCTCTTAATGTTCTATCAGTTGTCATCAGCTGAATAACATTTTTTAGTCAATTTTGCATTGATCAGAGCTCTTAAGTCTTTCAAAATTGTTTGCTTTTATAGTTTTGTTGTTATAGTTTAAATAATTCTCCTGGGTCTTTTCATTTAACTTAGTTTCAGTTCATGCTAGTCTTTCCATATTTCTCTGAAACCATCCCTTTGTTGTATCTTGCTTCACAATAGTATTATTACCCTTGGATACCTTTTCCCAACTATTAAGCACATCAGTTTAAAAAATATTCATTTGGGGAGGCGGCTATGTGGCGCAGTGGATAAAACACCAGCCCTGGAGTCAGGAGTACCTGGGTTCAAATCTGGTCTCAGACACTTAATACTTACCTAGCTGTGTGGCCTTGGGCAAGCCATTTAACCCCATTGCCTTAAAACAACTAAAAAATATTCATTTTACTTATAATAACTGCAGTGATGAAAATGAAAAGAATACTAACAATAAAACATTTGAACGAATGTTGAAAGTGAATGATCAAACTTGACTCCAAAGAAGAGACATGAGAATCTGTTTCCTTCCCTTCTTTGGAGAAGTGAGAATCTGTGTAATAGCAGATGTGGTGAGTGCAATGTTTGGTTTTGTTGTACTATTTCTTTTTTCTTTCATAATTTTTTGTTACAAGGCAGGAAAATGTGCTTAACTGAAATTGAATGTGACATTAAGGCAAAAGATGCCAGTAAAAAATTAATTGAGGAACTGTATGATTTTTGTTATAATAACTTGATCTTCCATTAACATAGAATATACCATTGACTGCTTGACTTTTTCATTTTGGTCAATATCATATTATAGTTCTTCTTATAAGTTCCTAAAGAGATCCTTGATTCTAATATGTTTTAATTATCTTTTCTTGATCTTTATTACTGTTAAATAATGCTAGATACTATTTTCTTTAATTTTGTATTATGCAATTTTGCTGAACTCACTTTTTCGTATTTAATAGTTTTGGATTTGAATTTTCTAAATGCACTATTTCCAATGTTAATTTCTCTATTAACTCTCTATATTATTCTCTCCCGACTTTCCATAATTGTTAAATATGTGTGTGTGTGTGTGTGTGTGTGTGTATAAAACTAGTGAGAATGGAAATCTTACTTTGTATTTGTTTTTGGTGGGAATGCTTCTAATATTTTTACATTGCAATTTATGTTGCTTCTTGGCTTAAGATAGTTATTACTATGATAAGAGACAATTTATTTATGTCTATGTTTATCATGAATAAATATTATAGCAAAAGCTTTTGCTGCATCCATTAATGTAGTCATGTTTTGTTGTTAGCCTTTCTGATGTTGAAAGAAGATAATCAAATTACCAGTATTAGGGGGGAAAAGGTGAACTAACTACCAATGAGGAGGAAATTAAAGAGTTAATTCAGAGCTACTTAGACCAACTGTCTGTTAATGAATTCGATAACCTGAGGGAAATGGATGAATAAAATACAAACTTCTCAGGTGAACAGAAGAGGAAAAATTGTTAAATAACCCCATTTAAGAAAAGAAATAGAAAAAACCATCAATAAAGAAAAGTCTCCAGGATCATATGGATTTACAAGTGAATTCTACCAAGCATTTAAGGAATAATTAATTCCTATTCTACAATAACTATTTAAAAAATAGAACTTCTGCCAAATTACTTTTATGACACCAATGTGGTACTGATACCTAAACCAGAAAGAACCAAAAAAGACAAAGAAAATTATAGACCAATCTCCCTAATGAATATTGATACAAAAAACTCTGCTGAGATGTGACAATCTATTTTCTTAATGTATTGCTTTATTCCATTGATCAATATTTGATTTAATATTTTTAGATCTATATCAATGAATTAGTGAAATTGTTCTAGCCAATTACTTAATGAATAAGAAGTGATGTAAATACAACCTGAAGGACATGCATGACTAGAGAAAGAGATGTAGCATGAACAGACTCACAGCTTGTACTTAACATTGGTACCAATGGGGTATTAAAAGACAAGAGGACTTCAAAAGAATTAGACCACCATGGATCCATAAAGTATTTAAGTGGACATTGACCAATACTAGGTGCAAGAGTATACTGTAAATGTTTAACAACCAGATCTTTTACCTATACAAATTTTTTACATAATTTTAACTTTCTGTATTATTAATATCTTCTCTTTCACTTTTTTAAAGTCTAGGTCAGGTATAAGCAAACTTGGGGTGGGGGAAGGGGGAGGAGGGTAAATCCTGCTCATTTTCTTTAAAAAAATGTAAAAAAAATCCCTGAAAAACATCTTGGCCCCCCTCTGGTTTATAATTTGCTGACCACTGGGCTAAACAATCAACAAAACAATAAATCAAGCTTTGATATGTAGTGTTTGCAGATTTCAGAGATATAAATGCTCATGCTGAAAATTTTGCAATCAATTTTCAACAGTCAGTTCCAGCTGACTAGCTGACTAGGCACACTCCTGCCTAGTAAATAAATGACAGTCTATACCAAATTTGGAAGTATTGTAACTAATTTATTAAGAATATGAATCAATTAGAGAAATATGTTTAGGTTTTTACAGGTGTTACTTAAAAGTTTTTTTTTAGATTCAGAGCATTCTTCTTGCCTTTTGAAATCCTCAATACCTCCATTTTTATGGCTTTCAAAATTTTGGGGAGAGGAATTATAATGATCCAGATTTATGTAAGAAAAAGGTATACAAACATTGGATTTGACTGAATTCCCTTTAACTACATTGACACCATATCAGTGAAACAACTTCCTAGTTATTCTTCTTGAAGTGCAAGGAATGTTGTTCTGTAATTTTAGTCATGTCTGACCCTTCAAGACCCCATTTGGGGTTTTATTCCCAAAGATACTGGTATGGCTTGCTATTTCCTTCTCCAGTTTATTTGACAGTTGAGGAAACTAAGGAAAACTGGGTTAAATGACTTGCCCTGCATCTCATTGCTAGTTTCTGAGACAAGATTTGAACTCAGGAAGATCAGTCTTCCTGACTCTAGACCCTCTTTCCACCTCACCACCTAGTTGCCTGGAATGAATAATTCACATTTATTGAGAAATGTATTGATTGAAACAAAGAAAAAGTACTACTTTCATCAATTTACTCAGACCTTTGTGTTTGACTATGTGTCAAATTTATCTGAAGTCTTCTTTGATGAACCTATAAACCTTTCCCATTGTTGTGCTAAACATAGTCACATAGGTTTGCTGTTTTATTTTGTTCCTTGCTTCTCTAAATTCTTTGTGTCCTCTGATGAAGTCACGCATTTTAGCAAAAACCTTAGACCCAGGATCTGAGGAAAAATTATAACAGGCCCAAAAGAAATCAAGTTATGTAAATAGCAAAAGAAAATCTCCATAACAGTGATTATAAATTGAAGATTGACTTACAAAGAGGTCTGATAGAATACAAATGTGGGATATTGAGCATATTATTGTTCTCTGTTCTACAAAATTGTGAATTGAATAAAACCATGTTACTATGTCAGGGTATTTGGGACACATGATTTTTCATGCAGATTCATATTCTCTGGTTAGGTGGGGGAAGGGTAATAGTTTGAAGAAATGGAGTTTTTAAGGATCCTGTAGCTTTATGAAGAAAACTCTAGGGGGAAACATAGAATGAATCAATTAGTTGCAAGGGGAGTGAAAAATGTGAGCCTTCTAAAGAAATAGGCATACACACACACACACACACACACACACACACACACACACACACACACACACATTGGAAGAGACAGAGACAAAGACACAGAGAGAAAGAGAAAAATGGAGCAGGAATAAACCAAAAAGTAGAGATTAAATTGTGAGATTCAGTCTGTCAAGTTAAGTGAGGTGTAAAGTAACCAGAAAGACTATGCAGAAAATTTACATGTACAGAATAGTGTAGATTTTAGATGTTAGAAGTTAAGGTGCTATTTAAAAAAATTAAACAGGAATCAGTTCAATCAGTCTTCAAATATTTATTAATTATCTGTGATGTGTCATATACTGCACTAAAGATGGAGATTCAAAGTCAAAACAAACAGAAACAAAAACAAAAAGTCAGACTCTGATGTCAAGGAGTTCTCAGTCTAATGAAGGAGACATCTAAACATATATAAGACCTATAAAGGATAAAAAGAAGATAGGAACAGAAGGAAGTCTTTAAGTTTAATAAGCACTGGAAAAGAGATTTCATTTTTGTAAAAATGAATAAACTTTATTTTTTCCAAGAGTTCATCTATTTTATTTTAAATATTTTATCCATATGCATATGTATATTTTTAAGTTACAAAATTTCCTTCCACCCTGCTCCCAGCCCCCTCTGCTTAGCAGTGAACAGTCAAGTTAACATTGTACATACATATTTTTGATAAACATGTTTACAGAGTAGTCATTTTTGGTATGAGCATTAGGATTAAAGAAAAGAAGTATGGATAAGAGATAATTTTTATAAAGTGTTCATCAGATTCTGAAGGGCTTTTTTTTTCTTCCTCTGGATGGAGATAACATTGTCCATAGCCAGTCTTACACTGTTGTCTTAGCTCTCTGAACTACTGAGAGGAGCTGCTTCCATCAAAATTGATCATCTCACAATGTTGTTGTTAATGTATATATTATTCCCGGTTCTGCTCCCTTCACTCAGCACCAGATCCTGTAACTCATGCTTCTCTAGAGTCTGACCATTTATGGTTTCATATAGAACAATAATATTCCATAGCATTCATGTATCATAACTTGCTGAGCCATTCCCCAATTGATGGGCATCCCCTCAATTTCCAATTTTTTGCCACTACAAAAAGAGCTACTATGAATATTTTGGAATAGGTGGGACTTTTCCCATTTTTTTATGATTTCTTGTGGATATAGGCCTTGAATTGGAATTGCTAACTCAAAGGGGATAAACATTTTAATTGCTTTTTGGGAATAGTTCTATATTACTCTCCAGAATGGCTGGATGTGTTCATAACTCCACCAACAATGCAACAATGTCCCAGTTCTCCCACAACCTAATCATTTTCCCTTTTTTCTTATTTAAGCCAATCTGATAGGTGTGAAGTGATGTTTTAATTTGCATTTCTTTAATTAATAATGATTTGGAACTTTTTTCCATAAGATTACATATAACTGTAATTTCTTCATTTGAAAACTATCTATTCATATCCTTTGATCAATTATCAATTGGGGCATGATTTATAATCTTATAAATTTGATGCAATTTACTATATATTTTAGAAATTATACCTTTATCAAAACTCCCAGTTGTGAAGCTTGTTTCCCAGTTTTCTATTTTCCTTTTAATTTTGGCAACATTGATTTCATTAGTGGAAACCCTTTTTAATTTAATATAGTCAGATCATTAAATTTTTAATTCATGTTTGATCATAAATTTGTTCCCTTTCCATAGATCTGATAGAGAGCGTATTCCTTGGTCTATTAATTTATGTATGACATCCCCCTTTATGTCTAAATCCTATTGCCATTTTGGACTTATTTTGGTATAGGGTATGAGATTTGGGACCATGCCTACTTTTTACCATACTAATTTCCAGTTTTCCCAACAATTTTTGTCATGTAGTGAGTTCTTATTACAGAAGCTAATGTCATTGGGTTTTTCAAGCAGTAGCTTGCTGTAGTCATTTACTGTGGTTTCTTTTGAACCTATTCTAATCCACTGATCCATTAATCTATTTCTTAATCAGTACCAGGCAGTTTTGATGATTGACACTTTATATTGTAGTTTTAGATACAGGAGAGATAGATTACCTTCCTTTACATTTTTTTAAATCAGTTCCCTTGCTGTTCTTGAATTTTTGTTTTTCCAGATGAATTTTACTATTCTTTTCTAGCTTGGGAAAATTGTTATTTGGTAGTTTGATTGGTATGGCACTGAATAAGTAATTTCATTTGGGTAAAATTGTCATTTTGATTTTACTAGCTCAATCTAACCATGAGCAATTGACATTTTTCAAAGATTTAGATCTGACTTTATTTGAGTGAGAAGTGCTTCATAATTGTGTTTCTACAGTTTCTGGGTTTGTCTTGGGGGTAGATTTCCAAGTATTTAATGTTGTCTATAATTACTTTAAATGGAATTTCTCTTTCTATCTCTTGCTCTTGGGCTTTGTTGTTTATATATAGAAATGCTGATGATTTATGTGAGTTTATTTTTTATCCTCCTACTTTGCTGAATTTTTTGGAAGTTTCAAGGAATTTTTTAGATGGCTTTCTTGGGTTCTCTAAATATACCATTTACATCATCTGCAAAGAGTGAAAACTGCTTCCTCGTTACCAATTCTGATTCCTTCAATTTCTTATTCCTCTCTAATTGCTACAGCAAGCATTTCTAATACTATATTGAAGCATAATCATGATAATGGGCATTCTTGTTTCACCACTGATTTTACTGGAAATTGTGCAAATTTATCCCCACTACATATATTATTTGTTGATGGTTTTCGATAGATATTATTTATTATTTTAGTGAAAATTCCATTTATTCCTAAACTTTCTAGTGTTTTTAATAGGAATGGATGTTGTATTTTATTAAATGCTTTTTCAGCATCTATGGATATATGATTTCTGTTGGTTTTGTTAACGATATGTTCAATTACATTGAGTGTTTTTTTTAATATTGAACCATCCCTGTCTAACTGGTATAAATCACACCTGATAATGTTGTATTATCCTAGTAATAATTTGCTATAGTGTTGTTAAAATTTTATTTAAGATTTTTGCATCAATATTCATTAGGGAGATTGGTCTATAATTTTCTTTTTCTGTTTTGCTTCTTCCTGGTTTAATTATCTACCATATTGGTGTTATAAAAGGAATTTGGCAGGACACCTCCTATTTTTTAAAATAGTTTATGTAGAACAGTAATTAATTATGCCTTAAATGTTTGGTAGAATTCACTTGTAAATCCATCTGGTCCTGGAGACTTTTTTTAGGGAATTTATTGATGGTTTCTTCAGTTTCTTTTCTAAAATGGGGCTAAGTATTTTATTTCCTCATCTGTTAATCTGGGCAGTTTGTATTTTTGTAAATATACATCCTTTTCACTCAGATTATCAAATTCATTGATATTCAGTTGGGTAAAGTGGCTTTAAAGTATATCTTTAATTTCTTCCTCATTGGTGCTTAGTTCACCATTTCTTTTGTTTCTGGTAATTTGGTTATCTTCTTTCTTTTTTTAAATCAGATTAACCAAAGGTTTGTCTATTTTATTGGCTTTTTCATAAATAAACTCTTAGTTTTATTTATGAGATCAATGGTTTTCTTGCTTTCCATTATATTACTCTCTTCCTTGATTTTTAGAATTTCTAATTTAATATTTAATTGGGGATCTTTAATTTGTTCTTTTTCTAACTTTTTTAGTTACATGACAAATTCATTGAATTTTTATTCTCTATTTTATTAATGTAGACACTTAGAGACATAAAGTTTCTCCTCAAAACTACCTTAGCTGTATCCCATAAATTTTTGTTTGCTGTCTCATTAGTCTCATTTTCTTGGATATAATTATTGATTATTTCCATTATTTACTGTTTGATCCACCCATTATTTAAGATTAAGCTATTTTGTTTCCAATTAGTTTTTGTTTAACCTTTCATGAACCCTTTATTACATGCAATTTTTATTGCATCATGGTCTGAGAAGCTGTATTAATTATTTCTGCTTTTCTGCATTTGATTTTAAGGTTTTTGTGCCCTAGTATATGGTCAATTTTGGTATAGGTTCCATGTATTTTCAAGTAAAAGGTATATTCTTTTCCGTCCACATTGTTTTCTCCAGAATTTTATCATATCTAAGTTTTCTAAGATTTCATTCACCTTTTTAAGTTCCTTCTTGTTTTTTGGAGAGGTTAGACTTATCTAGTTATGAAAGAGGGAGGCTGAGGTCCCCCATTACTAAAGTTTTGCTGTCTATGTCTCCTTGTAATCCACTCAGCCATTCCTCTAGGAATCTGAATACTATATGACTGGGTGTGTACATGTTTATCAACTATGTGGTATCAGTACCAAAGATGCCTTTTAATAAGATGCAGTTTCCTTCCTTATTGCTTTTAATGAGATTGATTTTTGCTTTTACTTTCTCTCATATCAGGATCACTTGCCCTGAGTTTTTTTACTTCAGCTGAAACATAATATATTTTGCTCCATCCTCTTACCTTTAACCTGTGTGTGTCTCTCTACTTCAAATTTGTTTATTGTAAACATCATATTTTAGGATTCTGGTTTTTAATTCATTCTTCTATCCACTTCTTTTTTATGGGACAGTTCATCCCATTCACATTTACAGTTAAGATGACTAATTCTGTATTTCCCATGTTATCTTTCTCTATTTATATATTTCTCTTTTTTTTCTTATTCCTCCTCACTAAAATTTTGTTCCCTTTTCCTTTTAACTTTTCTTTTAAAATTTAACTTTCAGGCTATTTTCACTTATACCTTTGCATTCCCTTTTATCAGTCCCTTCTTCCCTTTTCTTTTCCCAGTCCTCTGTTCTCTGTAGATTAGGATAGATTTTTAAAACCCAAGTGAGAATTTATCTTATTCCCTCTTTGGGCCAAATCTATTGAATAGAATTTACTCAGTGTTCACACTCTCCCTTCTTTCCCTCTAAAATTATAAATCTTTGTGCCTCTTCACCTGGTATTACTTATCTCTCAAGTATTATTAATCAGGTATCATCAATCACAGTTTGATTATTTGATTGCTTGATAAACTCATATTGCCATCAAAGTATCATTACAGATTGATTGCTTGAATGCTTGATAAGCAACATTGTCTCAAATTACATACAATTATAATTATAATCATTTTTTACCTTACCATCTCTTCAAGTACCCTCCAAAGACACACAATCCTCCTCATGAGGCAAAGTATCATCCAATACTATATCATTTCTTGAACTATTTGTGCTTCTCCCCTTAGGCCTATTTTCTCTCACACTTTATCCTCCCCTCCCCATAGGGAACTTAACAAATTGCTAAATGAAGTAAGGATAAACTCAAACCTTGATGCAATTAACTACAAGCAATTTAAAGGACTCTAAGTACTGGGAGGCTCTGGAGGTCTCACTTGAGAACTTTACAAATGATTGTAAGTCATGGGAGATACTGACTCAGGACCACCCAGTTTATGATACCCTTATGAGAGTAAGTACTAAGTTTTGTCAGCACAGCAGAGTTAAAGTGCTTCAAAGGATAATGAGTCACTTAAGTTAACACACTCACTTTTTATCAGGGCTTTTTGTCTTAAGCATAGTGAAGTCATCTTGGACCTCTTCAATGGAGAGTCAAGACCCAACTATACCCATATCTTTAAGTCCAATCTCTTCAATTATATGTGAACTTTTGATTATACTAAGGGAAGTAAAGTTCTCAAGAATTATAAGAGTTATATCTTCCCTTTTAGGATTGTATGTAATTTGATAATCTTGACCAACATTTGTTTTGTTTTGATTTTTCTTCCCTTTTCCATTTATTGTGAAAAATTTGAGTTGCATATTTGGTGCTACAATTTTATGTTCAGTTCTGGTCTTTGTTCCAGGAAATTCTGGAAGTCCTCTATTTCATTGAACATTCATCTTTTTCCCTGACAGTATATGCTGAATTTTGAAGGGAAGTAAATTCTGAGTTGTAATCCTAGGTCCTTTGTCCTCCAATATATGGTATTTCAAGTCTTCTGGCTTTTCAGTGTTGAGGTTGATAGGTCCTGGGTGAGTCTGATTGTGTTCCCTTTGTATTTGAATTGTTTTCTTTTTTTCTGCTTGCAATATACTCTCCTTTACTTGAGATTTCTGGAATTTCATTATAATAGCCCTTGGAGTTTTTATCCTGGGATCTCTTGCTGGAAAGGTTCTGTGTATTTTTTCAATGGTTATATTGTATTACTGTTCTAGCAGATTTGGACAGTTTCCCCAATAGTTTTCTGCACGGTGTTTTCCAGGTTCTTTTTTTCATCTAGACTTTCTTTTAGTCTGATAATTCATAGATTGTCTCTCCTGGATTTATTTTTCAGGTCATTTGTTTTCCCTAAAAGATACTTTACCTTTTCTTCAATTTTTTCAGCCTTTTTATTTTGTTTGATGGAATCTTGCAGCCTTGTAGATTCATTGGTATGAATTTGTTCAATTCTAATTTTTAGGGTTTTACTTTCTTCAATTACCTTTTTTGTTTCCTTTTTAAAAGTGTTGAACTCTCTGGTCATTTTTTCATAATTTTTCTGCTTGACTCCCATTTCTTTTTTCCATTTTTTTCTTCTCCTTCTCTTTAGTTTTTAAATTTTTTTGTGCTCTTCAATGAATTTTTGGATTTGAGTCCAATTTATAGACTGTTTTGAGACTTCCCCTGTAAGTTGTTTTTCACTGATTTCTTCTTCAGACCTGGCATTAATATCTTTGTCTGTAAAGTAGTTTTCTATAGTGAGTGCTCTTTTCACTTTTTTCGCTCATCTTGTTGTTTTAGCTCTGCTCCTGGGGCATAAGGAGTACAGATCCAAGTTTTTGTTTTTTTTTGTTTTGTTTTGTTTGCTGTGACTGGGGGTCTGATCCCTAGCTTGTCCCTGGTCAAGATGTTGCCTATGCAGAGCAGGCCTTGCCTTTGCAGAGATTTGTTTCCTCCTTTATGCACAGGTTCTGACTTAGCAGTGGTTTGTTCCTGGCCCAGTCCTGTCTTTTAACATGGTGTTCCCAGAGTTCAGATGTTGTTTGGAGATGGGACCCTCCCTGCTGGCTTGCTATCCAGCTGCTGGGGCCTTTGCTATTGTTAAGCTGTTGGGACTAGATTGCACTGTGGCTAAAAACCTCCAGCTGGCTTTTCCACTCTCCTGCCTCCTGAACTTTACTTCCTCCCTTTCCCGAAAGAGACAGACCTTCACTGAAGATCCTCCACGATGTCTAATACTGAAAACTTCTTTGAAACTTCTCTTTTCCTTGGTGTGATATCTAACTGGAATGTCAGAATAGAGACTTCATTTATCTTTGGTAGGGAAAAGCTCCAGGAGCTTGTTAGCTTTATGATGTCATCTTGCCTCTGTCCCAGAAGTCCTACTGGAAAATGGATTTTAGCTGAGATTGGAAAGAAACTAAGGAACTAGAAAGCAGAATTGAGGAGGTACAAAAGTCTAGGATAATGAAGGATAATGAGAGAAAATTTTTATTTGGTGGGGGAGGAGGGAGATAGATTGTCATGAGTGAGTAAGAACAAAGAGACCGGTGTCATTGGATTAAAGATTATGTGAAAAGCAGTAAATTTTGAGAAAACTGGAAAGTACATTTTGAAGGGTTCTAAAAGCCAGAAAGATAATTTCATATTTGATCCTAGAGGTAATAAAGAACAAATAAGGTTTATTGAGTAGGGGATTGGTTCATATGCCCAGTTAAATTCTTTAGGAAGATCATTTTCTCAGCTGAGTGGAGGCTGGATTGGAGTGAGAGAGACTTGATTCAGAGGTACCAAATAATTTTCTTTTCCAATAGTTCAGTATTGAAGTGATGAAAGTCTTTTACCTATTGTGGTCAGAAAAAAGGTGTCATTTAAGAAAGATTACTAAGGTAGGAATAAAAGGGCTTGGTAACTGACTAGATATGATGGGTGAAAGAAAGGGAGAGAAATTAAAGATGATATTTAGATTGTGGTTCTGGGTACAAGGGAAGATTGTAGTATCCTCAATACAATAATATTATAAGATTACAATAGGATAGTTAGGAGGAGAAGAAGGTTTTGCTGGGTGCAGAAACAGAGATAATAAATTCAGTTTTGAACTTGTTGAACTTAAATGTCTACAAAGCAATTTGACATATTGAAGGGGTAGTTAGATATATACGATTGGAGGTCAGGAGAGAGGTTAAAGTTGGACAAGAAGATCTGAGAATAGTTGGAGAGTGATTGGCGATTAATGAGAATGTGGAAAAGATAGTTAAGTTGTGCTTAGGAGAAGTTTAAGAGGGAGGAGAGTAAGGATAGTAGCTAGATGGTATGAATTAGAGTCAGAAGAAGTTTCTTGGTGAGATTAGAAGAACATTAAAATGTAGGCACTAGTGAAGAAAAAACTGAAGTTAAATGAGAAACAACAGGAGACTTATAGAGCATCACCATAATGAAGAAAGTAAGAAGGAATGGGATCATGGGCACAAGAATAATTAATTTTAGTGAGGAGGAATGCTTTTTCCATGATGAGGAAAAAGAGAAAGTAAGGATAAGAAGGGGAGCTAAGAGAGTTTACAACAAATAGCTTCAGTTTTAGCTGTAAATTTAGTTTGGGAGTATGGTGGATGGCAAGATGAAAAAATATTTTGAATATTTGCTGAAATAAAAGATATAGGAGTCACAAAGAACAGAAGAAGTGCTGAGACATAGGGAGGGTCCTAGTAAAGTTTGGAATATTGAGTTATTATAGAGCAAACTAAGCTATTTAATGACTTAAGAAAGGAGATGTTTTGGGGCAGCTAGGTGGAGCAGTGAATAGAGCACCAGCCTTGGAGTTAGGAGTTGGACCTCAGACACTTAATAATTACCTAGCTGTGTAGCCTTGGGCAAGCCACTTAACCCCATTACCTTGAAAAATCTTAAAAAATAAAAGGAGATGTTTTATTGATAATTTTTTTCTAGATCAGAAAAATCTCCAAATATGCCACCACATAATCATCTAGTAATCTTTATAATAAATAAAAAATAATGATGTCAAACCGATCAATATAATTATCATAGTTGGCAGAGTATGAAATTATCTGTATCCACTGACTTCCATATCTCTGAAGAAAGAATGGAGTTGGATTTCCTTATCACTGTTCTAGGCCTGATTGATCATTAATATTACATAATGTTCAGTATCATTTTAGAAGAATTATTTTTCTGTTTGTTTATATTATGTAATTATGCATATTTCTTTTTTGGTTCTGCTTAATTCAATCTTTATCAGTTCATATACTTCTCTCCATGTTTTTCTGATTTAGTAATCATAATTTCTTTTTTTGTGGTAGCACATGATCCTTTTATGTGTAAGTGCTTTTTTAAATTTAATTTTTCCCCCATTACAAGCAAAAACAAATTTCAACATTCACTTTTAAACCCTTGAGTTCCAAATTCTCTCCCTTCCTCCCACCCTGATCCCCTATTGAGAAAGCAAGTTATTTGATGTCGTTAAAATCTTAAAAAAAATTATCACAGGATGGCTAGGTGGTGCTGTGGTTAGAGCACCAGCCCTGGAGTCAGGAGTGCCAGAATTCAAATCCAACCTCAGACACTTAATAATGATCTAGCTATGTGACCTTGGGCAAGCCACTTAACCCCATTTGTCTTGCAAAAAAACTAAAAAAAAAAATAAAAAAGACATTATCACAATAGTCATGTTGTGAAAGTAAACATAGCCACTCCCCCCAAAAAAGAGAGACTTCAAAAAAGATAAGGTAAAAAATACTATGCTTCAATCTCTATTGAGACCATCAGCTGTGTCTTTTGAATGGATAGTATTCTTGGCTCACAACACCCTTGAGAAAAAGTAAGTCATTCACAGTGGATCATCATACTACAATGCTGTTACTTTGTATATAGTACATTTCCCATTACATATGCTCATGCAAGTTTTTTTATTAAGAATATTTTATTCATTATTTCTTATAGCAGAATATTTCATCCTAATCACATAGCACAATTTGTTCAGCCATTTCCTAATTGGTGGGCATACCCTCATTTTCTCATCCTTGATAGTAAGATTCTTTTGTTTTCCCCTTTATTTTCATCTCTTCTGGAATATAGACCTGGTAGTGGCAATGTTAGGTTAAAAGGAAGGCATGGTTTTATAGCCTTTTGGAAACAGTTCCAAAATGTTCTTCAGAACTGTTGAATTCTTTCACAACTCCTCCAACAGTGTATTAATATCTCATTTTTTTCTACATCTGCACCAATATTTGCAATTTTATCTTTCTATCTTATTAGTTAATCCAATAGGTATAAGGTAATCCCTTAGAGTTGCTTCAACCCTCATTTCTCCTGTCAATAGTAAGTTAGGACATTTAAAAATATGATTTAAATATATTTTAATGGTTTATTTATTTTCATTTTATTACAATAATGTTATTGTGAAAATAAACATAAGCTCCCCCCCCCCCAATAGAGAAACCTCAAGAGAAATGAAGTGAGGTTGGGGGGGGAAGTTTACTTTAATCTGGTTTCAGATTCCATTAGCTATCCCTAGGATGGGTTATTTTCATTATCATAAGTCTGCCAGAGAAGTTGCTTCAATATCTTTTCCCACAGTCACTATTACTAATTGTAATTTCTTGCATTCTATTCCTCCCTACTCCCATTTATTCTATTTTCTTTCTCCTTTCACCCTGTCCCTTCTCAGAAGTGTATTGTATCTGATTACCCTTTCCCACAATCTTCTGTCACCTGCTCCCCCCCTCCCCTCCCACATCCCCCTTATCCCATCCCTTTCCTCTCATTTTTCTCTAAGGTAAGATATATTTCTATAACTATTGAGGGTGTATTTTATTTCCTGACTGAGTCATTTCTGATGACTCACTCGTTCCTCCTTGCCTTCTGCCCTTCCACTCCATTGCAAAATTTTTTTCTGGACTATTTATGTGAAATATCTTTGTCCATTCTACCTCTCCTTCTCCTTTCTCCTAGTATTTTCCTTTATTACCCACCAACTTTATCTTTATACTATAATATAGTATAATTTCATATTATATACAGCTCCCTCTTATACCTTGTCTATACACACTCCTAACTGCTCTTATAAATGAGAAAATTCATGTGAGTTATCAGTATCTTCTTCCCATGCAAGATCACATATAGTTCAAATCATTAAGTTCCTCATAATTAGTCGTTCCCATCTACCCTCTCTATGATTTACCTGAGTCCCGTACTTGGAGATCAAACTTTCTGTTCAACTATGGTCATTTCAATGGGAAAGTTTGAAAATCCCCTATTTCATTGAAAAGTCCATCTTTTCCCTGAAAGAGGATGCTCACTTTTTCTGGGTAGTTGATTCTTTTTTTGTTTCTGTTTTTTTTTTTTTTTTTGCAAGGCAATGGGGTTAAGTGGCTTGGCCAGGGCCACACAGGTAATTATTAAGTGTCTGAGGCTGGATTTGAACTCAGGTACTCCTGACTCCAGGGCTGGTGCTCTATCCACTGTGCCACCTAGTCATCCCTGGGAAGTTGATTCTTGATTGTAAATCAAGCTCTTGTGTCTTCCGGAATATCATATTCCAAGCCCCATGAGCTCTTAATGTAGATGCTGCCAAATTCTGTGTAATCCTGACTGTAGCATCATGATAGTTGAATTGCTTCTTTCTGGAAGCTTGTAATATTTTCTATTTGATTTGTGAGTTTTGAAATTTGGCTATAATATTCCTGGGAGGGTTTTTTTCTGGGGGGGGGGTATCTCTTTTGGAGGGGATTGGTGGATTCCCTTAATTTCTATTCTACCCTCTGCTTCTAGCATCTGAGAACAATTTTATTGTATTATTATATTGAGAAATGAAGCATAGGCTCTTTTCTTGATCATGGCTTTCAGGTAGCCCAATAATTTTTAAATAATCTGTCTTGGATCTGTTTTCCAAATCAGTTGTTTTTCCAATGAGATATTTCATATTTTCTTCTAATTTTTCATTCTTTTAATGTTTTATTGATTTTTATTTCTCTCAAAGTCATCAGCTTCCTTTAGCTCCATTCTACATTTGAAGGAGTTATTTTCAAAAGAGAGTTTTTTAAAATCTTCTTTTCCAGCTGGAAAAATCTGTTTTTTAAAACATTCTTACCCCCATTTTCCTTCTTGATTGCTTTTTTTCCAATTGACCTAAATTGGTTTTTAACATGTCATTTTATTCAATAGTTTTTGGTTTACCTTCACCAAACTGCTGACTTGGTTTTCATGATTTACCTGCATCACTCTCATTTCTCTTCCCAATTTCTCCCCACTTTCCTTACTTGCTTTTCAAAGTTTATTTGAGCTCATCTACAGCCTGAGCTCATTTCCTATTTCTCATGGAAGCTTTGGATACAGAAGTTTTGACTTTGTCATTTTCTGAATGTATATTTTGATCCTCCAAGTAATTTTCTATGGTCATATTCTTCTTTTTATGTTGTTTGCTCATTTCCTCAGCCTATGATTTATTTATCACACTTTCAAGACTTTGGGGTGGGGGGGAAGGTTGGGACACCCTACAGGGAACTTAATTCCTCCATGGTCTCTGACCACTCTCTTGCCTATATTCTGGTCTGTGGATGACTGCAAGCCCTACCCTCTGCCTTGGAGTTGTGAGGAGGGTTCCTGCTCCTCTATGCTAGTAAGGGGCAAACTGCAGAGTCTTATCTAATGATAGCAGAGAGACCTCTGCAGTTTTCCCACCCCCACCCCTTACTCTCTGTGGACTGCGCACTCTGGAAGCAGCTTCTGAGTGGCTCTGTAAGTTCCCGAAGCAGGATCCCACAGCAGGGCTGTTCCAAGGACATCGGCTCTGTGTTCACTCTGGTGAAGCAGAGTTCTCTCACCACTCCTTGGCCTGGTGATCCCTAGGCCAAGAGGTCTGGAAACCACATTTCTATCATGGATCCAGGCTCCATCAGGGCCCCAGATGTCCTTTGCTATTCCTCGAAAGTTGGAGCTGGTTTGTTCCAGCCTGGCTGTGCTACTATTCTTTCCAATCCCCAGTCCTGGTGAAATAGACTTTTTCCTTGCATCTTCTAAGTTGTCTTGGATCAAGGAGTTGTATCTCTTAATCTTTCTATGGGTTCTGCCCCTCTAAATTTTGACTAGTCATAATTTGAAGTCTTTTTGAATTTTGGGGGGGATGAATTTCTGGGAATTCCTGCCCTTATGTGACCATCTTGGCTTTGCTTCCCCAGAGTGATTTAAGTAGCTTTGATAGCTTCATCTGAAAACTATGTATCTTTTGATCATTTATCAATTGGGGAATGGCTCTGAAATTTTTTATGATTCTGACTCAGTTCATTATGTTTAAGAAATTAGGTCTTTATCAGAGAAACTTGTTTCAATTTATTTTTCCTACAGTTGCTATTGCTATCTGTATTTCCTTTCATCCTTTTCCCCTCACTTCATTTACTTTTTTTCTGTCTTTCCTTTCACCCTGTCCCTCCCCAAAAAGTGTTTTGCACCTGACTGCCTCTTCCCAAAATCTTCCCTCCCTTCTAGTAGCTTCTAGTACCTTCTATTACCTTCTAGTACCTGCTCATCCCCTTTCTCCCATCTTTTTCCTCCCCTATAGGGTAAGATAGATTTCTGTACCCAATTGAATGTGTATGTAATTCCCTTACTGAGCCAGTTCTGATGAGAGTACTGCTCATTTATTCCTCTTCACTGCCTCCTTCTCCCAGTCCACTGAAAAACCTTTTTCTTGCTTCTTTTATGTGAAATAACTCATGCCATTCTACCTCCCCTTATATATATATGGTCCTTTTAACTTCCCTAATAAATGAGAAAGTACATAGGAGTTTCACTGTCTTCTCATACAGGTATATAAACAATTCAACATAATTAAATTCATTAGTATTTGCCTTTTCTGTTTACCTTTCAATGCTTGCATTTAAAGATCAAATTTTCTCTTGAGTTCTGGACATTTCCTTAGGACAGTTTGAAGCTCTACTATTCTATTCAATATCCATCTTTTCCCCCTGAAAGCTGAATTTTGCTTAGTAGTTGATTCTTCATTGAATTCCAAGCTCTTTTTTCCCCTCTGGAATATCATATTCCAAGCCCTATGATCTCTTAATGGAGAACCTACTAAATCTTGTGTTATCCTGACTGAGGTTCTATAGAATTTCAATTGTTTCTTTCTGACTTCTTGTAATATTTTCTCCTTGATTTGAGAGCTCAGCAATTTGAATATAATATTCCTAGCAGTGTGAAAAATGATATCTAGACTTTTTTTTGGCTATGGATTTCAGGGAGTCCAACAATATTCCAATATTCTCTCCTGGATCTATTTTCCAGGTCAATTGCCTGGAGATATTTCACATTTTCTTTATTTTTTCATTTTTTCCATTTTGTTTTATTGTTCCTTGATTTCTCATAAACTCATCAGTTTCTCTTTACTCCATTCTATATTTTAAGGACTTATTTTCTTCAGTGAGCTTTAGTATTTTCTTTTATATTTAGTTAATTGTACTTTTTAAGTCATTTTTCCTCCTCTTTGATTTTTGTGGATCTCCTTTTCCATTTGGCCAAGTTGGTTTATAAAAAAGATTTGATTTTCTTCAGTATTATTTTTTGCATCTCCTTCAGCATGCTGTTGACTTGGTTTTCATGACTTTCTTCATCACTCTTATTTCTCTTTCCAAGTGTTCCTCTGCTTCTCTTACTTGATTTTCCAAATCCTTTTTGAGCTCTTCCAATAGCCTGGATCCAATTCATATTTTCTTGGAAGCTTTGGATGTAGAAACTTTGACTTTGTTATTTGAGTGTGTATTTTGATCTTCATTTAACCATAGTAACTGTCTATAGTTGAATTTTCCCCCCTTCTGTTGCTTTCTCATTTCCCCAACCTGTGACTTGATTTTAACTCTTTGTTAAAGTGAGTGTCTCACAAAACACTTCTCACATAAGTAAAATCATATTTAAATAACTGGGAAAATATCAACTGCTCAAAGAGAGGTCAAGCTAATATAATAAAAATGGCAATTCTACCAAAATTAAACTGCTTATTTAGTTCCCTAACAATCAAAATTCCAAAAAATTACTTTAATTAGCTAGACAAAATTGTAAGTAAATTCATATGGAGAAATAACAAGTTGTGAATTTCCAAGAATTTAGTGAAAAAAAGTACAAAAGAAGGTGGCTTAGCCCTACCAGATCTAAAATATATCATAAAACATCAGTCATCAAAACTGTCTGGTATTGGCTAAGAAATAGAGTGGTGGATCAGTAGAATAGTCTAGGTATAGTAGCAGGAAATGATTATAGCAATCTGCTGTTTGATAAACCCAAAGAGTCCAGCTATTGGGACAAAAAACTCTCTCTTCTATAAAAACTGTTGGGAAAATTGGAAGGTAGTATGGCAGAAACTTGGATTAGAACAACACCTCACACCCTATACCAAGATAAGATCAAAATGGATACAGGATTTAGACATAAAACACAATATTATAAGCAAACTAAGAGATCAAGGAACAGTTTACCTGTCAGATCTATGGAAAGGGAAGCAGCTTATGACCAAGGAAGAGATGAAGAACATCATTAAAAACAAACTAGATAATTTCAGTTACATTAAATTAAAGAGTTGTTACACAGACAAAACCACTGTTAACCAAGATCAGAAGAAATGTAGTAAATGGGGAAACAATTTGTACTAGTATTTCTGACAAAGGACTCATTTATAATGTATACAGAGAACTGAGTCAATTTAAGGAAGAAAACAAGCCATGACTCAATTGACAAATGGTCAAAGGATATGCTAAGGTAATTTACAGATGAGGAAATCAAAGAGATCCATAGTCATATGAAAATTTGTTCTAAATAACTACTTATTAGAGAAATGCAAATTAAAGCATCTCTGAGGTACCACCTTACACCTCTCAAACTGGCCAACATGACCAGAAAGGACAATGATCAATATTGGAAGGGATGTGGGAAATCTGGAACACTAATGCATTGTTGGTGGAGCTGTGAGCTCATCAAACCTTTGTGGAGAGCAATTTGGAGTTTCACCCAAAGGACAACAAAAATGTATATACCCTTTGATGCAGCAATACCACTACTGGGTCTATACCCAAAAGATATTATGAAAAAGGGTAAAATCATCAATTGTACAAAAATATTCATAGCAGCCCTGTTTTTGGTGGCAACAAATTTGAAATTAACTGAATGCCCTTCAGTTGGGGAAAGGCTTAACAAACTGTGGTATATGTATGCCATGGAACACTATTGTTCTATTAGAAACCAGGAGGGATGGGAATTCAGGGAAGCCTGGAAAGATTTGCATGAACTGATGCTGAGTGAGATGAGTAGAACCAGAAGAACATTGTAAACCCTAACAGCATACATGGGGGTGATGATCAACCTTGATGGACTTGCTCATCCCTTCAGTGCAACAAGCAGGGACAATTATGAGCTATTTGCAATGGAGAATACCATCTGTTTACAAAGAAAGAATTGTGCAGTTTGAAAAAGACCAAAGACTATTACATTTAATTAAAAAAAAGTTATAATATTATGTATTTTGCTATCTCTTATACTTTTTTCCTAAAGGATATATTTTCTTTCTCAATACATTCAATTTTGATCAATGGTAACAATTAAAGACTAACAGAATGCCTTCTGTGGGGGGGGGGGTTGGGGAGGGAAAAGGGATTAGGGGAAACAAAATTTGAAAGAAATAAATTTTTAAAAATAGAAAAGAAATAAAGTGAGTGCTTCTAAGGTGGAGGACGCACAATCCCAAGTTTTTGAGAAATTTTGCATGTTTCCTAAGATACTTAAAGGTACCATAAGTTTTCAATTCTTCCAATGTCTTATGAGAGGTTATAACTATTCTTCTTAACTATGCTCTGGTCTGTACATGACCACAAACACCCCTTTCTTCCCTGGAACTATGATGTGAGTCCCTGATCTACTGGAGCTGTAAGCTCCTTTGTGGAAGTGTTCTTCTTCCTGGGACTGGGACCCAAGACTGTGGTTCTGATTTGAATATGGGCAAAGCAACAGAATTCTGCCTCAGGGATAGAAAGGAGATTGCTGTAATCTTCTGATTCCCTTGCTGTGGATGGCCTGAGAGCTCAGCTGAGAGCTGCCACTGATTCAGTGACTCCTGAGGCCTGCTCCTGGTCTACTGGGGTCAGATCACTGCTGAGGTCCACCTGGGGCTATGGTCCAATCTCATCCTAGGTGGCAGTTTTCCTGCTGTCTTTCCAAGTTGTCCTTGGCAATCCTTGGGCTGAGAGATCTGGAAACTATAACAGCTGCCACTAACCCAGTTGCCTGACTTCTTTTTTCCTTTATTACTGGGTTGTGTTCATACTAGCTAATTTCACACTTCACTGTATTCCTCTCTCACCCTGGTGCAGCATACCCTTCCCATTGTTCTTCCAATTACTTCACTCAGTCTTTTTTGTGGGATCTGACACTTTAGAATTTGGTTAGAGTCATTATTTAAAGATATTTAGAGTGGTTTGGGGGAGAGCTCAGGTGAGTCCCTGCCTTTACTCCACCATCTTGGCTCTTCCTCCTAAAATTTCTTTTTCTTTTTCTCTTTTAGTTTTTTTAAATGTGTTATTTATTTTTCACATTCTTTAAAAAATATGAGTTCCAAATTCTATTCCTTCCTCCATGACTTTCTCCCATCTTTGAAAAAGTAACATGTGAAAACATGCAAAATATATTTCCACATTTTCACCAAAAAAGCAAAAATAATATTGCTCATTCATTGCATTCATATATCACAATTTCTACAGTATTAATCAAATGAGGTACAGTAACTTTGATTCCACTTTTTGGTATCATAAATAATATAATTAGGGATTTTTTGATACATATGGAATCTTTCTTTCTTGGAAATCCTTTAGAATATCACTACCAATAGAGTAAAAACATATGAGAACTTTGTGAGTTTTCTGCACAATTTCAAATCATGGAACACTTTTTCACTCCACCAACATTGTGCATCATTGTGCCTTTTGACAATGCTTTCAATATTTTCCATTTGCATTTTTGTCTTCTTTACCAATTTCCATATTGTTAGGTGAAGCAGCTGTTTTGATTTACATTTCTCTTATTGGTAAAGAGGAAAAAACATTTAATTGTAATAGTCTGAAATATTTCTTTGGAGTGCTGATCATATCACTTAAACATTTGTGTATTAGAGATGTGCCAATAATCTTATATAACTATGTTTTCTATATACAGAATTTTATCAGAGAAAACTGTTGCAAAATTCCCCCTATTTTATCTATTTATCCTACTATCATATATATATATATATATATATATATATATATATATATATATATATATATATATATATACATGACTTTCTTTAATCAAACTCTTAGAAAAAATTGTCTACAATTCTTGGTTCAGCTTCCTCATCTCACTCACTCTTCAATCCTTTGCAATTCTACTTCTGATCTCATTATGACACTGAAATATTTCTTTCCATTTTCCTGTGATCTCTTAATTGCTAAATCTAATTATCTTTTGCCATTTCTCATCATTTGAGGTTTTCTTTCTGTAGCATCTGACACTGATAATATGCAATCTTTTCCTTGATATATTCTCCTCATTGGACTCTGGTGATACTACTCATTCCTGGTTCTCTTTTTACCTATCTTAACAGTATTTACTCAGGCTCTTTTGTTGAATCTTCATCATTATCATGTTCCCCAACCATAGGTGCAACCCATGTGTTATTCTGGGGACTCTCATTTTTTCTCTTTTCTTTTTCTCTTAGTTGTCTCATTGACTGCCATGGATTTAATTATGGGGTAGATAGGTATCATAGTGAATATAGTATAGAACCTAGAGATAGGTAGATGAGTTAAAATCCAGACACACATTTACTAGCAGTGTGATCCTGGACAAGTCACTCAACCTATGTCTCATTTTTTCAACCATAAACTGAGGATAATAATAGACTCTATCTTCCAACTTTATTGTGAGGATACAATGCAATAACATTGTAAAGAACTGTACAAATCATAAAGTGCTAGATAAATATTATTAAAATAAGTGGCACAAGTAAGAAATATAATCATAATGTCTTGTCCTTATAGGGTGACTCAAATTTGAGTCTTCTCAATGCCAGTCCCATAATACCAGTTCCCTGTCACATTTTGAATGCCATGGTCTTGGGTACATCTCAAACTCCAGAACAAAAGTTTCATTCATTTCCCCCAAATATATCTCCCAAACTTCTCAATTTTATCAGTTGTATTACTACCAATACAGTAATTCAGGTTCACAAACTTGTTGTTTTTTTCATTTCCATCCATATCTCTTGCATCTGGTCCCTTTTCTTTATTCATATAATACCAGCTCCAGTTCAGGTTCTCATCCTTCTTAGATGGATTATTTTAATAGACACCTAATTTGTTTCCCTCCTTCAGGTCTCTTCACAATCCAGTTCTTTTTCTGAATATTTGCAAAGATATGTCACTCTTCTATGCAATAAAATCTAGGGGCTCCCCATTACCTCTAAACTCCTTTGCTTTTCATATTCCCACAGACTGAACAGTAATTTTCTGGATAGTAGCCAAAATGAACTCATAAATCCTTGATATGCATAAAGATGTCATTCAGGTTGTTTTCAGTCATGTCTGATTCTTTGTGACCCCATGGATGAGGAAACTGAGGCAGAGTTAAGTAACTTGCTTCGCATTACACAAACTTGGCCCTCCTTATCTTTCCAGCTTCATTAAACATTACACCTCTTCCCTACTTCACAGTCCATCCAAACTAGACTTCTCTCCATTCCTTCACATGGCACTCCATCTTCCCATGCAACAGATATTAAATTATCAAATGTATATTTTGAATGTATTCTATATATTCTGATTTAAGTTTGTGCTGTTCCTTTGGATGGAATACCATCTTCTTGAGAGCAGAGATACTTTTTGTTTGCTTTTTTGTTTTCCAAGGATGAATACAGGGCAGCTACCTGATACAATATATAGAATACTGGACTTGGAATCCTGAATTCAAACTTGACCTCAAACCCTTAGTAACTTTGTGATCTTGGACAAGTCACTTAAAATTTATTGCCTCAGTTTCCCACTCCAGTCTCTATGCTGAGAAACCCCAGATAAGCAAAGTCTCAAAGAGTTGGACACATCTGAACAAAAAGCAACAAATTCCAAGATGAACAGTATCTGAAGGCATTGAATATATGCTTGTTCAATGAATGATTTTATTCTAGTTGCATTGTTTTATTTTGTAAAAGGTTTTACATTTTATATGGTCAAAATAGCATAGTTTCTCTTTTAAGCTCCTATTATATGTTTGATGTTTGTTTAAAAATTTTCTTCCTAGACATAGTTAGGAAAAATAATTTTTATTTAAAAAATAGTTTTTATAATAGGTAGCTTATTTATTCTTCTTTTGAATATGACAAAAACATAGGTCTAGAGCTGGAAGGGGACCTACTTGTTCATCTAGTCTAGTACCTACTTAGTATGGATGAGGAAGCAGATCTAGAGAGGAAAGTGTATTATCCAAGATCATACTTATTTTAAATCAGAAAATTAGGATTCAGATAGAAGTCTTATGATTAGTGTAAGTTAATGACCTGAACTAATTTATGGCAATTTGCTTTCCATTTTTTGTAGAAATTTTTGTCAAACTTACTAGCTGCATGACCTTGACAGATCACAATATCTACCTGTCAGTTTCCTCAACTTTTGTTACTGTTGTTCAGTTATTTCAGTCCTGTTTGACTCTTCATGATTCCATTTGGGGTCTTCTTGTTAAAGACACAGGAGTGCCTGGCCATTTCCTTTACAGTTCATTTCATAGATGGGAAAATTGAGTCAAACAGAGTTAAGGGTCTTACTCAGGGTAACATAGTTAGTAGGTATCTGAGGCCAGATTTGAACTCACTAAGAAGAGTCTTCCTGACTCTAGCATGACACTCTATCCACTCAACTGTAAAATGGGGATAAATATAACCTCTACCTCATAGGGTTGTTGTGAGGATCAAATGAGATATTTAAAAAGCATTTAGCACTGTGCTTAGCACCTTCAGAGTAGAAAGTTAATAAAAGCTTATTCCCTTCCATTTTCTTCCTTTGAAAAGGATGTTCATCCTCAAATTGCTTTTGTTTTGGGGCTTGTCTAATATGAGATTCCTTAAATTGATTATTTCTGATTTTCATTTAGTCTATTCCACTAATCTACTTTTCTATTCTTAGTAGTATCAAATTGTTTTTATAATTGCTAATTTATCAAATAATCAGAGATCTGATGCCTTTTTCATTCATACTTTTCTCATTATTTCCTTTGAAATTCTATACCCCTCTTCAAATAAGTATTGTGATTATTTTGTCTTGTTCCATAAAGTTGCCCTGTGGTAGCTTGATTACTATAGCACTGAATCTGTAAATTAATTTAGGCAGTAAAGTTTCATTATCATTTCTCTTATATTGGTACATTTCAACCATGAAAAATGAATATCACTTCAATTATTTGCCTTCCTTTATTTTTGAAAAGAATGTTTTATAGTTGTATTCTTATGAAATCCTGAGTGTGCCTTGGTAGGTTAACTCCAGATATTTTGTTCATTTTGTAGTGTTTTTGAATAGCATTTTTCTTTCTACCACCTCCCGATTTTTTTTTATTATTGTTATATAGAAATGATGATGACTGTTCCTTGATTTATTCCATTTGAGGCGGGAATGGAGAAATTGAATGAAGATTAAAAAGATAAGAATTCATAGGTCAGAATGGCAGAGAAGCCTGGTATTTTACAGTGGTAGCTAATGGAACATGAACGTGGAAAACTATGAGGTTGGGGCTGAAACCAGAGTGAGAGATAACGGCTTGGAGAAAAAGGATGAATTAAAGGACCAAAGGTCACGTGGAAGGTACAGAGGAAATAGTGCTGTTTTGGGAATTGGAGATCCTGGGTCCAAAATTATTGATCATGGAAGCATTTGATAATGCATTCTATGATCTAATTAAGTAGTTATATTGATAAAGTAAAATAGAAAATATGACTAGTATTGAGGATACTAATGAATTATGCAGTCAGTTATTCAGAAAGATTGTCAAAATGAATAGAGTCTGACATAGGGATAATAATGAATATAAGGTTCAAAAGAAGACCTTATGGGGCAGCTAGGTGGCACAGCGAATAGAGCACTGACCCTGTAGTCAGGAGGACCTGGGTTTATATTCAGCCTCAGGCACTTGAAAAATAATTGCCTAGCTATGTGACCTTCGGCAAGTCATTTAACTTCATTGTGTTAAATAAAAATAAAAAACAAAAAGAAAAGAAGACCATAGATCAATGTTTGAATCACTGACAATTTAGGGAAGAATGACCCCAAAATCAGTAGATTGTAAAGAAAAGGACAGGGCAAGGGCACTAAAGATAAATTACATTGATCTCCAAAGAAGAAACTTTCAATGAGGGATGTAAATAGTAGAATGGTCTGAAAGTGACAGTGAGGAGTATACTGCCTTTCCTCCTTACCCTTTGTGGGAATAAGACAAATAGTGTCCCCAAGGTAGAAGAGATATGGGAAATGATGTCATTTAGGAAGAGTCCAAGGAAGGCAGACAGAATGTCGACTGAAAATTTCAAGTATATGTGGGAGGGTAGAGCACCAACCCTGAAGACAGGAAGACCTGAGTTCAAATGTGACCCCAAATATCTTATACTTACTACATGTGACCTTGGGCAAGTCACTTAACACTGCATTTCTTCATACACACACACACACACACACACACACACACACACACACACCAAAGGAAAGTTCAAGTATATAGGAGACTTTTGATAACAGAATAGGGTTTCAAAATTCACAGTGAAATGAACTAGGTGATTGATGAACTTGCTTGGGGAAGACTTGGGAAGAGAAGAATTGAATTGATTGAGATGAAGTTTCAAAAAAAGTGTGGGTAATCCACCTACACCCAATCTGGTGAGAGAAAAAGCCAGTCTTACAGGAAGTTTACTGTTGTTTTTACTTCCTTCTCTAAGAGTACCATGACATTAGAACAGTGATATCTTGACTTGAAAGTCAATTGGATTTAAATGAGGCAGGGCTGTGCAAATCACTAGCCTCTTTCTTTTCTGGAATCATCTGGGTCTAGTGATCAGATATGGACAAAGAAGACTGGAGATAGTTCCTATACAGTAAGAGATCTTGGATTTTTTAAAACTAAGGTCTTTCCTTTCACAGTTTGTTCAAGGCAATAACCATTCAGAAATTTATAGTTGTGTAAGAAAAGAAGCAAATGATGACCTCTTTTGCTTATTTTAAAAAAATCAGTTTGGGAGGGGAAGACCCTCAGAGTTTTTGTCCAGAACAAACAATTGCTATTTTCACTCACTCAGAGCCATCAAAATCCAAACCATGACCAGTGTAGTTTTGGGTTGGGATTTATGGCCAATCAAGTCAAAGTCTGTTTTTTCAAAGCTCTATTTCAAGAAATTTATATTAGAGAACCCACATGCTATATAATATGTTTCCTTATTTAGAGGAAGGAAGGGAAGGAAATAAGGGAAGAAAAAAGGGAAGTGAAGGAAGGCAGGAAAACAGACAGACAGCAAGGCAGGCAGACAAGCATGAAGGAAGGAAGGAAGGAAGGAAGGAAGGAAGGAAGGAAGGAAGGAAGGAAGGAAGGAAGGAAGGAAGGAAGGAAGGAAGGAAGGAAGGAAGGAAGGAAGGAAGGAAAGATGGTTGTTTGTCCTTCCTTCTCTAAGAGAATCAATGACATTAGGAAGATAATATCTTTACCTGAATGTGAGTTGGATTTGATTGAGGCAGGGCTGAACAAAGTCACTAGACTCACTCTCTCTTTCAGAATCATCTAGGTTCAGTGGCAAGACATAGTTCAGAATGACCAGAGATGGCTTCTACAGAAAGTAGATTTATATGATTTGATCTCACAGAAGAATTTACTAACTGAATTCAGGAGTTATAATTCTGGAGAAACATCTCCAAAGAATGCTATGGTTCCTTGATTTGGGGAACAGAGCCTCAGAGCTCTGTGTCTTTCAAATAATGGGAAGGGGCAGAGGGAAAAAGATGAAGGGCTATTTAATATATAGGTGAACTCCAAGAGGTTTCTATCCCAGAAAAAAACTGCAAATTATTGCAGAACAATATGGCTGGTGTTTCCGAACCATCAGAATCAATGAACTTTGACACTGCTGCTGTTTTTTTTTCCTTATCATATGTACTATTTTCAGTCACTCCTCTAGAGGCAGTGATTGGGAACAGCTTACCCCAGTCTGCTCTTTCTGATCTCCTGCCATGCTTACATATTTACCTTCTACATTTAACACATCCCTAAGCTGTTGCGATTAAATAGGAGGGAAAAGAACCCAGATAGGTTTGGCTATTCCTGCCTACACATGGCTCTATTTACTTGAGGTATAGGCAACAGAAAGTCCTTAGGATCCACTGTTTCATTATAGTGAACAAGTAAGAATTTTAACAAAATCTGAAAACCTGACTGGTAACATCTAGCTATTTTTGCTTAAGACCATCATGTAAATTATTTCTCTATGACAAGAGTAGATGAATGAAGTTCTAAAGACCAGGCTAGGCTGCTGAAAAGTGCCACCAACTAATTCAGTAGGCTCTGTGAGATTATTTCCAGGGCAACTATACTCAGTGTATGAAATAATTAGGCAAGTCCTCATCCTTTACTGTTTGCTTTTGCTCACCTCACACATTCAATAAATTGCAATATCTTGTCCTTTTAACCCCAACAGCTCCTCTCACATCTGACCTCTTCTTTCTACTCACACAGATACTACCTTGGTTCAGACTCTCATCCCCCTTAGTCTATATTATTACAATGATCTCCTAATTGGTCTCCCTACTTTAAGTCTCTCTGCACAGTAGTCCATCTTACATACTGATACCAAAGTTATTTTCTTTAATTGGAGAGGGTACCATTTCATCTTCCTACTGGATCAACTTCAGTCATTCCTTTTAGCCTTCAGCACAACATACAAATATATATGTTTAGTTTATAAAGCTCTTCCTAAAAATGGCATCAGTGTATCTTTTTAGTATCATTGATTATTACTTCTTTTTTACTCCCATTTTATTTTATTCAGATAAACTGTATTTTTTGCCTTGTCTCATTCAGGATCCTCCAGTCTTCATGCTTTTGCACTACCTGCTGGTCATGCCTGGAATGCACTCACCTACAACTCAAAGGATCTTATATTTAAAAGGGGAAGATAAGATGAATATATATTAAAAGATATATAAATTTTAAAAGACAATATTAAAATAATATATGACAATTATGTTATAATTATATATACTATATTGCATTAAACATAAGCTTTTATGATATATATGAAATAAACCTAATATATTAGCATATACAGGATAAATATAAAGAAAATAAAAATAAACAACTACAAAAATATAAATGCAAAATTGAGATCAGCAAAAACATTTTGTGGAAGATGGTGCTTGAACTTTATCTTCAAGGAAATGAGAAAAACCCTTCTCTAGAAGCAGAAGTCTTCTTATTGAAATCTTTTTAACTTACTCCAAAAATTCTACTCTCAGGACTTCCCTTTAAGTAGGCAGTATCTACACTTGTCTAGGTCATATGATATGAGGAGCACAAGAGCATCCATTTGCAGTTAGAGACCTTATGCTGCCACAAAGTTTTAGCCCAATGTATAAAACAATCTACTGCTTCCATTATTTCAATGTATATTCATTCCAACTAATATATATATACATTTACATTGAGTTAACCCAGGAATAAAAAGTAGGGTCAAAAGCGATGGGAAATATCAGGAAAGTTATAATGGAAGAATCATTCTTTGACTTTGCTGGGATCTTAATGTGACAAACATGAAGATAGGAAGTGTAGTACTCAGTACAGTACATAGTACTTAAAGTACATACTTTATATCACTTCAAGTTCTCTCTTCTGATTGATGAGTCTCTGCTCCCAACTATCATTGAAGATAATGTATCCTCACTTCACCCTGATGCACTCTTTACTCTGTATTTTTCCAACTCCTCCCCAGAAACCTTTCCCTTCATTTTAGTTCCCCATCATATTACATCTTCCTCCATTAGCATTTAAACTCCTTGAGAATAGGAACTGGATTTTGGTTTTGTTTTTGTTATTTGAATTTTTTTTGTATCTTCAACATTAAGCATAGTGCCTGATGTATTGTAAGTAACCAATAGGTGCTTTACCTACTGATTTCTTTAGCACTATTTAAGATCATAGGGTTTTAGAATTGGAAGGAATATTAAAAAATAATTTAGCACAGCTCTTTAATTTTCCAGGTAAGGAAATTTAAACTCACACAAAGTTAAATGACTAGCTGTAAATTAGCCTGTACGGCTTACATTTGGGGGTTATGGGAAACACCATGGTAACAGGACCCAAAGCATAGAAACAAAAATAATTTTATTAAAGTAATAAAAAAGATAAGTGAGCAGGAGCTTATGATTCTCACATCAGGAGGAGGTCTGGATAACAACACCACATAGTGAATGTAATGTACGGTGGGTGTTGGCATTTCAAACTGTATGTCCTATAGGCCTCTTAAAGTCAAGATATCCAAAACAGAATATATTATCTTTCCCCCCAAGCTCTCCCCTGTTTTAATTTTCCCTGTTCTTCTTGCGGTGTTTAATAGTGGTTTTTCCCATAGGCTCATAACCCCGACTACTACACCAATACCTAATCCCACCCTCATCTGGTAGCCTTGTAAACTCAAGTTTTGGCAGGGGAGGAGCCAGAAGTTGTTATTTACAATGCAGAAATTCCAGGTAACTAGGTAATCTTTATACTTGTCCATTCTGGACCAAGATGCTCTGATTCTTTAGTATTTCTTCTAACTCTAATATTATGTTGTATTTATTTTATAGACATGCACACACACACACAGACAGACATCGACAGAGAGACAGAGAGAGACAGAGACAGACAGAGAGAGAGAGAGAGAGAGAGAGAGAGAGAAGAATTGGAAACTCCAACTTTAAGTACAGAACTTATTAACTATGTGTAAGTTAAAACCTCCCTTAGTTGCTAAAGAAAACCCCCAAAGAATATTTGCAAATAAAACACCAGCTCCCTCAGGCACCTGAAAGAGAAGGCAAAAAAAAAAAAACCAAAAACAAGAGACTGCAGGATTTACAGAGTGGAGGTTTTTTTTCATTTTGTTTTGTTTTTTGATTTTCTTACTTTCCAAAGTCAGGGCTATCCCATGCCCACCCAGGGATATCAAAGTATTGCTAGGGAAAATGTAGCCAACTAAAGGTTCAAGCAGAACATGAAAGAATTCATGTTAAAAAAAACTAAATCTGACTCAAAATGAATTTTATATACAAAAAAGTTTAAGTATTTCTATGATTAGCAGAAAGACTAAAGCAAAGGCAGGAAACTCTTGATCTTAAGCAGAGAAGGAAGCTAAAGGAAAGAACAACCTAAGTAACTCAAACTGCCAAGAGATGTTGAGAAGTAAAAAAAGGTATAGGAGAGAAAAGTTATGTGGGGAATTACCCTCCTCAAGGGTGGGCTCCTCAAATAGAGGACAAATCATCAAAGTTTAAGCATTAAGGGAGGATAATAGAAGCAAAAAGAGTTTTGGGGCTCATGAACCCCTAGAGTGGATTCCAAAGGAAGGCAAGCAGCACAACTGAGGAGTGAGCAAACATTTTAAGGATGTAGCAGGGAGACATAGGTGGTGATAGGTGGCTTACAGAGCAGAGAAGAAGTAATTGGGAATATGGATTTTTTTGTGTCTGGGGTAGGAAGTCCTTGCCAGGGAGGGGCAAGATACTTTATTTTAAGTTCATTGACTTAATGAGATTAGGGTAGAGGAAGATAACGCCTACAGTAAAGAGGGTATAAGTATAAAAAATATTTCTTGGTGTGGCTAGGTGGTGCAGTGGATAGAGTACTGGCCCTGGAGTCAGGAGTACCTGTGTTCAAATTCAACCTCAGACACTTAATAATTACCTGGCTGTGTGGCCTTGGGCAAGTCACTTAACTCCCATTTGCCTTGCTAAAAAACCTAAAAAAAAATTCTCTCCAATATTTCCCCTATTTTACCTTGGCCTTAGATTCTTCAGATGTAAAATGAATGGGTTGGAGGGATTTTAAGGTGTTTTCTATCTCAAGATCTGTAATCTAATGATTCTTCAAGGTTGACAGAGATATAAGTTGAGTCAAAGAGGAGAAATCTTGTTATTTATCAGAATATCCTGTTTGACTGAATTACTATCCTCCTGTCCAGTCTTTTGTTATTGTTGTTCAATCATTTTCAGTCTGATTCTTTGTGCAAGCTAGATTTTAAGTCAGGAAGATGAACCTTTCTACTCCAGATCCAGAATTCAGATGGCCCAATTTTCTCTCCTTCTGTGGCAGACTAAATTACAAAGTCTGACTTAATTGCCTTCTCTTCTGTTGTACACTGAATAACAAAACTTGTCTCAACTTTCTTCATCTGGTCCAAGTTGAATACACAAAACCTTGCTCTACAGGGATACTTTGCCTGCACATGACCCCATAAATATGGCATTCAGCATACAAATAGAAATTTTCCCGACTATCTCCCATTGGTCCATCAAAATGCCACAGAATCAGTAATAACTGATAGACTGTGTCTTGAAAAGCTATACTTCTTAAACTAAATTCATAGTCTAGGTAAAGTGAAGCTGCTACCAGCAAGCAATCTTCCTTAGTATACTAATACATTTTTCTTCACTTTATTGACCTATGGAAGATTTCCTGAAACCATCTTATAAAAACCAGTGTTTTGGATCTGCTAATACTTGAGATTCTCTCTTAAGTTCTCAGGGAACCTAGACTGAGAATATCCTCTAATAGTGGTTGAGCCAGAGTTTAATATCAACATCAACTATATCAATAGTTTCAAAGTTAGGAGGAATATTTTAGGCATAAAGAAGAATTCTTTTAGACAACAACTTGATCAATAAGAATTATAATATAAATAGCCTTCGAAGACCTGGCATTGGCTTCCTGGGACATCACTACCCTGTAGGAGGTACAGATTCTCATTATTAAAGGAGAAACATCCTTCTTGAAAATCTGTCTGTTGGGATGGTTTCTTTGATTCAGAGGATTATAACATTATAGGGAGTAGCTGTAGAAAATTTTCTACAGGTTTGATTCTTCCAAGAAAGTGTGTCCAAAGGACTAGTATGGTTTTGGTGTGACTCACAACCCGGAAGGTGAAAGAAGTTAAATCAGAGGACTTTAGTCCCGTGGAGCTGTAACATTTTATTTTTAGGACATCATCTGTGCTACTCAAGCTCTCTCCTTTTAAAAAGAAAAAAAAAACAAAATGGATGTCTCTCTAAAATATGCCTCCCCATTTTCTCTACTGATCACATATCACCATCTACCTCTTGATCTTGGAAGCATCTCAAACTTCCCAAACTCAAGATGTCCAAAACAGAGTCCATTATCTTTTCCCCAAAATATTATTTTAAATTTCCCTTTTGGGACAGTTAGGTGACACAGAGGATAAAACACCATCCTGTAGTCAGGAGGATCTGAGTTCAAATGCGGCCTCAGACACTTGATACTTACTAGCTGTGTGACCCTAGGCAAGTCACTTAACCATGGATGTTTCACCAAAAATAAAAAAAAATACATTGATTAATTAACTTCTCTATTATTGTTGAAGCCAACACAATACTTCCAGTTACCCAGGCTCTTAACTGAAGTGTCTAGTTCCATTCCTTATTCTTATCTCACATATCTAAGCCTTGGTCAGATATTATCATTTCCAATTTCATGTTTCTTTTCTCTACTCACATAGTCAGTACAATGGATTGGTTCTTATCACATCTTGATTAGACAATTTCCATGGCCTTCTAATTGTTCATTCAACATCAATATTACAATTCTATTCCATTCCCCATTCAACTCCCAAGATGATTTTTCTAAATCATTGGTCTGACCATATCACTGCTGCAACCCTATCTCAGAGTATTCCAGTGACTTACCTCTAGAATCAAATGTAAACTCTGTTTGGCATTTAAAGATCTTCATAAAGTGATTCCTTTCTATCACTTCATCTTATATTTTATTCCCTTATGTGAACTCTATCTCTATATTGCTATTTCTTGAATATGACTTCCACTTCCCAACTTGATGCTTTGCATGGGCTGTCATCCCATTGTGAAATTCTTCTCCCTCCCTAAACTCTGTCTCTAGGTTTCCCTGGCTTCTTCAAGACTCAGCTCACATCTGTTGTCAAAGGTCTTTCCTCATCCTCATAGATGCCAAACACAAAGGTAGTTTGCACAATCTTTCATTTACTTTGTATATATCTTGAATTTATCTAAATTAGTTATGTGCTGATTTGCACTTCAGGATGTATGCTCCTTGAAGATAGGATCAGTTGATCCCTAGCACTTAGTACATAGTAAATGCTCAATAAATGACTGCTAGGCAGTACTTTTCATCCCATGTCCTCTAGCCACCCACCATCTCTGGAACCTGTAAGAAAAGGGGCAGCAGTAATGTTGAATTTTAATTATAGGCAAAGACACTGAGGGGGCTGCTAAATTTTCTAAGTAGTTTCAAAGAGTTTGAGTGTCCACTGGTGTTCATATATCAGATATGAAAGTCTAAGAGGATATTTAAAACAGTTTTCTTTTTCTCCAATTGGCACAATATTTCCTTCTTATTTCACTGAATGGACTCATTCATGATTACAATGCATTCTTAGTTATTCTATACAGAATTCCCTCTCTGGGGAAATATGGAGAAGGAGGAAGAGGTGGTCATTGAATCAGTTGGGACTTTTATCTGGTTTTACTAGCATCAAGGCCAGCTAGGTGATATACAACTAGTGGATTGAGTGCTGGGCTGTAGTCAGGAAGATCCATCTTTCTGAATTCTAGTCAGGACTCAGACACTTACTAGCTGTGAGACCCTGAGAGAATCACTTAATCTCATTTGCCTCAGTTTCCTCATATGTAAATGAGCTGGAGAAGGAAATGGTAAATCATTCCAATTAGTTCTTGTCCATTGTTATTGAAGAAAACCAAAATGACATCACTATGTTTGAGACAAATTGTGTGTCCTATTGTGGCCAATCAGAGCAATAGAAGCCCGGAATGCTCTTCCACAGCTCAGGCACATGTGAACACCTGGAGAGGATATTCTAATTTATGAATGTCATGTTTCCTTTGAGCTGCTTCAATTCTTCTTTCCTCATAGAACACAGCACCCTCACAGATGAGGGCACACCATGCTAGGCAGTCCTGTATCAGTGTTTCCTATGCTAATCAATTCTAAAGTTCTTAAGAGAGACCTTCAGGGTTACTCTGTGTCTCTTCTTCTTTCCCCCTTGTGAGCACTTGTCCTGTGTGAGTTCTCCATAGAATAGTATTTTTGGCAAGTGACTGGCATTCTAACAATGTGTCCAGCCCATCATAATTGCACTCTCTATAGTAATGTTAGAATACTAGGCAGTTTAGTTTGAGAAAGGACCTCAGTGTCTGGTATCTTCCCCTACCAGGTGATCTTCAGAATCTTCCTAAGACAATTTAAATGAAAGTGATTCAGTTTCCTGACATGGCACTGGTAGATTGTACAGGTTTCATAGTCATGTAGCAGTGAGGTCAGCACAACAGCTCTGTAGACCTTCATTTTGGTACTCAGTTTGGTAGTCAATCTAGTACTTCTCCTCCCCCATACTTTGTTTTTTTTTTTGGGGGCGGGGTTTGCAAGGCAAATGGGGTTAAGTGGCTTGCCCAAGGCCAAGGCCACTCAGCTAGGTAATTATTAAGTGTCTGAGACTGGATTTGAACCCAGGTACTCCTGACTCCAGGGCCAGAGCTTTATCCACTGGGCCACCTAGCTGCCACCTAGCTGCCCCCTCCCATACTTTCTTTTGGAGCCTCCCAAATACTGAGCTACCTCTGACAATGCAAGGGTCAAGCTCATAGTCAATGTATACCTCCTTGGAAAGAACCCTGCCAAGGTAAGCGACCTTGTCCACACTACTCAAAATTTCTCCATTTGCTATAATTGATGGTTCCACATATGTATGGTGTGGTACTGGCTGATGGAACACCTGTGTTTTCTTTTGTTAATTGTTAGACCAAAATTAGCACAAGCAGCAGAGAATCAATCCATAGTTTATTGCACCTCATCTTAAGAGACTGCATTGAGTGCACAATCATCTGCAAACAGATCATGCACTAACACTCCCTCCACTTTGGTCTTGGCCTGTAGTCTTTTTAAGTTGAATAATTTGCCATCAGTGTAGTAGCTGACCTTGAAGCCATGTTCATCCTTAGTGAAGGCATTTGATAACATGACTAAAAACATCATGTTCCATGGGAGTTAGGAAACATTCTTGTTTTACTCCATTGGGAGTCATTGGGAAATCTGGAGAGCATTGTCCACCATCCAGAACCTGGACATGCACACTATCATGAAATTGATGTACAATACTGCTGAACTTGTCTAGGCAACCAAATTTTGACATAATTTTCCATAAACCCTCATGACTGATGGTATTAAAGGCCTTGGTCAGATCTACAAATGTTATATACAGACCTCTGTTCTGTTCCTGGCATTTTTCCTGGAGTTGTTGGGCAGCAAATACCATATCGACTGTTCTTCAACACTTTCTGAAGCCACATTGGTTCTCAAGGAGGTGACCATCTTCCAAGTGAAGGATCAGTATCTTTTCCAGGAAGACCCCAAATAGAATTATGAAGAATCTGACATAACTGAGATAACTGAAGAACAACAAAAAGTAATTATCCTGAAGAAAACATAACCCATATCTTGATTACAAATAAAAATAAATAATAGCTAGTCTACTGAGGAAAGTAGTGTCCAGAAGTTGTAGACTTCACACTTGCTTGTATTTACTCATTTACTGCATAATGCAGACTCAGAATATGCACTTACTAAAAACATTGCCTCACCTGTAGCATTTGCTAAACCCACTGGTGTTTTGATTGCCATTTATCACACACACGCGCACACACACACACACACACACACACACACACACACACACACACTGCTTCATTTTTGTCATGATTCTCAAAATCCTGGAATGTATGCAATCAATTGATCCTCTTACTAATTCCTCCTCCAAAACCCGGAAGTATACAGAGAATATTTCTGAGAAAGCAACAACTTCTAGCTTTTTTTTTCTTTTCTGTAATATATTCCTATTCTTTAGGTTGACAAAGGAACATGGGTAGAGATTAGGTGTGTTCAAGAAATGTGTAGGAGTGACTACATATATGGTGAATGTGATTAGCTACAAGTCAACTCATGCCCTTAGAACTCATGGCCATCTCCATCCTTCTAAACCCTCCAAACCTTTTAAGTCTTCATTTGTTGTTTCCAAGTGAAACTGCTGATGACATCTGCTGCTATGGTTCACCTAGTGGTATCTCCACTTGTTAGCTCTCTTAAGGTCCTTTGCTGCTTTCTGCTGTCATTGTCAGACCTTTGGTGAATTATAATGGCCACATGACTTCTCTCCCTAGGGAGTGAAATCTTAACTCTTTTTAGTCATAGCCTCAGGGAAATTCCAGCTCTTTTGAAAAGTAGTGAGCAAAAGCCAGCAGGAAACTTAAGGCTAAGATTAGCTCTGTCTTTGAACTTATTTTTATTTTGTTTTTCTATTCCTTAACTGTCTATTGTGAGAACAAAAGTCCTTTTAACCACTATCATATCTTTCATCACTTCTTGGGTCCACTTAAATCATCTACAGAGTTTCATAAAATGGGGAAAGCATGATGGAGCTAAAGATTTTTCATTCTGTATTCCTGTCAGAGACAGAATAATTGATTGTCCCATAGCTAAATTAGGAAAATAGGTTGGGGAAAAGAGATAGACCAGAGACAGTGGTAGACATTATAAATTCTATTCTGTACCATATTCTAAATATTTCATATATATGTCTTAATTGCATGATTAGAAGAAATATCCCTTGTCAATAGTGACCAAGAGTTACAACTCTTTTGTGTTACCCTATAGACACATAGCAGGCAAATAATATTTTCCCTTTAAAACTCAAAATATTGCTTAATGAATTAATAGAAAAAGAAAAATTTCATTTTAAAAATTGTTAGAGATAACTCTAGACAACCTATACTGGTCATTTCTCTTTTATTCATTTGCTCTTTTCAATAAAATTCTATTCTTGTTACACAGAGGCAATCTGGTTAAGGAAGTAAATTGGGAGTAAACTCACTCTTGTGCAATCTAGAATAGGCAGTACTTAGACTTCATTTCTTATTCTTCCAGTTCCATTGTACACATACCATATCTCTGATTCAAGCAACAAAGACAACAATAACATTCTTCACTCCACTCACCAAAGTAAGGACACAGGGGAGAGAGACACAGATCTCAACATTTCAGGTGTCAATACTTCTCTTCTTCTCTTCCTAACCAGGCCCTCTGCCTTCATTCCCTCAGCTCATTCTTAGTTTATCTTCTGTTCACTAGGACATAGAATCATCAATGATATGCTAGAACTGTTCTCAATCAGTCAACTAACTAGCATGTAGTAAGTAAATACCTACCTTATGCCAGGAAGAGAAAATGTGGTCTGGTATATAAAAGCAGGACTTTGAGTCATGTAGACATGGGTTCAAGATGTGCTTTTGATCCATTATAGTCCCTTAACTTTTAGACACCTCTAAGACTTCAGGTTTCAGGAGGTGGAATCAAAATGGCAGAATAAAGGCAGGGATTCACATGAGCTCTCCCTCAAAAATGTCTTTAAATAATGACTTTAATCAAATCCTATGACAAAATCCATAAAAAGTCAGAGTGAAAAATTTTTTACCAGAGAAAACTTACCAAGTCCATAGGAAAGTCTATTATAGCAGAGTTAGAAAAGAGGGCAGTGCAGCACAGGCTGCCTCACTCAGACCAGGCCTCAGGAAACCAGGAGGGGGACTCCTGGCAATGGAATCAGTAGTAGCAGTGGCAGGTTAAAGATTTCTCATCAGGAGACAGCAAATACAACTTAAGGTCAGCAGAAAGGTCTGTCACACTTGAGTAAGAACAGAATGCAGTTCACTGTAAGCTGGGCCTATGTTTAGCAGAGTCTATGTTCAACACAGTCAACATTCAATAGAGTCCTGCCTCAATTCTAGCAAAACAATTTCTGCAATTTTCTTCTGACCAGATTTTTGACCCCCCTTACCATCTGTGGGCTGAAAGCTCTGGAAACCATCATTATAGCTGCTAATTTAGTGAACAGGCCTTGAGAGGCACTTTTGTTTTGTTTTTACTCAGATCTGAGCCACAGTCCTAGGTGGCAGTTACAGGGTTAGGAGGAGCCTTAGCACACCCGATCTTGTGATCACAGGGGAGTGGGGGACCTTCTTCACAGTTCTAGGGCAGAAAGGTGTGTTTGTGATCATTCACAGACCAGAACACAGGCCAGTAGAGAAGTAACACACTTCTCCTTAGATCATATACTTTGGAAGAACTTAAGACTAATGGGTCACTAGAAATATCTCTGAAAATAGCTGCAGAAAAGTCCTGAGTCTTGGCCTGGAAGCAGAACCCTACTCTATCAGAGTTAAAAGTTAAATAATTGACTGAATATGAGCAAACAGAAAAAGCAAATTGTAATCATAGAAAGTTACTGTGGTGAAAGGAAAATCAAAATACACATTTAGAAAAAGATAACAAAGTAAAAGTTTCTATATCCAAAGTCTCCAACAGAAACATGGATTGGTCTCAAGCCAGAGAAGAACTGAAAAAGAATTTTGAAAATCTAGTAAGAGAAGTAAAGGAAAAATAGAGAAGAGAAATGAGAGTGATACAAGAAAATTGTGAAAAGTCAACAGCTTGGTAAAGAGACACAAAAGAATACTGAAGAAAATACGTAAAAATCGGATTAGGTCAAATGATAAAAGAAATACAAAAAGTCAATTAGAAAAATGTCTTAAAAATCAAAACTGCTCAAATGGAAAAGGAGTTACAAGAATAAATAAATAAGAAAATAATTCCTTAAAAATTAGAATTGAGCAAATGGAAACCAATGGCATAAGAAATCAAGAAAAGATAAAACTAAGTCAAACAAATGAGAAAATAGAAGACAATGGGAACATCTTATGGAAAAAGCAACAAACCATCATACAAAAGGGTAAAAACGTCACATGTACAAAAATATTCTTAGCAGCCCTGTTTTTGGTAACAAAGAATTGGAAATCAAGTGAATATCCATCAATTGGGGAATGGTTGAACAAATTGTGGTATATGTATGTCATGGAACACTATTGTTCTATTAGAAACCAGGAGGGATGGGAATTCAGAGAAGCCTGGTAAGACTTGCATGAATGGATGATGAGCGAGATGAGCACAACCAGAAGAACGTTGTACACCCTAACAGCAACATGGTGGGTGATGATCAATCTTATTGGATTTGCTCATTCCATCAATGCAATAAACAGGACCATTTTAGAGCACCTGTGATGGAGAATGCCATCTATACCCAGAGAAAGAACTGTGGAGTTTAAACAAAGACCAAAGTTTATTACCTTCAATTTTTTAGTTTTAAGAAAAAGTATCTTATGTACTACATAATTTTGCTATCTCTAGTATTTTACTTTCTCCTCGAGGATATGATTTCTTTCCCAACACATTCAATTTTGATCAATGTACAGCATAGAAGCAATGTAAGGATTACCAAACTTTCTTCAGTAGGGGGATGGAGGAGGGAGGAGAAGGTGGAGGAAAGATTGAAAAATTCAAAACCTTATAGAAAATAATGGGTAGAAACTACTAATGTATATAATTGGAAAATAATTTAAATATTTATTAAAAAAGGAAGCCCACTTTGGGGCATATTATCTAAGGATATCAAAAATAGGAATAGCAAAGGACTGGGAATAAGATGAATCTCCAATGATTAGAGAATAAAATAATATTATCATACCATTAGAAATGATAAATAAGAATAAATCCCAAATATGGAAAGAAATATGACCTGACATAAATAATAGTCCTTTTAAAGATGGAAAACAAATTATTAAAAGATAATACAAATAAAAAAAGAAAAAAGAAACAAACCTAGAAAAAAGTTCCAAGAGTGATAATCTAAAAGTTATTGCTCTGCCTGAAAGCCATGATCAGTAAAAGAGCTTAGACATCATCTTTGAAGAAATTATCAAAGAAAACTCCCCTGATTTTCTAGAATCGGAGGTGAAAATAGAAATTGAAAGAATCCATGCATCACCTCCTGAAAGAAATTCTAAAATGAAAATTCCCAGGAATATTGCAGTCAAATTTCAGAGCTCCTATTTCAAGGAGAAAGCAGCCAAAAAAGAAACAATTCAATTATCATGGATTCACAGTAAGCATAACACAAGATTGAGCAGCTTCTACATTGAGAAAACAGAGAATTTGAAATATGATTATCTGACAGATAATGAAGGTAGGATTATAACCAAATACAACTTACCCAGGAGAACTAAGTATAGTTCTTCAGTGGAAAAAAACTGATATTTAATGAAATAGAGGTTTTTCAAGCATTGTCAATGAAAAGACTAAAGTTGAATAGAAAATTTGGCTTTCAAATACCGGACTCAAGAGAAGCATAAAAAGATAAACAGAAAAGGGAAATCATAGGAGACAAATTATCTCACAAAAAAGGCAAGAGAAAACTTCTACAGTGGAGGGGAAGAAGGATGAGATAAAGCAAGTGAGTGAATCTTACTCTTATCAAAATTGGTTCAAAGAGGGACTAACATACACCCTCAGTTGAGCATGGAAATATAACTTATTCTATAGGAAAGTAGGAGGAAAAGGGGATCAGAAAAAAGAGTGATAGAAGAGAAGGTAGAATGGAACAGGAGGTTATTAGAAGGAAAACATCTTCGAGGAGTAAAAGGGAGAAAGGAGAGATAGAATATGATAAGGGGGGGGAGAATATGGAGATAAATACAGTTAGTAATAGTACTTGTGAAAAAATTTTTGAAGCCTGTTTCTAGGATAAAGATCTTATTTCTCAAACTTAAAGGAAATGAGTCAAATTTATAAAAATGATCATTTGAAAAATTATTTATTTTCATCCATATGCACATATATACTTTTACGTTACAAAATTTCCTTCCACCCTCCCTTCCCACCCCCTCTCCCCAGTGGCAAACAGTCATGTTAGCATTGTACATACAAATTTTGATAAACATGTTTACAAATTAGTAATTTTTGGTATAAGGAATTAGGTTTAAGGGAAAGAGATACATAAGAGATTATGTTCATCAGATTCAAAAGGGGTATGTATATGTGTGTGTGTGTGTGTGTGTGTGTGTGTGTGTGTGTGTGTGTGTTTTGTTTTGTTTTGTTTTTCTTCCTCTGAATGGAGATAATATAAGTCAAATAAGTTGTCTTTGTTCTCTGGACTGCTGAGAGAACCTGCTTCCATCAAGGTTGTTCAACTAAGAACCATTTTCTAATTGATAAATGACCAAAACATATGAGCAGTTTTCAAATGAAGTTGTTAAGTTTGTCTATACTCATGTGAAAAAATGCTCTAACTCAATATTGATTGGAGAAATGCAAATTAAAATAATTCTGAGGTACTACCTATACCAATTAGTTTAGCCAATAGAATAGAAAAGGAAAATGATATATATTAGTTGTGATATGGAAAAAATAAGATATTAATGCACTATTGGTAGAATTCAACCATTCTGTAGAGGACTTTGAAACTGTGCCCAAGAGGTTATAAAACTGTGGATAATTTTTGTTCTAGCAATGCCACTACAAGTTCTATATCCCAAAAGATATTGTGAAAAAACAAAAAGGATAAGGACCTACATATATAAGGGTATTTATAGCAGTTCTCTTCTTGTGACAAGGCATTGGAAATTGAGAGGATGCCCATCAATTGAGGAATGGCTGAACAAGTGACTGTAATGGAATACTATACTGTTGTGGGAAATAATGAGCAAGATGCCCTCAGAAAAAAACTGCAAAGTGTTACATGTACTGTTACAAGTAAAATTTATTATATGCAAAGTAACATCAATATAGTAAAATGATCAGCTGTGAATGATATAGCTATTCTCAGCAATATGATCCAAGACAACACTAAGCAACTTATTACAAAAATGCTGTCCATCCTCAGACAAATAATTGATGTTGTTTGAATACAGACTGAAACAAATTTTTTTTAAATTTTCTTGAGGGTTTTCTTTCACAACATGATTATTATGAAAATGTTTTGCTTGACTACACATGTATAACCTATATCAAATTGCAATTGTTCTCAAGAGGAGACAAGAGAGGGAGGAAGGTGCAATATTTGGAATTCAAAGTTTTAAAAATTAATTATTAAAATCATTTTTACATATAAGTAGGGAAAAATTAAATACTAAAAAACACTTTAGTTTTCAGAGAAAGTGCCAACCTGCATTGGTAGAAAGTAATTTTTCAAGATGAGTTGCCTTTAGCAATCAAAATACAGGTTCAGTAAGGAAGAAAACAAGGGAGGGGAGTGGGGGTTAAGTACAGATAGAATAAATGCAAAAACTAAAGCAATATTTGCCCTCTGAGAATTTACTTTTTATTGGAATATAAAAAAAGGTATAAGAGAGACAGATGTTGTAGCAGATAGACTCCTGAGCCTGGAACTAGGAAGACCTGAGTTTGAATCTATACTCAAGAATTTATTAGGTATGCAAATCTGAGAAAAATCACATAATCTGTCTGCCTCAGTTTCTTCAACTGAAAAATGCAGTTAATGATAGCACCTACCTATCAAGGTTGTAATGATCAAATGAAATAATATTTATAAAACACCCAGGACAGTGTCTTCTGCATAGTAAATAAATGTTAGCTATTATAATTATTAATTATTAATTATTATTTATATTAATTTTTGGTGGGAATTCCTTGCAACTACTGGAGGGGTTGTAGGATCAGGAAAGAAGGTTGAATTTGAGTTGAATTTGGGAATCAGGAATTCTGAAAAGCAAAATTGAAAAGGGAAAGAAACTGGAGATGAAATCTGTTATGTGTAATGAACAACAACAAAATCAGTACAGCTGACGGGGTCCCTGAGAGGGAATGGTGTATACAGAAACAGGAAAGGTGGGTTGGAGTCAGGTAGTGAATGATTTTACATACCAGACAAAGAAACTCCTGCTGCCTGGATGTCTGTCTGACTCCTTTAAATTCCCTGGAAGAAGTGCCTGTATCAACAAGGACTTGATTCAAATTCTTTTCTGTGGTCTGATGTGTCTCCAGGGAATCTTTCTCATGCTGCATAAGGCAATTCCTGCACCCTTTCACACATCTGATGCCCAAAGGACTAGTTCATCTCACTGTATGAATAATTATGTTCTATGTGATGAAACCTGTTAAAATTTAATCTGTCTTTCTCTCTATAACAATTCAGTTATGTATCTTAAAAATCCTTCTATCTGTATTTTAAAACTCTCTTTAAGGAACCTAGTATACATAGTTGTAAATCTAGACCAAACCTCCAAATAACAAGCTTAAAAAAAATAACAAGCAGGAGGGAAAAGGAAGTTGGAAAAAATAAAAGGAAAATTTCTAGCTGTGTTTGATGACAGAATCCAACAGATTCCCACTAGAAATTCTTGGAAGATCTAAGGCTTTCTTGAATGGAGGGGGCAGTTTCCTCAAAACTTCCTTTTTTACTGCAAGCTTCCTGAAAGCAGACACTGTCTTCTGACATTCTTTTTCTTTTCTTTTTTTTTTTAAGGTTTTTTGCAAGGCAAATGGGGTTAAGTGGCTTGCCCAAGGCCATACAGCTAGGTAATTATTAAGTGTCTGAGACCAGATTTGAACCCAGGTACTCCTGACTCCACGGCCAGTGCTTTATCCACTATGCCACCTAGCCGCCCCTTCTGACATTCTTTAACAGTAAATGCTTGTATCCCCAGTCCTTACCACAAAGCAGACATTTTAATAAATATTTATGGATAGACTAATCAACTGAGAAAAATGACAATGAGGAGAAAGAAATTTGTAGGTAGCTACACATCTTTCCCAAAACAGATTTCTAAAGGAAATTATTTTAGTTGCTCTGAGAATAGGATTATCCTCCAAAACTTGCTACATTAGGAATAAAGTTAGGAAAGAATAAATCATATCACTGTGAAGAAAACCTTCATTTTTTGTTACTTGATTATGGATGCTTATATTGAGATTAATGTTCATTATTCTTGATCTATTTTTAAAGCAATTTTGACAAAGATGCATATTTTTATAAAACAGAAACCTGTGATTAAATGTGGCTTAGAACATCTTACTTAGATACATGGGATCTCTACCACCCCATAGCTTGAAGATGCACAATATGGTAGAAGATATACAAATATGAATAAATGCATATATATGTAGCTAACACATACATGTGTGTATATACATATGTGCATAGATTACATACATTCAAGCATCCATACTTACACAAAACAAAGATTAGCTATTTTGTTTCTCAATATATTCCTACAATGAGTTGTTCATTGTAAGGATACAGAAAGAGTATGCCTTCACAGAATTTATAAGCTAATATTTCATGCACCCTAGTTTTCTTTCTACAGAGTACTAAACTGCTTGAGAAAGATGATGAATTTAGCAAGAATTCAAAGGGAAAATTCATAGGGTGTAGGAATCTTCAAAACTCCTGAATCAAATTCAAAGAAATTGTAAAATGTTTAACAAAATAAATAAGAATACAATGTAACATTGATATTGTTGATTTGTAGTTTTCTAAGTCAATATATAGTCAGCAAGAATAAATTGCTATTTCAGTGTGATACTTTTCACCTAGAGTAATTGGATGTCTTTTTAATAGAATTTTATTTTTGTCTGAATTACTTGTCGAGAAAATTTTTGTCATTAAATTTTTATTTTAGCTTTTGCAAGGCAGTGAGGTTAAGTGACTTGCCCACAGTCACATAGCTAGATCATTATTAAGTGAGACTGGATTTGAACTCAGGTACTCCTGACAAAAGGGTCAGTGCTCTATCCACTGTACCACCTAGCTGCCCTTTGTCATTAATTTTTACAAGATTTTACAGGAGTCTAAATTTTTCTCCATCCTTCTTCTTCCCTCTTTCAAAAATGATGACAATTGTTATAGGTCATTCATGTACTATCATGTAAAACACATTTTCATATCAATCAAAACTGTGCAAGAAAATCCATAGAAAAAAAACACAATAAAGAAAATGAAAAAAGTATGCTTCAATCTTCATTCATAGGCCATCAGTTCCTTTTTTGGATATGGATGACATATTCCTTCATGAGATTTTTATATTTTTATTGAACCATTGTGTTTCTGAAAAGAGTTGAATCATTCAAAGTTGATTATCACACAATATTGCTGATACTGTGCAAAATGTTTTCCTGGTTCCCTTTTCAGGTTTTTCTAAACTTCATCAGACAGCAGCCCAGGCCCCAGCAGTCAGACAGCAGTCCAGGTCCCAGCAACTAGATGGCAGGCCAGCAGAGTGGATCCCAACCCTAGACAAAGTCTGAGCCCTGCGAAACCTGGAGCAACAGACAGAGAACAAATCTTTGTATCAGGAAAACCTGGACATAGGAAGGAAATAAACCTCTGCATGGGCAACACTTGTACTGCATAGGCAACACATTGGCAAGTAATAAGCCAGGGATCAGATCCTAACCTCAGGACAAAACCCAGCAATAGAGCTCAACTATCAAAATAAGTAAAATAATAGGAAGAGTGCTAGTCAAAGAAAGTTACCATTCAGATAGAGATGGCAAAAATGCCATCTCAAAAGAAGAAAGTAGTAAAAAAAATTACCTGCACAGGAAGTCTCAAAGGGCCTTATAAATTGACCTCAAATCCAAAACCTCATGGAAGAGCTTTAAAACAATGACTTTAAAACCCAAAGAAGAGAAGAAGAAAAATGAAAAAAAATGAGAACCATGCAGAATAATTATGAAAAATTGAATGAAGAAATCAGTTTCTTTAGAAATAAAAAAGATCAACTGAAAAAGAATGAAGTCATCAAAAAAGTAAAATCAACCAACTTTAAAAGGAAAGACAAAAGCTAACTGAAGAAAATAAAACCTCAAATTGAAATCAAACAAATAAAAAATTAATGACTTAATGAGCACCAAGATTCCATCAAAAATCAAAAGATTGAAAAAAATTAAAGAAAATTTAAGGTACCTTTTAGAAAAAAAACAAGCAATCTATAAAATATATCCATTTTTGGAGATAATTCTGGAGATAATTTATGAATTAATTGTCTACCCAAAAGCCTAGATCAAAAAAATATCCTGGAAAAATATCTTGCAGGAAAACTATTCCAATATACTAGATCCAGAAGACAAATAATCCTTGAAAGAATACACAGAACACCTCCAGAAAGAGGACCCCCTCCTAGAATAAAAACTGCAAGAAGTATCATAGCCAAATTCCAGAATTCTCAATTAAAGGAGAAAATACTGCAAACAGTCAAAAAAAGAAGCAACAATAAGAGTTTCACAGGACTTTTTAGTTCCCCCATTAAAGGACAGGAGGACTTGAACATATTATTGTGGAGAGCAAACCTTAAATTAAAACCAAGAATTAACTACCCTGAAAAATTCAGCATATTCTGTCAGGGGAAAAGATGAACTTTCAATTAAATTCATGACTTCCAAAATTTTCTGAAAATTTGGATCTTCAATACAAGACTCAAGAGACACATAAAAAAGTAAATGGAAAGAAAAGAAAAAAGAAAAAACACTAGTCAGGAACATTAAGCTGCATATATACATCCCTAAAAGGAAAGATGACACTTATAACTCTTGAGCATTGTATTTCTCTTATGTTATTCAAAGGGTTGAAAATACCTAGAGGATTGTACTTGGAGGATATGAGTATAAAGGAGATTATGAAATGATGTTGATTGTGAGAGTGTAATTCCCATAGATACAGAAGGAAGGAGAGTAATTAGATATTCAATACATGATTAAATCAAGAAATGACCTTACTTTACTATATACTTTAAGCAAGGAAGTAGTAGTACAACAGAGACAGGATGGAAACATACTTAGAAGGGTTGGACATATTTAGATCAGGAAGTGATCTTGCCTTAATCCATGCTTTAGTTAACAAGGGTTATAGTGCTATGGTTGGACTGCTAAAGGGACATAGGGAGAGATTAATTCCTATACTTTGGTTGGAGAGGGTTTTAGAGTTATAGTTGGGGTGCTATAGAGAACAAGGGAGAGACTACACTTAGAGGGACTAGATGTGAAAACATAATGAAAAGAAGGGAGGATGTGGAGACTGAGTAAATCTTACTCTCAATAGATTTGGCCTAGAGAGGGAATAATATACATTCCCATATAGGTTTAAAAATCTATCCTACCCATCAGAGAAGTGTGTAGGGGAGGGGGGAAGGAAAAAAAGTGAAATAAAGGACTGATAAAAAGGAAAGCAAAGTTAAATTAAAATTTAAAAGGCAAAAGGAGCAAAACATTGGTGAGGAACAACAAAAGGAAAGAGAAGAGTAACAGTGTAAATGGAGAAAGATAACTGGGGAGTTAGTAATCTTAACTGCAAACATGAATGGAATGAACTCTCCCATAAAAAAAAAGCAGATAGTAGAATGGATTAAGAAACAGAATGTTACAATATGTTGCTTACAAGAAAAACATTAGAGGCAGAGAGATATACCCAGGGTAAAGGTAAAAGACTAGAACAAAATATATTATGCTTCAGGGGAAGTAAAAAAAAAATCAGGGGTAGCAATCTTGATCTCAGAAAAAGCAAAAACAAAATTAGATCTCATTAAAAGGGATAAGGAAGAAAATCACATCTTGTTAAATGACACTATAGGCAATAAAGTTATATCATTATTCAACATATATGCATCAAGAAGTATAGCATTCAAATTCTTACAGAAGAAATTTAATGACTTACATGGAGACATAGACAGCAAAACTATAATAACAGGGAACCTCAACCACCTCTCAGAATTAGATAGATCAAACTACAAATCGAACAAAATAAACAAGAAGAAAGTTAAGAAGGTGAATAAAATCTAAGAAATAAATATGGTAGACCGACATGATTTTCAGATAATGATGCATAAAAATTGCATGTAATAAAGGGCCATGGAAAGATAAATCCAAGAGTAATTGGAAATTAAATAACCTAATTATAAAGAATGAGTGTATCAAACAACAAATTATAGAAATAAACCATTATTTCATTCAAGAAAATGATAACAAAATTTGCGGAATGCAGCCAAAGCAATTTTAGATGTAATTTCATATCTCTGAATGCTTGTGAGAATGAAATAAAATACATAACCCCATTTCAGAAAAGGAAATTGAAGAAACCCTCAATAAATTACCCAAGAAAAAGTCTCCAGGTCCAGTTGGATTTACAAGTGACTTCTACTAAATATTTAAAGAACAATTAATTCTAATTCTACATAAACTATTTTAAAAATAGTAGAAGTTATTCTGCTGAATTCCTTTTATGACACCAATATGGTGCTGATAACTAAACCAGGAAGAGCCAAACCCAACAAAGAAATTATAAATTAATCTCCCAAATGAACATTGATGCAAAAATCTCAAATACAATTTTAGCAAGGAGATCACAAGTTATTACTGAGGTAATATGCTATGATCAGGTAGGATTTATACCAAGTAGGTAGGTATGGTTCAATATTAGGAAAACACTCAACATAATTGAACAAATCATTCACAAAACCAATCATATGATTATCTCAATAGAGATGAAAAGAACCTTTGACAAAATACAGACCCATTCCTATTAAAAACACTAGAGAGTATAGGAATAGAGTTTTCCTTAAAATAATAAGCAATATCTAACTAAAACCATCAGCAAACTTTATATGCAATGGGGATAAACAAGGAACATTTAAAATAAATTAGACATAAAACAAGGATGACCATTATCATCATTACCATTCAATATAATATTAGACTTGTTAACTTTAGCAATAAGAGAAGAAAAAGAAATTGAAGAAAATAAGATTGGCAGTGAGGAAGTAATGATGGTATGCTTAGTTAACCCTAGAATATCTGATAGAAATCTATTTGAAATAATTAACAAATTCAGAAAATATCAGGATATAAAATAAATCCACAAAAATCATCAACATTTCTCTATATGAACAACAAAGCCCAAGAGCAAGAAAAAGAAAGAAAAGTTCCATTTAAAGCTACTGTAGACATTATAAAATACTTGGGGGGTGGGGCAGAGCCAAGATGGCAACAAGAAAGGATCAGTCTTAGGCGCTCTCTGATAAAACTTCTAAACTAAGGACTCTAACTAAACTTTCGAGAGACAGAACCCACAAAGGGACCCAGAGAGGCAGTTCTCCTACTCAAGATAACCTGGAAAAGAGCAGAAAGGCTCTGCTCCCCGGAGTCAGAGGGGCGGCCCGCCAGAGGGGTGGCCTGCCAGAGTGAAAGAACTTCGGCCTCCCAGAGGCAGCCCCAGAGCTCTGGGAGCCCCAGCTCACAGTAGTAGGGGAGTCTCCTGAGCTACACCCTGGGGAGCACTAGGCACAAAGTTGGGTAACAGTGGAGGACCTCTGCCAGAGTGAGACGTGGAGCCCAGCCCTCACGGCACACAGTGAGCAGCCAGCATCTTGGTCTTTTACAGAAATAAAGTCAGATCTAAACAATTTGGAAAAATATCAATTTCTCATGGTTAGATCGGGCTAATATAATAAAAATGACAATTCTACTCAAATTAAAATACTTATTCAGTGCCATACAAATCAAATTGTCAAGCAACCATTTTATAAAGCTAGAAAAATTGTAACAAAATTCCTTTTGAGCAAAGAAAAGATAAAGAATAGCATGGGAATTGATGGAAATTTTTTAAAAAAGCAAAGGAAGGTGGTCTAGGACTAAAACTATACTATAAAGTAGCAGTCATTAAACTGTCTGGAATGGTTAAGAAATAGATTCATGGACTAGTGGATAAGAATAGATACAAAAGAAGCAGTAGTAAATGATGATAGTAATCTATTGTTTCACAAACTCAAAGATATAAGCTTCTTGGATAAGAACTTACTATTCAAAAAAAACTGCTAGGAAAACTTGAAAATATTAAGGAAAAAACCAGGCATAGACACATCTCACACCCTATACTGAAATAATATCAAAATAGGTACAGGATTTAGACATAAAGTGTGATGCTGTAGAGCAGTGAACAGAACAAGAAATACTCTGATGTGTCAGATCTATGAAAAGGGCAAAAATTTATGACCAAACAAGAAATAGAGTACATTATAAATTGCAAAATGGATGATTTTGACTATGTTACATTTAAAGGTTTTGCACTAATAAAACCAATGAAGCCAATGTTAGAAAACTGGGAAACATTTTTCACAGGTAGGGGTTCAGATAAATGTCTCATTTCTAAAATATATTGAGGGTGACTAGGTGGAGCAGTGGATAGAGCACTGGCCCTGGAGTCAGGAGTACTTGAGTTCAAATTTGGCCTCAGACACTTAATCATTATCTATATGTATGTATATGTATATATATAGTATGTATGTATGTACATGTATATATGTATATTGAAAATTGAATCCAATTTTTAAGGCTATGTCATTCCTCAAATGATAAATGGCCAAAGGATATGAAAAGGCAGTTTTCAAATGAAGAGATTAAATCTACATATAACTATAGGGGAAAATGCTCTTAATGTAGATGCTGTCAAATTCTGTGTGATCCTGATGGTAGAACCATGGTAGTTGAATATTTTCTTTCTGGCTGCTTGTCATATTTTCTCTTTGTCTTGGGAGTTCTGGAATTTGGTGATAATATTGCTGAGATTTTTGGTGCAGGGAGGGGGTTCTCTTCCAGAAGGTGATCAGTGGATTCCCTCAGTTTCTATTTTACCCTCTGCTCCTATGATATCAGGGTAATTTTTAAAAATTTATTTATTTTGAATTTTACATTTCCCCCCCTTAATCTTGCTTCCCTCCCCCCCACCCCCCACAGAAGGCAGTCTGTTAGTTTTTACATTGTTTCCATGTTATACATTAATCTAAGTTTAGTGTGATAAGAGTTAAATCATATCTTTAAGGAAAAAAAATGATGTATAAGAAACAGCAAAATTACATAATAAGATAATGGCTTTTTTTTAAAATTAAAGGTAATAATCTTTTGTCTTTGTTCAAACTCCACAATTTTTTCTCCATCATAGATACCCCCAAATTGTGCCTGATTGTTGCACTGATGGAATGAGTAAGTCCATTAAGGTTGATCATCACCCCCATGTTGCTGTTAGGATATACAGTGTTCTTCTGGTTCTATCAGGATAATTTTACTGAATTATTTTTTGAAAAATGAAATCTAGGCTCTTTTCCTGGTTATGATTTTCAGGTACCCTGATAATTTTAAAATTATCTCTTCTAGATATGTTTTCCAATAAGCTGGTTTTCCAATAAGATATTTCACATTTTTCTCAATTTTTTCATTTGTTTTGTTTTTGTTTTATTGTTTCTTGATTCCTCACAAAGTCATCAGCTTTTCTTAGATCCATCCAACATTTGAAGGAGTTATTTTCTTCAGAGAGCTTGCTTATCTCCTTTTCTAACTGACCAATTCTGCTCTCTTAAGGTTCTTCTCCTCACTGACCATTTGGATCTCTTTTTCATTTGACCTAAACTGGCTTTTACATATTATTTTCTTTGGTGTTTGTTTGTATCTTCTTCAACAAGCTACTGACTTGGTTTTCATGATTTTCCTGCATCACTCTTGTTTCTCTTCCCAATTTTTCCTCTCCCTTCCATATATACTTTTCAAAGTCTTGTTTGAGCTCTTCCATGGCATGAGACCAATTTTTATTTTTCTTAGAGGTTTGGGATATAGAAGCTTTGACTTTGTCATCTTCTGAGTGTATATTTTGATCCTCCATAGGACCAAAATAATTTTCTAGAGTCAGATTCCTTTTTTTTTCTGTTGTTTACTCACTCCTCCAATCTATTATATGATTTTTATGTACTTCCAAAGCTTTTGTGCGTTTTTGGGACACCTTCCCACAAACCTTAATTCCTCCAATGTGTTATGAGAGGTTCTGACTGCTGTCCTAGCCTTTGCTCTAGTCATTGGATGGTCACAGGTACTCCCTTCTTCCCTGGGGTTCTGAGAAGGCTCCCTCCTCCTTCATGGTAGTGGGCCCTAGACTGGGTCCTGGATTGGAATATAGTCAAAGAAGCAAAGTCCTGTCCCCAAAATAGCAGAGAGACCTCTGCAGTCTCTCTTGACCCCTTTACTGTCTATAGACTGAGCACCCTGGAAGTAGCTGTTGTCTGGCTCTACAATTTCCCTGGGCAGGGTTACCCTGAGGTCTGAGCTGACCTGAACTCTGTGGTCACTCTGGTGTGGCAGAATTCTCCCACTGACCCTCCCAGCCATCCTGGGGATCCCTGAGTCAAGAAGTCTGGAAACTGCTCCTGCTACCACAACCCCCCACCCTCATCCCCCAGGGGACCCAGGCACCTCATGGGCTATTGCTGGAAGGTTGGAGCTGGTTTGCTCCTGCTGCAGCCCAGGCTGCACTGCCTCTCTTTCTAATCCTGGTCCTGGTGGAATAAATCTTTCCTGCAGATCTACCATGTTGTCTCTAGCTGGAAAATTGTTTCACTCAGTCTTTCTGTGGGTTATGCCATACTAGAATTTGGTTAGAGTCATGATTTTATGGCATTTGGAGTTTTCTGGGAAAAAGTTTCTGGGAATTCCTGTCTATCAGCTGCCATCTTGATTCTGCCTATCTGAAGGAGTTTCAATGAAAGAAGTAGGAATTGAGCTTGTCCTTGAAAATATAGAATAAGTAGAGGAGAAAAAGAAAAATTGGAGGAACAATATATACTGAATACTCAAAGCTAGATATAAGCATAATGTGTGTGTACATTCATGACTTCATATCAGAGATGAGCATGTATTTGGGGAATACAGGGAAGTCATAGTGGTTAGGTAAAATAGAACTGGATGAATTACTATAGATAAATGAATATCACTTTTAATATTTATTTTTACCCCAATTTTATTATTTTTACTTTGAACTTAAGAAATAAAACAAACATTTCTACAATGTAGAATGAGAATAAATATGATTGCACATGAAACTGCAAATCTATTTTGTATAATTTGTTATTTTTTTAACTATATGATAAAATTTTCTTCCTCTCCCTTTTTTTCCCTCTACCCCACCTGGAAATGACATTTTCAGATTGTATGGTATGGTAGAGCTTCATAAAATTAAACCTTCAATTTCAATATTAAATTTATGATTATCACCATTATACAGATCTTTTAAAAGATGATCTTCAGAGATAGTAACTTGCCCATAGTCAAAAGGATAGTTAATGTCAGAGGCAGAAAATATGAACCCATATCTTCTTAACTTTAAGTGGAGCGTTTTCGCTACTATGTTGCCAAATTATGGAGGGATTAATAGGATTATTATTAAGTAAATATCACTATCAAAATGATTTCTTTTTCCTATCATCTTAGACTTTATATGATAAAAGTGGTCACCAAGTGATGAAAAAATTAGACTTTCAGAAAAGATTAATTTGTTGGAATTAATCCATTACCATACCACTGACAATGAAAGGGAATATAATACACATATAAAGATAACATCTCCATCCCTCTTCTCCTCCCCCCAATAAAGAAAATGACTAATTAATGTAAATTCTTTGACTTAGAAATACCTACTAGGCTGATGCTTCCAAAGGCATCAAATAAAGAAGAAAAGTACATAAAGGTTCAAAGTTATTCACAGCAGTTTCTTTTTAAAGTGAAAAATAATTGGAAACTAAAATGGGGTGCATATCATTTGTATAATGTCTGGACAAATTATATTAATGTGATGGGATACTAATAGTATTGTATCATAAGAAATGATGAAAAAATTCATTTAAGAGAAGCCTAAAAAAAACTTGTAAGAATAGATCCAGTGAGGAGAATAAGGAGAATTGTACTACATATATATTATGTGTTATGATTATAATAGTATCTTTGTAAATATAAACCTTGAAAGACTTAAGAATTATGATCAATTCAATCACCACCTACAATTTCAGAGGACTGATGATGAGGTATTTCCTCAGAGAAGTGGCTTTAAGATACAGAAGGAGATGAACAGTTTTAGATGGGGTAAATGGAGGGATTTGTTTTGCTTACCTATGTCTGTGTGTTACAAGAGTTTTATTTCTTATTTTTATTTTTGTTCTTTTTTTCCCAATGGGGGGAAGAAAGAAAAAAGTGAATGCTTGATTGAAAAGATATAAAATAAAATAAATTCATCATAAAAGAAATGGCATCTCAAAGCAGTGAGTGCCAAAATAAGACTTTGAATAAGAGCTTTTATGGACATGGACATTTATAATCCTCAGTATAGAAGAAATTATAGCACTTAGTACCTAGTGAACAAGAATAGATGAGGGACTGATAAAAGTTACTCTGCCCTACTTGCATCTCTCTTCAACTTTGTATATAGTCTCTAAATGTTTGCCTCCTGTTATATGGATCATGTTTCACATCACACTACTTTCCTTGACTTTGGTTTGTGTTATTTGTGTTGAGCACAAAATTTCATACTTAAAGTACCGCCTTTAATCTATCATTATTCAGGTATATTCTTTGAATGTGTCTTCATGGTACTGAAAAATTGGCATTGAGTCAGTTTTACTTTTTCTCAATAGAACATGAGACTGACAAACCTTTTTGAGAACTGGTCAGTTTGGAGGAAGAAGTCATAGGAAAAAGTAAACTTAACTGGCTTCAATAGCATCAAATCTGACTTTGACCTAATTAACTTGTTTTCTCACAGAAATAAGTAGATTGCAAGACATTTAGCTTTCCTGCAATTGAGTCATTCAATATTTGCTTAAGTGCTTGACTTTATTGTTGAGAAAGGACAATTGGATCATTATTAAAATTTCCTTCTTAGAAGATGAATATTGAGTTATCCTTTACTTATCAATGACTAAATTAAAAGCCATTCTCATTATGGATTGATACATTATTCTGGGCCCAGAATTGTTGGCTCATCCATTTAATAAACTCTAGATACAGGATGTCTTTCAAGGTATGATAAATTAGCTTACCTACTGAGCTCAAGATGACTTTATTATTAACAACATCATTAAAAATATAGAAAATACTTCATTAATTTAAAAGATGGCTAGCAATTTTTAAATTAGAGACATAATTCAGTTTAAAACTTTCCAACTTTTAATTTACCTTCAACTATCTCATTCTTCCATGCAAAGATATATTTCATTATCTGTTTATCCATCAAAAGGTAAAGAAAACAGGATACTGTCTTTCTCTGGATAACTCTAAAGACTCTGTAGCTATGGAAAAGTGTGCATACTGCCTAATTGTCACTTATATATCTGCCTTCAAGTTTCCTATGGGAAATAAGGTGAGTATGGGTGTGGCTGTAGAATGGGATGAAAAATAGAAGTATATAGGTAATCTAATTTGAGGATATATATATATTTGTAGTATCTCTCTTAATGGGCAAAAGGAAAGAAAGAAGAAAGTTTTCTTTAGAGGAAATAAAGGTAAATGGAACATCTATTTTCTTTTCCTTAAGTTCTAGGCACAATTCCTGAGGCTCTAAGATAACTATTTCAAATTAATAACAATAACAGTTAACATTTATATAATACCTATTATGTATTAAACATTTATGAATATTATTTCATTGTTTTCTCAAAATAAACCTGGGAGGTATTATTATCCTTATTTTACAGTTGGGAAGCTAAAGTAAAAAGAGTGACATGTGACTTGTTCAGTGTCAGACAGCAATGAAATATCCAATGTCAAATTTGAACTCAGGTCTATCTTGATTCCAGACCTAGCACTTTACTCTATCATCCAGCCGTCCCATTTATTTAATCCGCATTCTGGTGCTATTTATGTCTTTCTAATCTCTTTCACTATTAATATCCTCAAACATATTTTCTATTTATGGCTATTTTTTGCAAGTATTTTTTCCGAAGTCTTCTAATCCCACCTATCCCATATTCTGCCATTTTTTTAAAAAGAAAAAGGGAAGCATGGGATGAGTTACAGGATCAGATGCTGATCCAAAGGAGTAGAACTAAGAGAACAATGTACACATTAACAACATTATGAAATGAACACCCTTGATGGACGCAGGTCATTTCAGCAGTTCAGAGAGTTAGGACAACCATATTAGACAGACTATTGAGAATGTTATCCCCATCCAGAGGAACAAAAACAAAAACAAAAACAAAAAAAATCCTTCAGAATATGATAAACACTTTATAAAAATTATCTCTTATGTATCTCTTTCCCTTAATCCTAATTCCTCATACTGAAAATGACTAATCTGTAAATATGTTTATCAAAAATATGTATATACAATGCTAACTTGACTGTTTGCCCCTGAGGGGGGGTGGGGGAGGGTGGAAGGAAATTTTGTAACTTAAAAA